>NW_020173687.1:2492330-2526649 GCF_003031525.2 Neophocaena asiaeorientalis asiaeorientalis | reverse complement strand
GCGGCAGCAGGAGAGAGTAGGGGGTGGGGGGATGAGCCCTCTTCAAGTATCAGGCAGGAGTGAGGCTCAGCCCATCCCAGAAGCCCTGGCAACCCCAACCTGCCTCCAGGGTGACCTCTGCAGGGGGTCAGCAGCCAGCACACCCAGGGCCCCTCAGCTTCTGGTCCCTCATCTTCGTGCCCAAGCCCATCTCCCCTGACCGTGTCTCAGATGCTCTCACTCTCCCTCCTGAAGCAGGAGGGCCCTGGGCCCAGGATGCTAAGCACCGCCTTGGAGGCCAAGCAGCAACTAGCCCCCTTCCAGGAACTGAAAATACCACTCAGTTTTGTGTTCTTTGTTTTTGTTCCTCTTACGAAACTGGAGCTGTTCTAGGAACACTTCTCTTTTTTTCCATCTACAGTGAAGTCCAGTGATTTTCAGGATGGCCTCCGGGCCAACTGTCTGGGTTCTAATTCAGCTCTGTCACTGACCAGCAGTGACCTGGGCAGATAACTCATCTTAAGTCTCCCCGTCCATACTGTGCAGGGGTCCCGGCGATTCCTACTTGAGAAGGGTTTCATGAGAGTTTAAAGTGTGAAATTAAATGCACTTGAAATAATGCCTGATATAAAACCAGCAGGGCAGGAGTGGCTGCAATGGTGGTTTTCATGAGCTCAGCGAACCCAGCTCTGAGGTCTCCATATCAGCGACTCCACCTGGTCGACTTCATCCACGCCTGTGTAATGCACGGAGCAGCATGTGTGTGTAAGACAGAGCAGGGATGAGAGAATGAGCCCCTCCCCCACCCCCATAAGACACTCCTGTTAGAGGAGAGGATGCCACAGGCGTCCAGGCAGGTTGATGCCCGTCATCCCACCTCCAGGTCCGATGGAGGACTCTGTGGAAGTGAGCCAGGAAAGTATGAGGGTCCTTCACAAAGCAAACCACAGTCAGACCTCTTCCCTTTCCCCTCCCCGGATCTGCTTGTCCACAAACCCCCTTTTCTTCTCCTTAGGACTAATAAGTCTTTCCACAGAGATGAGATACACAAGGACGTGGGGGGAGCAGTGCTGGGCAGCCTTCTCTGCACATCCACACGGATTTAGGACCACCTGCAAGCCAACTGCTTGACAAGCTGTTGCTTTGGTTTTGTCTCTGATCAGATTGTACTTCTCGCCTCTATTCTCCAAAGGACTATGAATCATGAACTTTCTGATGGAACAGGATAACCCTTCCATGTTGATCCGAGGCAGGAAAACAGAGAAGAGAGGACTTCTCACGACCAAGCTAGAGAACTCGAAGGAAGGAGGAAGTAGTAGGTGCTAGGAGGATGTTCTTAGTTGTTGGTACACATTCCCTGCTGCATGTAGCTCACATCTGCACCCCAATGTGAGGCTCAATTCCAGGTTCCTTAACCTTCCATGAACAACTCATAGGAATAATAATCTATCCTATCCTTGGAGCCCAGAGTATCTACGTCCTCAGCACACAATCTAGGAAATGCTTTCCATGTGTGGCTGACCAGATTTTAGGCTCTTCAGGATAGGGACAAAGAATTTTTTATATGGTCATAATTTGATTTAACATACGGATATTCAAGGAGATGGCCCTTCCAAGCCCTCTCCCTAATTTTGTACTCATAATTTTGCATTACTTTTCTTAAGTGGTGTCTCCAAACTTGGGGATGACTTGAGTTTCACATCTTTCCCTGTGCCTTTCACAGGAGTTCCTGTATCTGGGGTGGCAGTGTCAGGGTCAACGGAGGATCTGTTGACAAAGAGAGATTTGCAGCCCCTACATCTCACCCCATCTCCGGAGACTTTGATTCACTAAGTCTGAGCAGAATCATTTACACATTGTCCACAGGGCTCTGATGCTTGGCTCCGATGCTTGGTTACTTGAGTGCCGAGCAAGGAACTCTCGGGAAGTATCCTTTTGCTGGCATCACATAAGGGCTTAATGGGTAACGACACCCTCAAACGCGCCTGGCATCAATTAGAAAAGCTTGTTGCAAAGCACTGGGAAGGGGGCGGGGCAGATCTCTGGAGCAGCTTTTAGGCCCTTATCCACCTAACAGATACCCACTAGCGACCCCCTGGCCCAGGCCCAGTGCAGGGGAATGGGTAGAGGGTGGGGAAAGCAGACACTGCCCCCTCTTCCCTGACCCCTAACTACTGTTGACCCCGCTGCACACAGCACTTTTGAGATTCCACCTGCCCGTGGTCTCCACTGGGGTGGCCATCCCACTCTGGTTACTGCACGGGGTGGCCTCCTGTCCCTCACTGGGTTCTCTCATTCTTTGGTGGCCGTGAAGCCTGGGGGTCAGAGGCGAGCTGGGGACCCCAGTAGCCCAGACAACACCCCTGCTCTGCCACTGCCCAGCTGTGTGGTCACTGGAAAGCCTAATAGCATCCTTGAGTCTGCAAAACAGAAGCAATGAAACCTCTCACCTGGTGGGGAGGTGATGAATGTCACACAACCCCAAACAGCAGCAGAGCCTAGAAAGAGAGGCGGGGGCGGGGTGGGGGGGAAGACCAGCCTCCATCGTTACGACCATCCAGGCCCCTTTGGCTGGCTTCTCAGGCCTTAGGCACTGGACGTAGTTCTGGGGTCTGAATATGCAAAGAGGAACAGGCCGGGCCCCTGCTGTAGGGTTCCTCTGGCCCCTGGGGAGAGACTGCCCACAGGTTGGTATGATGTGGGACCACAAGGAAAGAGCGCAGATCCCACTGTGGCATCAGGAGAAGATGGACCTGAATAAGGGCCTGAACCTGGGGTACGAGCGAGCCTGGCCAAGGACAACCAGCACGGGCTTCATGGGCTGGGGGCTTTGCTCGTGCAAAGGCAAAGGAAGGACAAGGATGGGAAACGTTTGGGGAACTCAACTACCCATATATGGTTTGGGCACAGGGTACAAATGTGGGTGTTTTGAGAAGGAAAGTCCGAGAGATTCATCCGGAGAAACAGGCAGGGAGCAAACCAGGAAGACATTTGTGGTGGTGGGCAAAGGGCTTAGACTTTATCCCAGGAGCTCCCCCATATACAGTGTTTGAGCTGAATTATATCTCCCCCAAAGTTCACATGTTGAAGCCCTAACCCCCTGTGTGACAATAGGTGGAGAAGGGACCTTTAAGAAGGTAACTAAGCTTAAATGAGGTCACAAGGGTGAGGCCCTGACCCCATAGCACTGGTGTCCTTGTAAATAGAGGAAGTGACACCAGGGTCTCTGACACAGAGGAAAGGCCATGTGAGGACACAGCAAGAAAGTAACCGTCTATACGCCAAAGAGAGAGGCCTCCGAGAAACCAACTTTGTTCACCTTGATCTTGGACTTCTAGCCTCCAGAACTATGAGAAATAAATGTGTAAAGTTTAAGCCTCCAGTCTGTGGTGTTTTGCTAGGACGGCCGGAGCTGACTAACCCACATGGGGACTCTTGAAGGACTTTAGCAGAGAAGTGACAGCATGACACACACTGTACAATTCTCCACCCGGTGACCCTAAGGAGAAGGGTTCTATGGAGGGAGGACACAGGCAAGGGGACCAGTTAGGAGGCAACTGTGATGACTCAGGAGAGAACTTCGGTGACATCAGGCCGTGGGGGGCAGATTTGAAGGACTCCATTCGGGAGATGGTCACACAGGCTGTAGAGTGGGCTGAATCCCAGCTGGACTCTGCCTCACTTTGTTCATCTGTGAAATGGGGTGGCATTGAAGGTGCAAAGAGTCCATGTGTGTCCACGTGTTCATCCCACGTGGACTCTATGACTGCTACAGGTGGGAAGTGGACCCGGTGAATCAAGGGACCACGTGGCCACAGGGCATGAAGGGGAAGAAACAGAAGGCAGGGGAGGCATGCTGGGCTCGAGCCAGCAATGGCCTCACTGGAGACCAGCAGGGCACGTGGTGGGGGAAGCCTTGTAAGGAGCATCGAAGGGTGTGGAAGAGGCCGGTACGGTTCCATACTCTGCTCTCCACGAGCTTTATTAACGGATTTCAATCAAGGAGGAGATACGCAAACAGGGAAAGTGGCTTTGGCTTTCTCCCTTCTCACTGTGAATTCTTTAGTGCTGGATTATTACACACTGTATGAACCGTTACAGCATATGGTTTATGTTGTGTGTCATGGTGAAAAATCATGCAGGGGGTGGTGGGTGCTCTTGGGGCCCACACAGACCGCGCTAATGGACAGGTGCACACCTCCAGCTGTTGGAGCTGCGGCTGCCCCACCTCTGGAGGATCGGCCTTGGCAATGGCACCTGCCTGACAAGGGGCCTCCCCAGCTCCCAGGAGTGGAGCAGAACGGGTGGACAGGGGGATCCTGACGGTGGGCCCAGCTCCGGGGTGTGTGTCTTTCTCGAGGGCTCTGGTGGGATCAGGCTCTGCGCCTTCCCCCGCTCCTGCAGCTGCCGCCCCCTTTCTCCTGAGTGCCCTGGAGAACAGGCTCAAAGACAGACGGACCTGGAATCTGGACCGGTTTCTAGCATTGAGTAGCTCTGTGATCTCGGGCAGATCTGTCAAACTAGAAAGATATTCTTATTTCATGTTTGCACAATATTTATGGTCTCCAAACTGTCTGCACACATCCTAGCTCCCTGGTTATCGCCCTGTGGGGCGAACCCAGCAGGAATCACAGCCTCCAAGTACAGAGAGGTCATGCCACCTCGGGCTGGCGTCTGAAGAGCTGAGGGTCTACCTCCGTCCTCCAACTGCAAGTCCAGGGCGCCCACCCTCCCCTGCACCCTGCTGCTGGGGTGGCCGTGAGAACCGTGGACAGCCAACCTCAGTACATGAAGGCCCAATTCGCAGCAAGAGCATTGGTATAAAATTTTAAATATATGGTAACAGGAGCAGAAGCGAAACTGCAAACTGTGATGACAAAGCTTTAAAGATAGGTTTCAACATGACAGGACAGGAATCCAGGGGCCACAGCCTCTGCATTCCCCACCCCTCCCCTGCCTACCACCCAGCTCCGCCCCTCAGAGCGCCTCTGCCCTGTCCTGAAAAAGCTCCTCCCACTTGCTCTCCCAGACAAACGCTGCTGGAAATCATGTAAACAATCAGCTTGGTAATGACACAAATGTCTCTGGCACTTCCTTCCTCCTGAGCTCCCTAAAACACATACCTCGAAGCAAAGAGATGCAAACCTGGGTAATTATCCAAGAAGCCAAAGGGGATCCTGTGGCACATCCACCCCTGGCTTTCAAAAGAGACCGAGGAGGGCTTCCCTGGTGGCGCGGTGGTTGGGAGTCCGCCTGCCGATGCAGGGGACGCGGGTTCGTGCCCCGGTCCGGGAAGATACCGCGTGCTGTGGAGCGGCTGGGCCCGTGAGCCAGGGATGCTGAGCCTGCGCGTCCGGAGCCTGTGCTCCGCAACGCTTCTGCACATCTTGTTGTTTCCAGGACTGGTCCTAACTCCATTCATTAAGGGCATGACTCTAATGAAGCCACAGACAGACAGACAGACGTCTCCCTCCTGGGCTCGGAGGTTGCTTCAGAGTGGGCAAAGGCAGGCACAGCATCCTCCGTCCTGCCCCTCCCTCTCCTCCTAAGGCATCACCATTTTCTTCAGCATCCCTTTTGCCATCATCATCTTACTATATTTTTCCTCAGGGCCATAGATGGTCACGCCAATCACCCTTTATCGTTGATTTAATTGCATCTATTGTTCAGACGATTGATCTGCTGTTCAGGTCACACAACCACCAAGTAGACGAGTCCAAAGTCAAAGCTGGTCCCCACACCTACCCAGGTGCCTAATTTTGCAGCTGCTGGGATTCACCGATTGTGTTGGGAGAACGTGGCCCTAAGCTGGTCCAACAAAACGGAAACAGCTTACAGCATGGCCTGGCTGGAGGCAGGCTGGTGACGCCAACAAGCAGGTAGAACACCATCCCCTTCCAGCTCTTCTGCGAAGACTTTGCCAAGAGAGCCCCAGGTTCCCTCTTTGTGAGAAACTCCCCATCCTGAGCCCCAGGCCCAAGAGACCCAGCAGGCACCTCACCTGGTGCCTTTACGATGCTAATCCACCCAAATCCTCTGATGCAACCAGCCCCTCGCAAGGACTCTATCCTGGCAACAGACCACCAGGGAAGTTCGGACAGCATCCTTACAGCGACGAGATGCAGAATAATCCCTCGGAGCTCGTCAGTAGCGGATTGGAAGAGTGAGTGCTGATGTGAGCACGGACACTCCACGCGGCCCTTAAAAATGAAATGAGCTATTGAGAGGGTAAGCTCTCCAGGCAAGGTTTTGAAAAAAGAGAAAATATATATATACATACATTTCTAGAGGGAATCACTAAGAGAAACAAAAAACACTCAAGCTCTTAATGAGAGTCTTCCTTAGGGAGAAGGATTTTCGGCGAAAAGGGGGCACGAGCTTTGCGTGTTGTGCCTTGTGCGTATTTGTCTTTTTCTAGCCAAGCATTTCCTTCGCAGTTTCGCAACTGCGACAAGTAGGGCAACAGGATTACTAACTTTTATCGTGTGCATTTTTCAGTCACAACAAAACTAAAGTAAAATGGCCTAAAACAGTGATTCTCCTCGCTTTGATCTTTAGCCAGTGCTCATTCTTGTTTACAGGCAGTTGGCTTCAGCCGGAGCTGCAGGATTGAGTAGGCTGGGCCCCATCACCCCTAGGCTCTCCCTTCTACTTGTCCCTCGCTGCAGCCCCTTCCCTCCCTCAGGCCCTCTGCACGCACTGACCCTCCTGCCAGGGATGCTCTGTACCGCATGGCCTCTTCTCAACCCTCAGAGGAGCCCCACTGACCTCATACGGACCTTCCCTGTCAACCTAACCCAACAGCCGCTCTCCTCCTTGCCGTCCCCACCCTCCTCTAAGAGGTACCCGCTCCCTTCACAATTCTGGACACAGGTGTCACTTTGTAGGCACCTGTTTGCTAACTTCTAGTGACTTGTTTCCTCCACTACATCGGTGCTGCACGAGGGCTGAGACCACTTTCGTTTCATTCAGTGTCACATAACCAGCATCTGACTGGCACCCAGGAGGTAAACAACTAGTATTCTTTAAATTAATGAATTAAGGGACAAAAGGAGGAATTCCAGGCACAAAGCTGGATGCTTCTTAAGCTCTGTAGCTTCTCACTGTTCTTGGTCTTCTGTCTTTTAATTGCCTTCACTTTGAATTCTAGCAAAGGGACAGACAGGATGCAAAGCTTTAGTCTAACACCGGAGGCCCCAGGGCTTAGTAGAAAGAGTGCTTGTGTTTCCTACGGCGGCAGGTCTGTGTTCAGATCCTGCTGTCGCCACCTCCCGTACGTGTGTGTCTCTCCCCGCCCACCACCAGACTCTGGACTCCAGTTTCTCTTCTGTCAAAGGGTCAGGGTGCATTTTCCTGGCGTGTTACGAATGTAACCTAAGCAGAGCTGTGAGCATTTGCAGAAGGGGAACAAGATAGACAATATATTCATATGCTCGAATCCATAGTATTTTACAAATAAGTTTTAACTATCTGATGGGGGAAATCTTGCACTAAAAAGGAAAAATATGAAAACTAGGTTGTTAGCTTAACATTCATGGGAAGAGGAAAAAAGGAGGTAAATGTCTAGGTCTAGCATAGCTGTGGTCACACGTATGTGTGCAGAACACTTGAAAGGACATAGGCAAGCTTTGGGGTCTAGAAGGTCCCCACCTGGAGAGGAGTCGGTGGTGAAAGCAACTAGGACCTCATAGCCCTCACATGGTGCCAGGGGTGGGGGGAGGTAGGGGTAGGGGGACACAAGTGCAGGCTGAACAGCAAGGGGCAGGTGGGTCTGTGAGGTCACCCCCAAGGGACGCAAAGGCAAAGCCACAAGCACAGAGGAATTTTGGGAAGATGGGGCTGGGGCCCCGCCCACTTCTCCTTGGGACTCAGTTCCTGAACTCCCCGAGCTTAGAGCCCTCAGGGGCGGCCCTCCCCTGCCATGGAGCAAACACTGGTGGCCAAGTGCCCCCGCCCCTCCCTGCTTCCTGAGATGCAAGAGTCCCCAACAGGAATGAGCCCCGGGGGCCACAGCGGCATCCTGCTCACTCACTCAATGAACTGACGTCCTTTCCCTTCCCGGCCTCACTCTCCAAGGCCCTTCTGCTCCCTGGGGACACCTCCCAGATCACTAAACTGCCCTCCAATCATTATCCCAGAGTCGGCTTCAGAAACAGCCCAACGGCTCTTGGGACCTGCTTGTTGACCTGGGAAGCCGCCGGTGCAAAGATTCCAGAGGCACATATCCTGTCTTGGCCCCGATCGACGGGTTGGCCCTGCAGTGGGGAGACCATGGAGCGGCCCCCAGATGAGGCAGCCTGGAGGGAGCTGGAAGGTGACGTACTGTCCGCGGGGTGGACGTGGTCCCCAGCCCTCCTCCCGCCAGGGTGGTGAGAGGGAGGGGGAGGTCGGGGGGAATGCCAGCCCCCCCACCCCCGACTTCGATGTCTGTGATGAGCTCCCTGGCAGCAGTCGGGTAGGCAGGGCAGCCTCCTTGGCCAGCATCCCTGATCCCGACTCAGAAACCGTGCCCGCTGTGGAGACATGAGAGCAAGTTGTTGGCATTTTGAAGCCTATCAAGAGATACTTATCGTGTCACTTTGTGAAACTCTCATTTCCAGATGATTCACATTTTAACCATGGCCAGAAGTTCTGTCTAAACCCGTTTTCACATTTGTCTTGATGGTCAAGATAATTTTTCTGGCAATCTCAGCGTCAGTTGCAACACGGACGCCTCTGCAAAAGTGAAACGAGGGAAAAAATCTTTAACGGAAAAGAAAGGCGTGTTCCCCGGGAAAGGAAGCTTCACTCATTCCCATTGATCACATCCTCAGAGCGCACCTTCTGTGAGGCGCCTCTGCTCTCCACTTGGAAGACATAGAAATGCACAGTAATTGCTGTCACTTTGTGTGGGTCCCACTAAGAGCGGCTGGGATTCTCGAAGGACCGGGAGTGTTCCTCTGCGTTAATGTGCGTGCACTGCCACAAAGACCCTCCGATCATTTAATTTACAGATTAAAACATAGACCCTAAATTAAATGTGGGTTGCGGGCTGGAGACGTTGATTAAGAGAATTTTCGTAATTGAAAATTGGCCAGATGGTGTGATGACCAGTACGCCTTCACTAAACTATTCCAGGGGCCTCAGCTCTTGGGGTGACCCCCGCTGGAGGAGAAAAGGTTTTCTTCCCTCAGATAAAGGTTTCGCATCCCAGCCACACCTGTCAATCCTAAACAGCTCAGCGTGACAAGATGAGGGGTTTTTGTGCTCAAATTCCAAAGACCGTAGCACGGGTGGATAAGGTACTGGAGTTTGACTTTGCAGGTTTGAAGACTTCGGATATTTTGGAGAAATAAATAGAATTGCAGATGTGTTTCTACTCTGAAGGTGAGGTGATGCCGTGAAGAACCATCCCCATTACTTCTTTGCCTAAGGCCCCACCCGGATCGTGATGGGATAATGGTCTGGACCACTGGATCCTAAGTGTCTGACTTCCCAGTAGCCTGTAAGCTCCACGATGTCAGGAACCTCCCCAACTTGCAAGTGGGGTTCCCCAGTGCCTGGCACGTAGGTGCTTAATTACAAATAGACAGAGATAAGGATATGATATGAATATGGATACAATATGGATATGGGCTTGATATAGATTCAGATACTGATGGGTACAGATACAGATGTCGAATATAGATACAGATATGGATACAGATATGAATAAAGGAAAGGTATATATACAGATGCCATAGCTTGAATGAATGAATGAGTGAACCAGTGAGTGAGCATCCCCTAGGATGCACCTGCTTCCACACTGCCTCTCACGTCCATCCCAGCGGGGGCACCTTACCTTAGCGACCCACTAGGAAGCCCCCATTTCCTTCTTTCTGAAATGGGGGTGCTGCCACCTATTCAGAGGGCAGGTGAGCAGATGAATGAGGCAAGCACAGGAATTGGTCCCCTGTGGACAAATTCAGTGTTCCCCAAACCTGCCAAGTCATGAGAATTCCCAGAAATGTCAAATAAAATGCAGGCTCTAGAGACCCCCACTGAGTCAAACTCTCCAGGGAGGGACCCATGGCCATGACGTTTCACCTGCATCCCAGATGGTTCTCATAATGAGGTGAGTTTGGGATACACTGGCCTGGCCCTTCATAGTCCCAAACCGCTGGGAGGACGGGTCTGGACCAAGAAACTGCCTGTGATTGGGGTGATCTGAGAGTCTTCCCGATCGGTGTGCCCTTCACTCACCTCAGAGGGACAGAGGAGAGGAAGTAACCAGAGTGAACAAAAATGAGGACTCTGCCTTTGGAATAGAAATGACTTGCTCCAAACCTCCTCTTTCTTTCCCAATTAAGCCTCTCTGCGTGGACGCTGCTGGATCACCAGGCACTAGAATGAGATGAAGCAGAAGCAGGCTGCCCCCCAAATTGCTGTCTTCACTGTGGTGGTGGTACATCCCCTGCAGCTCTAGCTGGCTAACTGCAAAAACCATTAAATCCCAAATCACCATATATATATACACTCACACACACACACACATACACCACCTACATCCCCTCCAGCTCTAGCTGGCTAACTGCAAAAACCAGTAAATTCCAAATCACCATATATATATACACTCACACACACACACACACACCACCTACTGATAGCCACCGGCAGAGCTAGTCACATGCACTGCACATTTCATGCAATTTCACACAATTATGGATCTCACAAGGATGCAAATAAAGAGAAAGCCGGAGCCTAGGGGGTGAGTTATCGGGGAGGCGTCAGAGGGCGGCATGTGCAACAGAAGAATTGATTGGGGGGCGTTTAGACCCGAGTGATCCGGGGTCAAGAGACATCATGGAGACGAGACAGAGCATAGCCCCACCTGGTCCTCAGAGCCCCCGCCAAGGACCCTCCAGCCCTTCCCCACCCCACGGGGAGCGTGCAGGGAGATCCCGAGAGCGGAGCTCTGAGCGTCTGCCACGGTCAGGTGCTCGCTGCTGTCTGAAGCACGGTCAGCAAGCAGTTCCTCCAAAGGGCCAGAGAGTAAACATTTTAGGCTTTGCGGCCAGGTGTTTCTGTTGAAAGTACTCCTACAGGAATGGGCTTGGCCAGGTTCCAACGAAACGTCGTCTGCGCAACAGGCGTTGTGGGTTTGAACTGAGGATCATTTTTCACCAACCCCTGGCTTAAGGGAGCACTGGAAGGGTGTTCTAGAAACACGTGACCACATCGTTTGGAGGATGTGGAGTCAAGTGGGAAAAGCACGACGTCCCAAAGATGACCTCAGAGGGATCAATGGGACCGGTTAAAGGAGGCAGACCTGTTTCTGAGGCAAAGGTCGCCCCATCAGGCTGGACATGGGCGTGGCCAGCCAGCTGTGAAACACACACTGCACAGATACGGAAGGTCACACGGATGGTGATGCCTCTGTTGATGGGCTAGTCCCTGGGAAGTGTAAATGTCAGGTGCTCCCCTGGAGGGTGAGTTTCAAGAGCTCCAGAAATACTCCCAGAAACGGCACTCTACAGTTCTGGGTTGCCGTGAGCCTGCTCTGTGTTTGTTTCTTCATTTCTGGGGCCCAGAGTAATTATTCAACTACAGGGCTATCCCTGTAAGCCAGTGTCCAGAGCCAGGTAGGTCTGTCTCTTCCTTACGTCTCTACGGGTCTTAGGAAGCAGAGCTTTTGAGGTAACATCAGAGCGGGAGCGTGGAGGCCATGAGCCCAGTGAACCCACACAAGGCAAGTATCACTGTGGCTGCAGCAAAGTGACACCCAAGGGATCCCATGAACCGCAGGACAGGGGAATGAGGTTCCAGCCATTTTACTAGCGGACCTTAGACCAAGGGCCAATGTTTTCTTCATTTACGGCTCTGTTATGTGTTTCTCGATCGTGCAGCCTGGGTGACTAGCTAGCTCTGAGGGATAAAAACGCAGCCATAGACTTGTCCACGCCATCCCACACAGAGAGACTCCCGGGAGACTTGGTCATTGGCTAGACCATGGATTGAGTCTTGACAAATAGATTTTGTTTCCACAGCCTGCTTGAAAGTAGCACTGTTTCTGTTGCAGTCTAATCAATGCACACACGGAGTGCTTGTTCAATAAAAGAAACTAAGTAGGAGATATTTAAGGAACTAGAGAAGTGGCCAAAAATATAAAGGAAAAATGACTTAACTGCAACACATTGGAATGAACTTCTTGAAGCATGCAATGTAAAGCAAAAGTCTACAATAATTATATCAATGAATGAGAGTTCCCTGTTAAAGTCTCTTTACGGTTTAAGCCTAGAAATTTTTCTTATTTTCTTGGCGAACATCACCAAATTCTTCGTTTGAGCTGATTTATCTGATGAAATGTTAGACATTTCCTGTTGGAGTGATGTCTGCCTGTTACTAGAATCTGACAGGTGGGCACTTCATCCAGCAGGTATATTTGCTGGAAGGACCCCTGTGACTTCAGCCAGTCTTATCACTGAAATGGGTACAGGGCTTGGAGAGTGTGGACCTGATCAAACTGAGACCAGCTCCCTGCTTCACGAGACAGGGCCCCCCATCACTTGGCCTCCCCCTCCCTTCCCTGTGTAACTTCAGCTGCCCCAAGCCCCGCACCCACACATACGTGCTGCTTTGGGTGTGAGCCTTCTCTCGGGCCGGCCTGGTTTCCGCCACCCCGTCTCCCCGACGTGCCTTGCTTACACCTGCCCTCCTCAGCCCGGATTCTCTTTCACCGTCTTTTCTGCCAGTCTCCCGATTCAAGCCCCACCTCCCCCCAGCAGACCCTCATAACCTCCATAAACCACCTCCTGTAGAAACTCTTAACTGGTACCCACTTTCCATAGTCAGTGTCCCAGATTCTGTTTTTCTTTTGGGGGGGGGGGTGCGGTACGCGGGCCTCTCACTGTCGCGGCCTCTCCCGTTGCAGAGCACGGGCTCCGGACGCGCAGGCTCAGCGGCCATGGCTCACGGGCCCAGCCGCTCCGCGGCACGTGGGATCCTCCCGGACCGGGACACGAACCCGCGTCCCCCGCGTCGGCAGGTGGACTCTCAACCACTGCGCCACCAGGGAAGCCCACAGATTCTGTTTTTAATTCTCTCTCTGAATACTTAGATCTTGGCTTTCCAAACCCAACGCGGGACCTAGTGGGCGGGGACAGAATCTTAGACGTATTCAACAAGTGTCTATTAAGCAACAAACAGAGCTCTTCACTGGTCACATAAATAATATGAGCTCAGTTGGTGTGATTACAGCAATGATCAGATGCTTACTGTAAGCACAGTGCAGAGAATGGAGTTGACAGGGGCCACCCTCGGGGTCTTCGTCTGGGGAGCTGCCTGCCTCACCATTGCCACTATCCCGAAAGGAGCTGGATGTACACCTTAATCTGGAATTTTGGAAAAAGTACCAAACGCGGCGCTGGGAGGCCACCTTTCTACCTGTCCTCCCACCTGTTTTATCAGAGGCTGCGTAACTTTTCTTGTACTCTTTTCCCCATAATAAAATCTCTGGTGGCACTTCGATACGTAAGACAAATAGAAGGCAGCGAAACAAGAGTTTCCACGGAAACTCACCCAAGAATATCTACAAAGAGAGAGCAAGCTCCTGAAAGATGGTCAACGTCATTAGTCCCCAGGGAAAGGCAAATTAAAATCACTGACAATAGCACCACATCCTGTCAGAACGGTCAAATTGTTCAAAACTGGCAGTACTAGAGGTGGCGAGAGTGTGGAGCAACAGGAACTCTCATTTTTTGCCAGCGGGGTGAAACATGGCACAGCGACTCCGGACAACGGACGGTAGTTTCTCATAACCGTAAACTTACCGTACAGACCGCAGCCTCAACCCTAGAAACTTACCAGAGTGAAAATGGAGACCTTTGCGCACACAAAAACCTGCATGCAAATAGGGATGGAAGTTTTATGGAAAAATCACCCCAAATTAGAAACAACCCAAATGTCCCTTAACTGGGCAATTGATAGACACATTGATGGAATACGCGTCGGCACGAAAAAGAAAGAATTCTTGATACGCTCAACCACGCTGACGAATCTCATACGCGTGGTGCGCCCTGAAAGAATCCAGCCTCAAAACACTACAAACAGTGTGATTCAATTTATACGACGTTCTGGAAGAACTAAAACAATAGGGACAGAAAACAGATCAGCGGTTGCCGGCGACGGGGGTGGGGGAAGGGGAATTCTGAGCTGACTGTGCTGCTTACGTGACTGTAGGTATTTGTCAAAACTCACAGAGCTGCATACTGAAAAGGTTGCATTTTATGGTATCTAAATTGTATCTTAAGAAAAAAAATCTTTAAGCCGGCAGCTCTGACTTCAAGCCTGAACTCACCCTGCCCAGGCGTCCCTGAGCTGCTCCAGGCAGGTTCCAGTGGCCACCAGGGAAGCTCAAAGCTCTCAAAACACAGCTGGGGGGCCCCAGGCTGGACTCTCGCTGGGCGCCTCCTTGCTCTCCGATTCTCTGTCATCTCTCGGGCCCTCACAGCAGGCAGATGGCGCAGATTCTGGGAAATCCCGCTTATAAATGTCATTACTTTCATCAGCAAAACTGTTTCCAACTGCTTCTGAGTCGATTAGCCAACTCACCAGCTGGGGCTGGGCGCCCTCCAGGGTGAGATCCTGTACCAGCCAGCCCACTGGACCGCCGTCCGCTGCCAGTCTGAAGGGAAGGATGTGCATGGGCGTGTCTGCCTCTTGTCCAGGAGGCCAGGGCTGCACGGTGCCTCCCACCCATCACCCCGGTACACTTCCCTGGAAGCCAAAGCTCAGACACCTTACTTCATATGGAGCTGCCTTGAAATTAAAAGGAGCCCTACGCACCCAGTGTTCACTGTCACACATTTACAACAGCCAAGACACGGAAGCGACCTAAACGTCCATCGACAGAGGAGTGAATAAAGAAGGCGTGCTACGTGTGTGTGTATATACGCACACACAAACACACACACTCAGTGGAATATTACTCAGCCATGAAAAAGCACGAAATAATGCCATCTGCAGCAGATGGACCTAGAGGCAATCATGCTAAGTGAAGTAAGTCAGACAAGACAAGTACCATATGGTATCGCTTATATGTGGAACCTAAAAAAATGAGGCAGGTAAACTTGTTTACAGATCAGAAACAGACTCACAGACTTAGAAGGCGGGCTTGTGTTTGCTAAGGGGGAAAGGTGGCAGGGAGATACATTGGGAGGTTGGGATTGGCATATGTATACTACTGTATGTAAAATAGACCATCAGTAAGGACCTACTGTATAGCACAGGGAACTCCACTACTCTGTAATAACCTATGTGGGGAGAAATCTGAAAAAATATATATGTATAACTGAATCACCTTGCTGTATACCTCAAGCTAACACAACATCGTGAATCAACTACACTCCACTATAAAACAGACTATTTAGAAAACGAACCCTAGGCACAACGCAAAAAGTCCAGCGAGTATGATTCTTCAGAATTTATTTTTTAAAAGATTTTCTTTTCTCTCTAGTAAAGGACGGCTTCATCGTTAAAGTCGTCAGCTGATACAGCTGAATCACTGCTTTCCAGGCAGCACACAGAAATATTCCTACCTGAGAAGAGGAGTGGTATCTATGGCAACAGGATGCAGAGGCCTTCAGCACCGATGGGCTGATGAGGACCTGTGGTTGTGGCTTGTTCCTAAGAGCTTGTGCCCAACTCCAGGATCCCTGAAGCAGTGGTGGCTGGGACCTCGCTCGTTCTTGGGAGGAATACAGCACATGGCGATGACCCAGTGGCCCAGGGTCTCAGAGGAGACTGCCTGGATTTGACTTTGACACTTAACCCCCTTGAGATCTTCTCTGTAACGTGTGCATTGCAGCACCTACCCCTTCAATGTGTGGAGATGATTCCACGAGATGTGAGCGCTGCACTCGGTACCCTGCCTGCGCGGTGAGAACTCGGTCGGTGATATTTACGATTAACTTACATTGGTGCCCACTGGGTCCATCCAAGTCACTGCCCTCCCTGGCCCAGGTGGGCTGCAAGCTTCCCTGCCTTTCCCCAGGCACCTGGGATACCCAAATGGGAGAACGGACCCTGGAAAAGGCACCTGAGGGAGGGTGGGCAGTGGACACCAGGGCCCTGGTGAGCGTACTGCCTGGGCATCTTGGCAGAGACCTTGGTGGTTCCCAGGATCCCCCTCCTTACAGGAAAGGGGTAGGCCAGAGGGGCTCATGGTGGGGTCCCAAAGAGCAGCCTAACCCTTGGGAGAGGCAAAGTCACAGAGGGGGAAGAGCAGGTGGTCCCAGGAATCACCCCGTATATATTTACTGAGTGAATGAATGGATGGATGACCTTCAGGGCGCCCATAGCTCTCATCATCAGCTGGCCGGTTGACAGCGTATCTAGAAGGTTCAGACACAGAATGTAAGTGGGCAGACGACTTGCAGGTAGGGATAGGCATAGGGCCATGCACCATACAACCTCCAGGGGTGCCATTCACATAAACACCTCAGTTTGTGTTCTGACTTCCCCTTCTGCAGGCCTGACTACCTCCCTTCTGTCCCTCTAGGGCACCTCCGTGAGGGGCTTCAAGCCTGGTTCAGGCTTTGCCTGCTATAGCACCTGCTTGGAGAAGCCCCCAGCCCAGTGCTACATCATTTTAAGCTGCTTTATTTTATCACATGAGTCACTCCCTGAAATCATTTTGTTTACTGTCTACCTGTATACTGTCTTCTGCAGCTAGAATGAAAGGCCCATGAAGGTGAAACTTTAATGCCTGGGTTCATTACTGACTCGCCGGTACCCAGAACATGGCTGAGACATAGTAAGAACAGACATTGGATGGAAGGAAAAGGAAAGAAGGAGGGAGGGAAGGAAGGCATGGATGCCTGGGTGGATGGATGGGTGGATGGAAGGACAGATGGATAGATGGATGGTTGGATGGATACATGGGTGGATGGTTGGATGAGTGGATGCATGCCTGAATGGATGGATGCTGGATGGATAGGTGGGTAGATGGATGCGTGAGTGGGTGGGTGAATGGATTAATCGTTGATTGGGTGGTTGGTTGATGGTTAGATTAATGGTTGGATTGATGGCTTACTCAGAAAAAGGCAGACACTGCTCACCTAGAGCTTTTATCCTCCAGGCAAAGTTCCTCAAACTTGCTGGGCTACCAGTCATCACCATGAATGCAAATTCCTTTTATGTCGTGTAAGGGACTTCAGCTTTATTGTTGGGGGGTCAAGGGGAGGGCGATGCTTGGCTTCACTAACAAAGACCCTCAAGACCGGTTGCCCAGGACCAGATTCTGGTCCTTCAGTTCAATCAGGCCTCGAAGCTGAGAGGTGAGTTGAACAGCCCGGAGCATTGTGGCTGTTCCTGACGTCTGCTCTCCTTGCCTGTGTTCCCCAAGCTTTCATCCCTGTAATTACACTGGGACGCACTTCTCATCACAGGCATCAGGAGAAACCACAAGCAAGCAAGCAGTTGGTAAAGCAAGAAAGAGAAAAGCACAGGTTGACCTAGTCTGGATAAAATGGGATCTTACCTGAACCTCTCCCAGATGGAGCTCTCACTCCACCAGCGCCCGATGGCTCAGCACAGACATTGTTTCCCTTCCCTCTTTTTTCATTACGATGATCTTTGTGAGTTTTGTTCTTTTCTGAATTGAGCAGAGTTACAAAGGATGGAAAGAACGGCAAGCATCTGAATTTCAGCAGGAACAGAGCCTTAGGTGTTCAGTCCTCTTGGAGCCCCTGCTCGTAAGTGCAGGCTTGAACCTAACAAATGAGCAGCTTCAGAAGAGTTAAGATCAGTGTGTGTAAACGATGCGGGATCTGGTGGTGGCTGAGAAAGGAACAGGGAGGGTGAGCGCCGGTCCAGATGGTGCCTTCTGGCTGGAGTTGCGGGGACCCTGACCAGTTCAGGGTCCCCAGTGGGAAGGGAGCAGGGAGGGTCAGTGAGACGGCAAAACACCAGCAGGAAATCCGAGATTGAGGAAAAGGTTCACGGGGCATGCGTGTGTGCTCATTTACTTGAAGAGCGGTAACGTGGAAGAGGATAGCTGTGTGTGACTTCAGAGAATAAAACTCAGACTAAACTGATAAACATCTCATAGAGGGACAGGTGTGCGTGTTTACAGTAAAATCCAGATTTGTCACCATGGCCTGCATGGCCCTGTGTAATCCAGTCCCAGCCCTTCTCTCTAAGTTCGTCTCCCTCCACCCCCTCTTTCTTCCCTCTGCCCAGTCGGCCTTGTGGGACTTCCTCCAATGGGTCACGGGACATTGGCACTTGCCGTCCTCACTTTCTGACATGAAATGCCCTTTCCCTTCCTAGCGCTGGATCCAGTTGAAACGTCATTTACTTGGAGAAGTCTTCCTGGACCACGCCAGCTGACATCAACGCCCAGAATCACTCTTTGCCGTAACCATCACCGGTTCTATTTAATCCCTGGTGTTTATTGTTCTCTAAAAGTGGCTTGTGTGTTTGTCTGCAGATAAGGGCTGTGTCTCTCACATCTGCCACCCGCGCTCAGCTTCTAGGAGAGCATCGATGCACAGGAGGGGCTCAGCAGTGACATCAGGTGAGCACACGAGCAAGGAACGAGACACTCTGCTGGGTCAGAGCAGCTCCGTCCCCGCAAGGAGAGATCGAAGGGCCCGCTGTGCTACCTTCATGCAAAGAGAGCATCTCACCCGCACCAAGGGGACAGCAGAGTGTCCCCCTCACTTCCAAGCCCCAGCCAGTCTCCAGCCCACAGGGGTGCAGAAGCCCAGGGGTGTTCTTTTCAATCACGGCTTTTGTTCTTGAAAATCCTGAGATTTCTGGCAATTTTGTTATTATTTGATGTATCAAACAATAATCAATATCTCTCCTTAGGGCAGTTTTAGCCATGACTATATTTTAACCTATTTTTCTCCAAACACACATTTTTCTCTGGACTGAAGTGTTTCTAAGTTCAGCTCTCCCAGGATCCATGTTTTCAATGCTACAAAGTCTAATTAACTGTGAGTTTATAAAGTGATAATTACCTGGCACATCTTGGGAGGGTCCGAGAAATCGCGTCTCCAAGGGCTTTGGCTTGTGCCCAGCTGTTCTCAAGGTCGCCCAATGGACAAAGCCTGCCCTCAATTTTAATCCAATATTGTAGGGGGGAAAAAGCCTATTTAATTGGTGAGTACTCAAAATATTATTTTCATATTAAAACAAATTCAGACTTGTAGAGTAAAATCACTAGATTTTTTAAAATGAGGCTTCAATATTCAAGGATGAGGTGGGTCACTTTTATGCTATATTCAGCTTTCCAGAAAGCCATGCAGCTAGAGTGACCATGGGACATAATTCTGGTCAAGGGGTTTTTCACAGAAGTCCATAGGAAGGATGCCACTTCTTGAATAAATGACAAACCGTCCCCTGCCTGGAATGCAGGGATGGTGGCCACAAGTGCTGCAACCATTTTCCTACCGTGAAGGTGAAAGTCACGCCAGGAGGGAGAAGTGGGAAGATGGACAGACCCTCGGTCCTGGACATCAGTGCACTAACCCACCTGTCCAAGATCTTCCAACTTTGACTTGTAACTGAGAGAAGCAAAGCCTTGACCTGTGCTAGAATTCTCCATTATGGAGAGTTGAGTGCAATCCTAAATGCGAACCCCTGATTTAGCCTTTATAACAGAAGAGGCAACCAGTATTTGCATCCAGTTCTGCTAGCAATGTCCGGAGCCCAGGACACTTGGTAGGTTTTGACTTTGAGATGACAAGACCTGAGTTCACCTGAGCCCCATGCTCCTGGAAAAGAAGCCCCCAGCCTTCATGTTCCAGGAAACCACTCCCTACAGTATGACTCAGTTAAGACTCACAGACGCCTCCTCATATACCTGTGACCTGTCCAGACACAGGCCTTCAAAATTCCCATTCATTGCCTCCTAAGCGATTAGCTGAACTGCCCAATTAGGACAAATTGCTAACTGACTTGACCACATTGTGGTTAAGCCTCTTTCTTCCCCCCTGGGGCCCTGGACCCTGCCCCACCCTCAGCCTGACACAGCGCACATCCCCGCTTGACCACGAGAGACACATTCCTGAGTGCGCTTACTCCACCCTGGTCTGCCTGACCTCTGAGAGGCCTGTGGAGCTATGGCCAGAGCATATTTCTCTTTTTTGCAATCGCCTTTTCAAATCAAATCTCTCCTAACCTAAGTCTAGAGTGGTTTTCGTTTGACGGAGGAAACAAACACATGGGAGAGAATATGGAATCTTGCCCTCTCTGCGCTGTAAGGGTGATCAGAGGTCATCAAAAGTCAGAGGTCCAACCTCTTTACTTGGTTGTGAGTGAATTCAGTCCAGGGTTGAGGAAGTGATTTTCCAAGTCTGTGCCATGATAAGTGATGGGTTCCAGGACAGCTCTGACCCCCACTTCCGTGGTCTTTGTAGAGCATCCCACCTTACGGGGCAAACCCAGGTTAGTCCTGTGCTTGCAGCTGACACATACACACGCCCCCTCTCCTGTGCACACAACATCATGTACACACACCTGCGCAGGAAGCCGCACACCCGTGTCTACATCTCCGGGTCAGTCGGATCAGGGCTGAGTTTTGCTTTCTTCACCCCAAACCTGAAGTCTGGTTGACAGATCAAAATGGAAATTAATCAGGAGGCCTCACAGTGGACATGCTCGGCCAGGCACAAAATCACCGGGCCCTGGAGAGGCCGCCTTTCTGTGTCTCCCCTCCCTGGTGAGTCCTGCCACCTCCCCACGGCCACTCCCGCCAGAGGCTGTCTCTCTTCTGTGCTGCCCCCCATCACGGTGACTCCGGAGCTGTTGGCGGTGACCACAGAGAGTGCAGTGAAAGCGTCCACTCTTCCTGGAAGAAAGGGAGGAGAGGGGTTTTATTCTGATAATAGATTTTTTAATGTACACAGTGAAACTCTTCTCCCATTGAAATTCAAGTTAATAAACACTGAAGACTTCCTTTGGGCCAGGTCACGTACTGGGCACCTAAAACGTGGTTCCACCTTCCAGGACCTCACAGTGAAAGGGTGCAAAAGTAATAACAGCAATCGGACAAATGTAAACATGTAATATATGCACATAAACACATAATAAATACATGTAAATATGTATGTAAATAAATATATATTCTATATGTGTAAATATGTATATAAAAATATATATTCTATATGTGTAAATATGTATATATAAAATATATATTCTATATGTGTATGTATGTATTTACAGGCTTCATCACAAAAAAACCCTGGAATGGGACTTTTTAGTCTGTTCAATCACCATCCCCTTTTTTACAAATGGAGAAGCTAGGCTTAGAGAGATTAAGTAAAGCAGCTTGAACAGCAGAATTCATAACTGAATGTCTCAAAATTTAACGCTAGCTGCCTTGTTCCAAAGCCAGGAAAACCAATCAACTCCCGGCATTGAAGACACACGTATAAGTTGGCAATTCCAACAGAATGGAAATTGTTATGAAGGAGCTATGCACAGGTCTAAATCCATCCTGAAAAGCTTACTCTGAATTACAGTACTGTGATCGAGTGACTCCCGTATGTGGGCCTGGCTCACTCATCCTAGTTGGAACAGTGTGAATTTTGTAATCCCTAGGTGTGAAATTGACAGATAATAGCCTATTTCTCAGTCTATCTTACCCTTTGGAAATCTGATCTAAACAATTAAGCCATAGGTGACTTTGTAGAAAATGTCAAGTATTGGAGTGGCTTGACTGCTGTCGTGGTTTTCAAAGCCATCCTACCAGAAAGAGATGGCTGTGGTCCAAGCTGGCTCAACTCAAAGGCCAGCTTTGGAGAGGGTACTACAGCTTCAAAAGAGAGATCCAACCATCCAAGAATTGAGGTTCCTGAATCTGCTTCTGCGTTGTTTTTTGTGAGATGTTACTTTGGGGGAGATATATGAAAAAAATGCAACCTCGCACAGATAATTAGTTGGAAAAAGGAGATGTATTTTAATAGTCTCCCCAGGTAGTTGTGGACGTTCTTTTTTGATTCTACACCAGAAGTCAACAAGTGCTAGTTTCCTAGAGGTGAGGTGCGGTGCAAGTCTGAAGTCGAGTCTGTGAACTTTTCATATCCTAGTAAAGTAAAATCCACTGGTCTATCTTAAACTTTAAGTGAATCTTTTACCAGTTAAGTGAATTTACCAATTAAGTGAATTAATTGACCAATTAAGTGAACTTAAATGAATCTTTTACCAATTGGTAACATCATCAAGGTCATTTGGGAGACAATGGTTCCAAACATTATGCAGATTTTCCAGTATACAATATCCAAAAAAAAATCACATTTGCAAATATCACCAGATCTCATCAGAAAAGTCTGTAGGTTTTGGGAGGCTGCCAAGCTCAGGAGTGTAAATACAAGTTCTCCAAAATTCTAATTTGAACTTGGAAGCTCAAATTTTATCATTGGGAACACGTACCAGCAGTTATTTTCCTGGAAGTGACAGGTTCACTAGATTATATTTTTAAATAAACTTTTATGTTAGAAGAGTTTTAGGTTCATAGAAAAGTTGTAGAGTGCAGAGTCCCCGACACTCTGTACCCAGGGTTCCCTACTGTGACCCCTTACATCAGATGGTGCGTTTGTTACAGTTAATGAACCAGTATTGATACATTATCATTAAATGCCCTTAATAATGTATGTAATTATATACAATGCCCTTAGTTCTTCCCTAATGTCCTTTTTCTGTCCCAGAATATCGCCCACCAGGACACCACATTGCATTTAGTCCTCCTGCCACCATGGGCTCCTCTGGGCTCTGACAGTTTCACAGACTTCCCTTGTTTTTGATGATCTGGACAGCTTTGAGGAGCCCTGGTCAGATGTTTTGTAGAAAGTCCTTCAATTGGGATGTGTCTGATGGTTTTTCCTCATGGTTAGACTGGGGTTATGGGATTTGGGGAGGAGCCACAGAGGTGAAGTTCCATGCTCATCACATCACTTCCAGGGTACCCTGTTCGCCCTCCTGCAATAGCTTTGTCAGCTTCCTCCATTGTAAAATCCCTCTTCTGCCCCATCCACATCCGCGCTGTACCCTTGAGAAGGTGCTCTCATGCTCAGTCCACACTTAGGGAGCAGGGCTTGACCTCAGCCTCCTTGAGGCTGGAGCATCTACACACGTTACTTGGAATCCTTCTGCACAGGAGACTTCGTTTGGGTGGAAATCTCTACATAATACCCAGGTCTGAATAACCATGGTTGACCTGTCAGACACTCTTTCAAGGAAAAATGCTGTTTCTGGAAAAAAAGAAGACAGTTCAGCTGGCAACTCAAACACCCTCAGGAAGCCTTTCCTGGAGACAACCCTCAAGCTCTGGTTTGAGGACAGATGCTCTGTGCTTCTGTGTCATCACACACAATAATTTTTTACAAGGGCATTCAGAGGTCACAATTTAAAAAAATTAACACTTTTACAGCTTCAGCAAGGAAATCCTTAAGGGAAACTGGCATTACTTCATCTCGTGGAAGTGCCTGGAGATGAAGATAGTAGCTTCCGGCACTCAGCCTCCATCCCTGCCAAGGCGCCAGCGCTTTCCGCATCGTAGATTTTGACCATCATTGTAAATGTCGAACCAGGGACAAGATGAGCACCATCTTAGTACGATCAGGAGAATAGTTCTGACTTTGTAAACCCCTTAAAAGAGACTGGGGGTCCCCAATAAGTCCGTGGAGTTCACCACAAGAGCTACTGTTGTCAAGGACAAACTTAGCTTCCTCCTCCCCAAGTTAACCTCGATTCCCCAACTCTCAGGGAGACCCAAGGTCAACCTGTCCCACTCCCCATGATTCCTGCTGACTCATCACCTTGGTCTGCTGCAGTCCTTCCCATATCTGCCGCCTCCCTGCCCTGGAACAACAGGTAATATATGGAAGGGTAACAGTGAGACCCCCAATGCCACCCCCCAGGTCCCAAGTCGGGAAACCCCACTGTCCTCCTCTCGCTACTCATTAATTTATTGAGCATCTATTAAGTACCCTAACGAGCTGATCCCTGGGCTGCTCGTCTTTACTGCTCTCTTCTTTAGAGCAGAGAAGATGCACCCAGCCTTCCCAGGCAAGCAAAATGTTAACCCTTCCCCCTGAGTCTCAAAAATTTTGTTTTCAGCAAGAGTTTATTTATTAGCATATATAAGCCTAGTTATTAATCACATTATTTCTAAGTAAGGAATTTTCCAGGGTCGAGTTTCCAACTGAAGTTGCTAGGCAATTTGCCCAAGAAAGGACTTCATTAAGAACCACGGCAAAAATCAAAGGGATGCAGAGAGCTGAACAGGAGAAGAAATTGCTCGGGGAAGCCGGACTAGCTGAGTTTCCTTAATTTACTTTCTCACCCTTGACTCTCTCTTTCACCCTCTTGAGCTCTGGTTCTTGTAGACGGAGAGGGGCCAGCTCTGAAGGAATCGCAATCTTATCTCTCTGGCTCTGCACGTAGAAGTAATTCCAGGGGGTAAAGTGGGGAAGGAAAAAGGGCTGCCTGGTTAGAGAACTAAGGTTTGGTTGTGTGATTCTACCCATTAAGATATATTCAGTTGTAAGAAACAGAATCACCAGCTAAGAGTCCATCAAACAGGAAAGATGTATAATTATCTCCTGTAACCCGTAGTTTGGAAGGAGAGAATCTCAGGTGTGGTGCAGTGGTCCATCAAGGACCCAGCCTCATCCTCTCTTCCTCTGCCATCTTCACCACATTGGCAGTTAATCCTGGGGCTTACAACCCTGTGTTTGCACATCTTTGAGTGTCTCATCCACCCATAACCATATTCAAGACAGAAAGAAGGAAGGATCAGCTCCAAAGTCTATCTTTCAATCAGGGTGTAAACACCTTCAAGCTTCCCCAAAAGTCTCTCTCTTGCGTGCCACCAGCCAGAAATTGTTCCATGCCCACCACTCACCCAGCCTGCAGCAAATGGGGGGGGATGAGACCAAGGTGGGAATGGTTGGCCGCTTAAGGCATGTAGCTGCCTGAAGAACAATGGGGTTTTCTGAAGTGGGAAGGGGAGTAACCATGGCCCTAGGAAGACAGCCAAGGACACATTAGGGCTTGTTAGTCTAGGAGCCCATTTCTCAGGGCAGCGGGAGGCTCCTACCAAGCTGACCACTGTGATTTGCCCTTGGGGGTCAACAGTCACCCATGTTCCCTGGGAGCAAAGGGCTGATTTCAACTCCATCTAACAGCAGCAGGAGTCCCAGAGAAACAAAGTGACCTTCCCCATCACAAGCCAAGATCCCAAGCCAGGTCATCCTTAAAGCAACATCCATGCCCTTGGCCCCTCCTTCTCACTGAGGATGTTATGGAGGAAATGAGAGTATTGCCTACAAGGACAAGAGGCTAGAGGTCCCTAAACTGGATCCGTTCCATCCCTGAAATGTGATGGCTTCAATCCACCTCCCTAAAACAAAAATAGAAAGCATTTATTCCCTATCACTATTTGGTTACACAAATGGATATGGTGACACAGATGGTGCCGGGTATTTTGAAGGAGGAGTACAACGTACAACAAAGAAGCAAAGACCCTTTACTTACAGGATAAGATAATTTAAACAAACTCACGGCATTTGCGGGGTCACGGGCAAGCACAACCCATTGTCTGGAAGTGGCAATCTTCCAAAAACCTTAGGTAAGGGAGAAAATCTCCCCATGAAGGAGAAAACATCTCACCAAGGAGATCTTTATATCATAACAAAATGTTTACAAGTTGAAAAGCCATATCAGTGATAGATTAGACTGGATGGATAGAAAGATAGATAGATTGATGGATAGAAAGAGATGTATAGACTATTAACCTCATTACATATATTCCCACTCACAAAATTGGATAATAATAACATTCAGATGGAAAACCGAGCTATCAGGAAACCTGAGAGTAGCCAAACTTTTCTCAGGCCCCAGAGCTACTCTCTGTGAGGGGTTTTCTCAGGTCAGCTCATTAGTGAGGCTCTTGGTCACTTCTGATTTTCTCCATCCAGGTGTGAATCACCGGGCATAATGAGACAGAATGTGAGTGAACATTCTCCTTTGCAAATGGGAACATAATTGAAGCCGCTCCACTTGGGAAACTGCCACCTCTAAAAAAAGTCACATCAGGGCTTCCCTGGTGGCGCAGTGGTTGAGAGTCCGCCTGCCGATGCAGGGGACACGGGTTCGTGCCCCGGTCCGGGAAGATCCCACATGCCGCAGAGCGGCTGGGCCCGTGAGCCATGGCCGCTGAGCCTGCGCGTCCAGAGCCTGTGCTCCACAACGGGAGAGGCCACAGCAGTGAGAGGCCCGCGTACCGCAAAAAAAAAAAAAAAAAAAAAAGTCGCATCAGAGGGTCGGGGTGTCACAGGTACATCTCACTGCCCAGAGGAGCCTGAGCCCAGAGACAGCCTTTAAGTCTCCGGCTCTTCGGGGAGAAATCAAGGCCTCCAGCATTTTAGTAAATCACTGCTGAAGAAAGGCAGAGAAAAAGAAAAGAAAATCAGTTGTTTTACTTCCTCGTGGCTTCAGCAATCACCCAGGAAACTGGGAACGTTCCTGGATTGTTATATGATGAATAATTTCTGGGGTCTTGCTTGTGTAGAAAGGAGAGAGAGGCGGATGGATTCATCTTTTTTTCCCACCTCATGCATTTTTCTTCTCAAGTGTTCACAAGTGAAGGATGATTTGATGAACTCATCTTTTGTTTTGTTTTCTTTGCAATATCACCCTGGCCCCTTAGTGCCTTGGGTCCCGGCCTCACTCCCCTCAGCACACGTGCATGGATTCTATCACTTGTCTGGTGGACTCTGACCCAGGCTCACAGCTCTGGCTCTGCCACGTAGTGTCACTGGTCTCTGCTCGGGGAAGTGTCACTCTCTCTGGGCACAAGGCAACTAGGCTCCTTGTCTGCAAGTATGATGTCTAATTTCATGGGCCAATTTGACCAGGCCACTGCCGGCCCAGATGGCTGGTTAAAAGCTGTTTCTGGGTGTTTCCGGAGGAGCTTAGCCTTTGAATCTGCAGACCCTCCACAGTGTGGATGGGCCGTATCCTGCCTAGTGAAAGCTTGAGTAGAGCAAAAAGGTGACGGCAGGGGAATTCACTCCTCCTGACCAATTGTCCGAGCTGGACCTTGGTCTTCTCCTGCCCTTGGACTGAGACTCATCACCTGGTCGTCAGGGCAGTCAAGTCAGACAACCTCACCACCAGCTCTGCTGGTCCTCCAGCTGCTGGACGGAGGACCGTGTTGCTTCTCAGCCTCTTTAATTGCATGAGCCAATTTTTTATTGGCTCATGCAATAAATATATATATTTATATTTATAATATATAATAAATCTAATCTAGCTAAAATATATATTTACATATAAAATAAAATATTTTATATTTTAAAATATACGTATTATATATTTTATATACATATTTGTGTACATTTATAAATACGTGTTGTTTTCATACATGTTTGCTCACACACGTTTGTTGACATATGTGTTTGCTCACACACATGTTTGTTGACATACATGTTTGATTCTGTTTCTCTGCAGAACCCTGACTGATATGTCACGACAGCCACAGAACATTGGTTGAATCCATGCTGCAGTTCTCAAAGTGTGGTCCTCAGACCAGCAGCAGCAGCACCTGGGAACTTGTGAGACATGCAGATTCTCGGGCCCTGCCCGGACCTGCTGAACCAGAACCACTGGATGTGGAGCCTGCAGTGTGCCCTTAAGGAAGCCTCCAGGGGACCTTGAGGGATGCCGAATTTTGAGAACCACTCTCTAAAGTTGTAGGTGATGGGAACCAAACTGAGACTCACTTGGGCACAAGACAGGGCATTCATCAGTTTGATTAATAGAAAAATGCAGAGGGAATCTGGCTTCAGGCTCAGCTGGAGCCAGGTGCTCAGTGTCATTCACTGACTCTAATTGGCCAGACCAAGGTCATGTGATCAAGGGGTTACCAGGACCCATAAGGACAGAGAGTGAAGGGAGGTGGGGTGCGTTAGAGGAAAACCACAGCCAGAAAGAGAAGGGGATAGCAAACAGAAATTTCAGGCACTCCTTCCTCAGCTAACTGTATTTGCCATCCCCACTTCTCAGATGAGCAAACTGAGGACTGCAGCCATTAGGCAATGTTCCGGGGCTCTTCAGCAGCGTGTGCAAGCCGGGGCTCCAGTCAGCAAGGATGTCTTCAAGCATAATAGAGTGTACGTGTGCTCGGGGAGGGGCCTCCATAGGCCCTGGGCCAGCCCCTTATCATTTAAATGGTGAGCTGTAGCTCTTCCCAACTCTCACCTCATAAGAACTCAGGCCAAGCATCTTTCATATTCAGCTAACCCTTGTAGCATTGGGGGCCACCGAGGACACGTGTCTTGTTGGACGTCACCACGTGTGGTCCAGGTCGTCCACTTCCCCACCCAAGCTGGCAAGCTCCTCCATCCGGAACCCGCAGAGCCCGGTAACGGAACCCAAGCATCGCTCTCTCTGGCCACAGGGGAATGGGGCCCCTTCCAAGGGCAGCCGGTGGAAATGCAGCAGCCTGGAAACCAACTTTTCCTCTTGAATCAATCATCCACCCCAGCTCTCATCCATCACGGGAGATTATCCGAGGATCTATAATGAAGCCAGTGATTTTCATAATAAAGAGGTGCTCAGGAACAGAGTTGAGGAGAGTGCTCAGAGGAGAGAGCAGAAATGAGATTTTGGTCAAGTAAGTGAGTAAGGATGGAAGCCAATTAACGCCAGAGCCGCTCAGGGGCTATCACGGGGCCCCAAACGGAAATGTCAGCAGATTCTGTGTAACTTGTTAAAAAAAAGGATCTAATTGAAGGCTAGAGAAGACTTTTCCTCTCTTGGTCTCATTCTCTACAGAAACAATCATTTTCTCAAAGCCAGTAACAAGAAAATACTCTGTCCTGGGTTCTCCCATCCCAGAAATGCACACTGGGACACAATATATTAAAAAAAGATGTTTAAGAGAGATAAAATCAGGAGCTTCAAATATTTTTAGATATCATGCCATGCTGAGGAAGAGAGAGTGTCGAGAAAAGAAACTGTCTTGTGATCAATCCAACACAAACACCCTTAAAGTAATAAGTCCAGCAGAAGCCCTGCCGTGAGCAAACAGGCATTAGAACATCTGCAGAAATACCGAATTAAACTTGTTTGTAGAGGCATACCCCAAATTTCCATTAGAAAAGTTACTAAGCACCTAATTCAAATGTTTATATTTAAACTTTTCTGGAAAAGCCTGGATCGGTTTTATCTGTTTGTTTCTCCCCCCAGTTTTTGTGGGGAACGTGAAAAACTTCTCCCTAGTTCTGGCGATGTGTCTGGATTCTGGTCCTCAGAAGAGAGGGAAAACTACCCTTTATTGAGAAACCCTCTCTGGTGAAGACATTTATCACAGAATTAAAATGTACCTGCTGTGTTTTCATTGCAAAGCAATGCACACAGATTCCTAAGTGCTATTTATCTTGCTGAAAATAAGTTGTATGGTTTCCAGGTATGTCATGGCCTGCCTTGTGTATGTAGGAGGTTAGCTGTTGTGATTTTTAAATGTTAGAACATTTCATAAGAAAAGGCAGCTCTTCTCGACCCAGTTTCAAAACACACACACACACACAAGAGCAGTATGATTGTATTATTCTTCTGTCATGCTTCTGATTTAAATACAATGTCACGTGTAGCCACTTACATCTCCAATTTCTCAGGAGTAGTTTTGAAAGTTGCATCTCATTTCAAAGAAAAATGACAAAAGGCTCACTTGGCTCCAGTCTTCTGCCCAGTGGTTGATTATCAGCAGAGTAAACCTGGAGAAAATCCCCCTAGTCTTTTCCTCGGTTCTTGTGGAAGGATTAGGAAATGCAGCGTTTGCTCCTGGAGCTTCAGAAACTGCCTGGCACGGTGTCTCATTACTGCGTCATGGGTACGAGCTGGCGCTTCTTCGGGAAAGCACAGACGTGGCTTCTGCACACAGATCATGCTAGAAGGTTAAACTGGTAATGCTGATTTTCTTTAAAGAGGCATTTACCTTTTACCAATGCAGAGATGCAAGTGAGTCCTGGGGATTTAGAATAATCTCCCTGAGAAACAAAAGCAAATTCTGTACAAACAGAGACGGGTGACACGCGTTCTGCAGGCCCGCCTCTGAGCTGCCTCGTTTCTTCTGACCCTTTTTTATCCTGTGAGCAGATGTCGCCCGGCTCCAACCCCTTTTGAATGTGGTGGCAATGATTTCACCCCAAGGCAGCAGCAATGAGTCTCCTGTCTTCTTGTCATTTTTCTCTGCATTAAAATATTAATACACACTCTCTGAAGGCATCGCCGATGAAGAGCAGATTCTGGAATGAAATGCATATCACATATCACTTCAAAGATAACTGATCCTGTGTCATATCTACCACAGAAATAATGGGCCGATCCTGGGTCATCTCACCACTTACCTACATTAGGGTTTTGTGAAAATAAGTATTAAGACTAATTGATATTGGGTATGAAAATACAGCCTGAGGAAAGCATGACAACAAATCACTAAATGAAATCAAACTGGAAGTTCCCAATGTGACCAAGTAGTTGTATTTGAAGCGTGTGTGATGCGGGGAGTACTTTTGTGCAATGGCGGTTTTGGGAAGAAGCTTTTTTCCAAAGGTCTTAATTGGTACCTTCGCAAATTCATTATTTTGGTAGAAGGTTCAGTGTGACACTCGGTGCTGCTGGTTAATCCCTTTGGTCTTGCAGTGATAGGAACTGAAGGAATCATTGGCTCGGATAGTTCTAGGTGTAGGGATGGAACCACCTTTAGGTACCACTGGATCCAGGGGCTGCAGTGATGGCATGCTCTCTGCTCTGCATCTCATTTCACCTCCACCTGCTGTCATTACGCCTTGCTCCCAGGCTTCCTACGTGTGGGGGACAAGGTGAGCAACAGTAGTCCAAGCTTCATAACCTCCCCCGTTTTGGTTCCAGCAGGAACGGCAGACTCTGCTTCCAGCTGAGGGAAGGTGCCCACTCGGCGGCCCCCAGCAGGGTCTCAAGGCCCTTGGGAACATTTTGCATCTTTGGCGTCACAGTAATCGGAGGGTGCTACTGGCATTGGAAGGGGAGTGGGGGCCGGGGCTCAGGGGTGCCCGGCATTGTGCCATGTGTCGGGGTGCTGGACATCCTGCACAGTGAAGGGCCTGTGCCCATCCTCCACCGTGTTCACACGTCCATGCAGACACTCATGGAGGAAGAAGCTTTTAACAATCATCTGAGGCTTGTGTCTTCATGCTGGTTTGCAAGGAACACATTTGTAAGACACACTGAATCTTTCAGGAACGTAACCTCCATGCGAACCTAGGGAAGACGGCAAAACTTCATGTGGGGTGGCAGGGGTGGGGGCTTCATCAGGGGGTTCTCTCCATTTTGGAGAGTCACGTCTCTGACGGCAACGATGCTGGTGGCTTTGAGTTTCTGGATAACTAGTTTGCATCCGTTCTGCCTTTTTAGACACTGCATTCACCCACAGGAAGAGCCAGCTGACTATCCGCGGTGTCTCCCAGGGTAGTTTCTCCTGCACATCTACATTTTGAAATACATATTTTATTATAAGTTGCTTTCTTTTCCCTTGACCTTTATATTACAGTTAGGACATAAAATTGATTTAAATTATATGTGTAGGTAGGTTCTATTATTTCATTTCAGGAGTAACACATATACCCTTAACTAAGGGTATGCTGTAGATGGGATGGCAGGTGGGAAATAACTGAGCACCCCGCCCAAATCACAGTGAGTGGAGGGTAGTTGGGTTGCCCACAGAAGCGATCCTGGCTGACAAAACAAAAAACAGACACCACGTCTACTGCATGTGGTCAGAGTGAAAGTGCAATAAAAAAAAAAAGAAGAAGAAAAAGAAGAAGAAGGAGAAGAGGCCTATGTAGAAATAAATGTGGATTTAAAAATCAATACATGTGTATTAGTCAGGCTTCTCCAGAGAAACAGAGCCAACAGAATGTGTACATAGAGAAAGAGATTTATTATGAGCAGCTGGCTCCTGGGATTATGGAGGCTGACAAGTCCCAAGATGTGCAGCCAATGAAATGGGGACCGAGGAGAGTCAGAGGTGTGGGTTCAACCTGAGAGCCAGCTGGCTCGACACCCAATAACTGAGACTTCTGTTTGACACCAATGGCAGGAAAAGACTGATTTTCTAGTTCAAGGGCGGTGGGGCAAGAGGAATTCCTTCTTCCTGATGAAAGGTCAGCCTTTGGTTCTATTCAGGCCTTCAACTGATTGGACGAGGCCCACCCACACTTGGGAGGGCAATCTGCTTTCTTCATTCAACTGATTCAAATGCTAATCTCATCCAGAAACACCCACACAGATACACCCAGAAGAATGTTTGACCTAATGTCTGGGTACCCTGTGACCCAGTCAAGTTGAGACATAAAATTTGCCCGCACAACAGGTAAAAACTAAGGTCACAAAATATATAGATCGGGGAGAAAACCTTCTCCTTACAAGAGTCTGTGCAACTTAACAAGAAATCCCACTGTTGCATCATCTGAGACCATGGTTCTCAAATTTCCATGAAATTTTCCTGGGATTTAGGTTTTTTAGTCATAAAGACTGCCAAGGGAACCCTTCCTTAATAAAGTGATTCTGAAGCCTGAATTTGCCTGTCAGGATGGATGTTCTCAGAGTCACATCTGTTACATTAAAAATTAGTGAATTACGGTAAGCCAGGGTTTCTCCACCTCAGCACTACTGATGTTCTGGAGCAGATCATTGTCGGTGGTGGGGCTGCCCCGTGCACTCTAGGAGGTGTAGCAGCATCCCTGGCCCCCACCCACTATATGTCAGCATCATCCCCTCACAGACGTGACAACGTAAATATCTCCAGACACTGACACGTGTTCCCTGGGGGCAAACGAGCTCCCTGCTTGAAGCCAAGTGCTATAAAGGGAGCATGACAAACCACATGGTACCGGCTTCTGATATTTTTTCAATTTAATGGGGACCATGGGCCATAAGTGCCCTTAGAGAGGAGCAGTGAGACCATGGATACTCTGCCCAAGAGACCCCAAGTTCCCTGCCCAGGAGGCCTTAAGCATCTTTGTGCAGAGACCCAGGATAACTCATTCACCCTGCTCATTTCCATGAGGGCGTCAGAATCAGCTCATCCTTCCCATGGAGGCAGTGCTGGCTCCACAGCGTCTCAAGGAACTGGATGAGGATTTCAGCCTCCAGGGCATGAAGAAGCACATCTCCTTCAGCCCACCTGAAGGCGTTTCCAAGAGCAGGGTTTGATGGATGCTCACACATTCAGTGTGAGACATTTAAGACTCAGATTTAAGAATCTGATCATATTAAAAGATTAATATAAAATTAGATTCAAAAATAACTTTAAAGGACCTTTACATTCAAAAGAGTTAAGCAGAGACTTAAAAGCAGAATTTGCTACAAGGGCAGTAACAGCTCTCCTTTTGTTTCTCCTTGGGCGTGAAGTTCCCACCAAAGGCTGAAAATCTCTGAGAGGCACGAACGTCTCCTCCAAGACCTGCTGGAAGATGAAGAAGGTTCCAGTGAACAAAACAGAGCAAAGGATGACACTTCCCAAGGGGTGGTGGAGAGCTTCCCCGTTAAAAGATCTCCTTTTTCCACCGGTCCAGGACACCAAGGCTTCAGATGGTTCATCTCTCCCTCTGTTTCCCATTTTCTTCTGCAGCAAGCCTCCCTCCTTGAATGGGAAGTCCTTACCATTATTGAGGGCTCGCTATTCGCCAGGTGCTCAGCCCAAGATGTTATTTAGATGATTTCATTTAATCCTCAGAAGAACCTCGCACATCCGGTTTGGTCTCTCTGGATGCGGAAACAGTGTGAGGACGGCGCACTGGTCCCAAGGTGAGATGGCCAGTGAGAGGTAGAGGGGGAACGCAGACCAAAGCAGTCGGAAGCCTGACCTTTGCCATCTGCCAAGTAACCCCAGCCCCACACCTTCTTCACTTCTCACTGCTTCTCACTTCTTGTCCAAAGGGCCCCCAACACGAGGAGGCGCCTCGCCCTGTACAAGTTTGCCAGGAAAGGACTGTTGCCCTCGGACCAAACCTCAAATCTCACACCCAGGGAACGTCTGTCATCTCCCCAGAGGACTCTGTCACTCACCTTCAGGAGTCCTTAGGTCTGTGTTTCTCCTCTCTCTTTAAAATATAAGTCAGATTGGGCTTCCCTGGTGGCGCAGTGGTTGAGAGTCCGCCTGCCGATGCAGGGGACACGGGTTCGTGTCCTGGTCCGGGAAGATCCCACATGCCGTGAAGCGGCTGGGCCCGTGAGCCATGGCCGCTGAGCCTGCGCGTCCAGAGCCTGTGCTCCACAACGGGAGAGGCCACAGCAGTGAGAGGCCCGCGTACCGCAAAAAAAAAAAA
>NW_020173687.1:2432746-2491878 GCF_003031525.2 Neophocaena asiaeorientalis asiaeorientalis | reverse complement strand
AAAAAAAAAAAAAAAAAAAAATTATATATATATATAAGTCAGATTGTACCACACCCCTGCTCAGAACCCTCCAGCAAGCCGAAAGTAAAAATACCAGCATGGGATGGAAGCCATGATCTTAGTTTCCACCTTAAATGCTAGAAAAATAACAAATTAAACCCAAAGTAATTAGAAAAAAAGGAAATATCAAAGGTTAAGGGTGGAAATCAATGAAATCAGAGGTACACAAACAAAAAAGGCAGGACAGGCAAATCATCTTTTTAAAGGCTAATAAATTTCCTAAACTAGCTATGATGAAATTTAAAATTGCCAGTATTAGGAATAAAAGGAGGGTCATCACTAAGGTGCTGCAGTCCTGAAATAATAAGAGAATATTAGAAATGAGTTGTCAATAAATTGTAAACATAGATGAAAATGCAAATTCTTAAAACATAGAACTTATCGAAACTTATACAAGAAGACACATGAAAACTGACTTCAGAAGAAATATAGGATCCAAAACTCCTATATAGTTTTAAAGCAATTGAATCTCTTATTAAAAAATTTTCCCACAAAGGAAACTCCAGGCTGGGATATTACCCCCTACCCCTCTGCCACCTGCTAGCATCTCCCCTTCCACTGTGAAAGTTTTTACATTTTAATGTTATGCATGTCAGGGGCTGTCAATGCTCTCTCCACCCTTAGCGATGTTGCTCTCATAGCCAGCCTGATGGCTGAAGACCAAACTTCAAAAAACTACTTTAGAGTCTGTTTGCTGGGATCATTCCCGGTACCAACTGTCACGGGTAAGTGTCCCTAGATAGGAGACACCCAGAAGATGTATTGGGAAGTCCTCTCAGAATGACCAGCTGTGGGAGAGTAAGGGAAGCAGGATTCGACAGAGGGAGGTGGTGAACTTGGACGCAGGCACACCAGGGTCTCCGCTGAGCTCTGCAAAGACCTCCTGTGTGAACACAAGAAGATGCCCCTGGGTGCAGGCTGCCCGTGGAGGGTGGTGTAGGCGAAGGGGACTCAGCTGGATTTGTGTTAACTAGGGGAAGAGGCAGCTGCATCCAGTGGCCTGTCAGCGAGGAACCCGATCTACAGGTTGCCTTTCTAATCCAACCTCAGCAGGACTCAAAGGAGTAGCACTGAACTTGGGGCCAGGGGACTCGGGCTTCAGCCAGTTCTGCTGGAAGCCCACGGGTGGGTTAGGGAAGCTACACGCCGTGCCTCTCACCCTCCCCAGCCACCACACCAGGTCTTAGACTGCATCAGTGTTTTCACATTGCAACCCTTCACGGATGGCCTTCTCCACTTTTGCCTCCTCTGTGTGTAAAACGTATATTATTTACTCAGCATTCTCCTTTAAATCAACTTTTTAAATTTTTAACTTGAATATACTTAGCTTCATCCGAAGGTATAATAAGGATAAGATTAAGGGTCTGATTTGTTAATCAACTTTTTTTCTAATGCCTATTTCAAGAGTTGTTTGATTGTTAAGAAAAAAACTCAAATGTTTGTTCATGGGCTCCCTAGAAGCATTTTGTGTGCCCCCAGTCGTATGCCCCTTGAGAGAGACCAGGCTGAGTGAAGATGAGCTCTCTCCTTCTGGAAGCTCATGGAGTCTATACAGTACCCAGACCCCCAGCACCAGCTGCCTTGGGAAAGCAAACCACTAGGCAACACCATGCAGGGCCCCTGAGACAGCCGTGGTCAGGATGCCCAGGGTCTGAAGAGCGAGGGGGACGGGGTCTCCACGGGAGACGTGGAAGGAGGGAGGACACCAGTCTGCGCGAATTTCCTCCCCCAAGACGTTGTCTGGTATCGCTCAACATTTCAACTGGAAACAAGAGATAGGGATCTCACTCAACATTTCAACTGGAAACAAGAGATAGGGATCTCACTCAACATTTCAACTGGAAACAAGAGATAGGGATCTCAATCTGGGACTTGGCTTTGCACATTAGCGGTCATCACAGCCCATAGCTATTAACTAAGTTAAAAGTCCAGTGATATAAAGACCACGCGTGGGAAGCTCCCCTGAAACATACACGGCACAGCTCTGGCTTCGCTTTGTTTAACAAACAGGCTTTACTTTCTCTTAAGCCTAAAGCCCAGAGTGATCCCATTTACTGTAATAGGCAAAATGCTCCTTCCAGATGAAGCATCCTTGCCCAGAGAACTGCGCACCCCTGCTCCAGCCCATCGGGGTCTCCCTGCTGTTTCCTAAACTCTCAGCTGTGCTGGATAACAAAAAGATGATGTGACATGAGGTCAGAGAGAAGGGTGGGAACAGGACCAGTTGGCGTGGGAATTGGCAATCTTTTTCTGTAAAGAGCCAGAGAGTAAATATTTTTGTCTTGTGGGCCATATGGTCTCTGTCACAACTAGTCAACTCTGCCCTGCACCACAAGAAAGCAGCCACAGATAATGTACATATGGGTGGGCATGGCTGCGTTCCAGTTAAACTTTACTTACAAAAGCTGTGTCCCCCACAGCAGGCGTGGCTGGGTGACGCTGGAGCAAGCCAAGGGCGGCCACTTCCTGCAGATGGACCTCCCCCTTGCTGATGAAGGCGCCTGGTCCTCAGTGGATTGGCAGGAATGCGCCCTGAACTGAGAGAGAGTAAAACTTTGCCCATCAAAGATGCTGTTAACGTTGGTTTTCTGACGCGTGCAGCTGGATCTAACTCAGGGCAGTGCAAACTGTTTCCCACCCAAAAACAAGAGTTCCTGGGACACAGAGGCTGTGATCTACTTTATCTCTGCGGTTTACAACCCTCGGTTTGTAGCCCAGTGCTCCACGACATTTTGTTAGCTTGCAATGAGGTATAACATTCTTTTCACCCTGCAGGCAGACAGCCCAGGGACAGTCTCTTCTTGTTCCTCTGTGACCCCTAAATGCAACACTGGCTGCAGCCTCTAGAAACACTGTCAGTTTCAGGCAGCCCCCTGCAAAGGGGTCAACCCAATGACGGCTGCCAGTGGGTAACCTTGTGCGCTACGTTAAGTGCACTTTCAATCTGATTCCCTCAGCTAACAAATGGCAGAATGTCACAGATGACTTCTGAGACTCCGCTCGCCCCTAAACACAGTGATGATGTGTAACCAGGGCACAGATGGGGGGCACCCAGGCCCATGGCCACTTGTCTAAGCCAAAGACCATTAACCCATCCTGATGGGTTGCATCTTTGATTTGTAACATTTCAATAGTTAGATGGTGGGAAGCAGCAGCATAGCACAGGGAGATCAGCTCAGTGCTTTGTGACCACCTAGAGGGGTGGGATAGGGAGGGTGGGAGGAACACACAGGAGGGAGGGGATATGGGGATATATGTATGCATATGGCTGATTCACTTTGTTACATAGCAGAAACTAACACAACGTTGTAAAGCAATTATACTTCAATAAAGATGTTAAAAAAAAAAAAAGGTGGTTGAAGTGTAGGACAGCTGTCTGTGTTGGAAGTGCAGGCAGAAACAGAAAGACCTGTTTCCACATGTTTGCTACCTTCTTTCTGGCGCTATCGGAATCAAATTGTGGCATTACTAGATCTTTTAAAATTAAAAAGATAATAAATAAGGAACTGCCATAAGACAGCTTTGCCATTGGGTCCTTGTTGAAACAAATGCCCTGAAAAATGTACGCCCCCTTACAAGGTCAGAAGCGGAGCTCAAACTCCCAGGGATGGGAGATGCTCTCGCCCTGCACCGTCATGTGCCTTTCTCTGTGTCAGCTCAGCCTGGGGCTTTGATCTACCTGCTGTTTTGTGATTGAAATGTGTGCTCATGCGTCTGTCTTTTCCAGAAGGAATGAGCGTCAGTGGGGAGACCCTTGAGGAGCTCACATTGCGGTGGGTCCTTGGGCAACGGGGCAGCAGGTCATGTGCTCATGCCCAAGATGGGGAGAGAACATGGGTCACGCCGAACACCTGTTAGGCTCAGAGGGAAGCCCAGCAGAGCAGTGTGGAATCCCGGGCATTTGGTCGTGGATCTTGGGACAGCTGTGCGTCCTGGGAGTCGGGGGGGCAGCTGAGGCCATTTTCCAGCCAGGATGACTGTGGGTAGATCTGAGAAGTTGGTGTAGAGCTGGCCAAGGAGCGTTGGAATGAGGCGAGGACATGAGGACAGGGGTGGAACCAGCACATCTCTTCTGCCCGGTCTGCTTTCTGGTCCTATAGAGCAGACAGCTGGCTTGATTTCCATACAATAGACATTTCTAGAAGTGCTTGGGCAGCCTCTAGATTTTATGCTTCCTGGGGGGCTGAGGCTTTCTAATCTGTAAACTCATCTCCACGACCAAAGGGGAGCCTAAGCTCCAGGCCACGGTGAATTCCCAGGATGGCCTGGGACCCACACCAGGACAAAGAGAGTCCTGCCCTGACATTTTACAGGGTGCTGGGAGAGAAAAGGCCACCTTTCTTCGGAGACAGCAGCAGTCTGTCATCCTCAGTGGAAGGGCCCCAAATTAATCCTCCCGCCTGTCCGTGGACGATGACCCCACACGGGGTCAGTGGCATTTCACTGCCTGGTGTCCCTGCCACTTTCTTTCACTGAGGTTCCAGTAGCCACTGTCCTTGGGCCTCGCTCAGCCTCTGTGTTTCATGTGGAGCCGAAGGCTGTCACCCTGTTTTCTGCAGCCCCTGGGGCAGACCCCGTTCTCAGCCTGGCTCCCTGAGCACTGCCAAAGAGAGATCGTGCTGGGACTTTAACAAGAAGTCAATCCCAGAATATTCCCCATCCTTCCCCACTGTCTGACACCAAGATTCCATCAGCCTGCTGCCCCGGGGGGTCCACATCACCCCAGGGAGAGGACTTGAGGAAGGGGACGCCCACCGATAGGAAACAGAGCTTCGAGGCTGTGTCATCTTTGAGCTCCCGGGTGCGCTGTGGCTGAAGCTTTTCAGTTTGGACTTTTCAGTGAGATGAGCCCACAGATTCCTGTAATTCTCTCCTAGCCACCACTGTCATTGGCAACAGAAAGTGCGCCGTCAGGATCAATCACTGGGAACACTGCCGTCTTCGGGCCTGGCTGTCTCCAGGTCTGTGTTAAATGGTGTCACCATAGTGGCCTGCCAGCCGTCTGCCCAGGAGAGCAGAGGAAGTGGATTTCAGTGTCTGGACACTTCTTACAAGGGGGCAGACGATGCCCAGGATCTGGGGGTGGGGAGCACCCATAGCCTCCCACCTCACTCCCAGCTCCAGGGACAGCAGGGATCTCGGAGGGTGGGCTTGGATCGGAGTGGAGGAGAATGGCAGGTGAGGCACCCACTTCAACCAAACGAGATGTGATGGATCGCTTACTTGTACTTCTCCAGCTATTTCGGACGACCCTCTAGGGGCCCGGCAACAATTAGGCATTGTTTAGCTAGATCCTGCCGGAAATCAGGCGCCCGCATCCTTTTATAAGCAACTGAGGCTGAGTGCAGAAAGCACAGACCCAGAACCGTGCAGACACGAGCCGTGCGCCCGGCCCATGGGGCTGACACTCCTGCGGCCGGGAAGATGATCTTGACAGCTCCGGCCCGTCCTTCTGCCAGGCTGTCTTGTCACGTGCGTCTTTCTAGCTCCCTGCTTCGCGGGACGTCACAGAGAACATCGCATGAAAGGAACGCTATGTTTTATTCATTTTCTGGGAACGTTCTCTGAATGACGGGGAGCTGCCAGTAGCCCCACCCCTACTCATTTCTGAGGAAGGAGAGAGAATCCCCCAAGACAATGAAACACCGTTGCTTTTATCTTCCTTAAGCAGCTTCATGGAGGTATATCATCACACTTACCCAGTTCAACTGCACGAGTCAACGATTTTTAGTGACTTTACCAAGAGGTGCGACTGTCACCGTAAATCATTCCAGACGTTTCCATCCCCCCAGTAAGACCCTCTCTTTGCAATCAACTCCCATCTACCCCTGGCTCTGGGCCACCACTCATCCACTCTCTGTCTCTATCAATTTGCCTTTTCCATGCATTTCACATAAGTCGAATCGTGTACGATGTGGTCCTCTGTGTCTGGCTTCTTTCACTTAACATAATGTCGCCAGGGTTCAACCATGCTGAGCTCGTATCAGAGCTTCACTCCTGTTTACGGAAGAAAGAAACCCACTGGATGGGTGTCCACCCCTCACCAGCTTATGGGCCTTTGAGTTGTTTCCAGTGCGGGGTTACTGTAAACTTGTGGGCAAGTCTCTATGTGGACACATGTTTCCCGTGTCTTGAGCAGACGCTGGAGTCGAATTTCTGGGTCCCACCGAGTGAGGGTGCTCTGCAAACACCACCTCCTTGTATCTAAGGCCTTGACATTCACAGACGACCCACAGCTCTGGGCACAAGCTCTGAGTGTGAATCCGGGCCTGGCCTCTTGCAAGTGAGTGTCAGTTCAAGCAAGTCACTTAAGCCTTCCAAACCTCAGCGTCCCCTCCTGTAAAATGGGGTGATAACAGCTTGGCTGTGGCTCCCTGTGGAGAGTAAGTGGACGGAGGGTGACCAGCAGCGGCGTCTGACCCCGCAGCAAGCACCCAGGGCCCGGTGCCATTCCGATGGCCTGGAGGGTCAGGGACGGAAGAGGGCGGAAGGAGAAGAGAGGGAGGCAGAGAGGTGGTGCCTGCCACCTCCTTCGTCACCTATGGAATCTACTGCAGGGCTCACAAATCTCACGGCCACACGTGGAAACATGCACTGCCCACTAAGTCAGGAAAGGCCGGCTTGCAAGCCGTGGCTATTTTATTATTTTCTTTTCTTTTAATTTATTTGTTGGCTTTACTTCACTCCTCCAAGTAAGAACGCCCACTCCTGCTTTGCTCGTCATCGATTTGGAGGTTCCCCGGTCTTTGTAAGCCCCCCAGGCGCTCGCCCCTTGCCTCGCCCGCATCTCTGCCCCAACCGGGCCTCACTCTGGCCTCCTTCCCTACCGCCTCACTCGGCTTCTGTTGCTGGGGGCCCAAGGTTCCTCCTCGGCTGTTTTGTCGGTTTTCTTAGTGGTGTCATGTCCCGTTAGTTCCTTTCCTTTGCTAATATCCAGCTTGCGTTCCATGTGACACATTCCAAAGAAACCTTCATTCTCTTTGCAACCATTTTCTCTGCTGTTCTGCCTTTTGCCAGAGAATGGCTGCCTGGATCTTTTTCTTCTTCTCCTTTTTTTTTTTTTTAATTTTAAGTAACTGAATTTCAACTTCTACCTCGTGTCAAAACCAATACTGCACAAAAATGTAAATATACTAAGATCTTAAAACTTACCATTCCAAATACACCTGATGGAGCTGATCTACCGAGGGGAGCAGCACAGAGCCGATAAACAGGACGTTGATGGAGAACCCTGAATTCTCAGACACACGGGAAAAGTGTTTTCCTCCTCGAGTGGATCAGAAGCTGCTCAGATAAACAGCAACGTCAACAACAAAAACTATTTCCAAGCTTGTACCGTACGTCCCACACTGTTCTAAGCACCACATTCATTTTCACGGATCCCACAATGACCCTATGAGATAGGGGTTTTCATTAGTCCCATTTTACAGATGAAGGAATGAAGGCCCAGAGAGGTTAAGGAACTTGCCCAAAATGGCACAGCTTCGCAGTGATGAAACCAGGGCCCAAAGGCCAGCCGTCCCGGCCCAGAGCCCACAGCCTCACACTACCCGGGGCTCCCAGCCTCAGTTACCTCGTATGCAGACAGAGGTACGGATCTTTCTGCGAACACTCCAGAAGTCTGCTCCTACCGCACAGTTAGTTTTTACCAGAAAGTCATTACCTTACGACAATTTTTCACTTAGATTCTGGTTTTGATTGAAAGCCCGCATATAAAATAAATACGACACTGGGCAGACCAAACAGCGCTGCACACCACATGTGTATTCACTCAGAAAATATAATTTCATGCAGAAATTAATTTCAGAAGACTGACAGCGTGATCAGGACTCCAGTTCTGATCTGAATCGCGGGCCATTTCCCCCCACGTGCCCTGCCTGTTCTTCCCTTGAATCAATGACAACAGCAGAGGTTTACCGGAAGGTTTCCACATGCCAGGAGCTGTGGAGTGACCTCTGTTCCTCACGCCAGCCCCCAGCCCCTTTTATAAAGAGAAAATTGAAACTCAGTGATAAGTGGAGAGCCCGGGGCTCTAACCAGGAAACTTGGGTCAGGGCCCTTCCCTTCACTAAGCAGCTGAACCACTCCACAGGAATGTGACACCCCTTTTACCAACACTTATCCATTCAACACATACTTCATGGTTTCCCACAGGAGCTGGGCCTGTCGCTGGGGACGCAGCAATGGACAGGGCAGCACTTCCCAAGCCTCGTGGACTCCATGGCTGAGCAGGGAAACGGATCGTTTACTTTTATCACAACACAGCCCGTGTGATGGCAGCTGCAAGCAGGTCCTGGTGCCGTGAGCACACAGCAGGGTCCTGGGAGACCTGCCCAAGGCAGAGACCCCAGCCACGAGCTGATGCTCAAGAGGAAGATTGCAGAGAGTCTTCCAGGCCAAGGACAGCATCTGTAAAGTGCCTGAAACAAAGTGGAATCAGCAAGTGGAAGGAACAAGGGCAGTGGGAGGGGCCAGGGCTATGAGCCTCAAGAGGGTGGGGAGGGGGGGGGACACAGGTGGGTTGTGAGCAGGAGTTGGGCCCTGCCTCTGAGAGGACCAATCGGGGGAGCGAGAGCCTTGAAGGAAAGGCCAATTGAGAGGCAGCTGAGACCTGGGGGAGAGAAGACAGGGGATCAGAGGCCCCTGGGAGGGGAGGGATGGTGCAAGGGAAACAGACGGTCAAGAAACAGACTTGGCAGGAATTGAGGTTAATTTAAACAGCAAGGAGGGAGTGAAGAGAATTAGGCTTGGAAGGGTTTGGAGACGTGCAAAACTGTGGGGAAAAAGCCCTACCCGTTCCCCTTCCAATTATGCTCAAGTTTAATTTCTGCCATCTTGGATGCCAAACCCAACTTGTCTTCCAAACCCAGCCCATAGCACAGCCCAAAGTCATGGAATGACACTGCATTGACCCCCAAAGCCCACGTTCCTTAACATGGCCTTCCACGGCCCTCACCCTTGCCATCTGTCCATCCATCTGTCCCTCTATCCTTCCATCCCTCCACCCCTCCGTCCATCCACCAAATACATATACTATATGTCACACGTCTGCTAAGCGCTGGCCACCAACGACTGGCATAACTAGACACAGTCCCTGTGGTATTAGTGACACAAACCAAAGCACGGTTTCAGTGCACGGCAGCCGGAGCTGAGAACGCAGGTGGCGATGTCTTGGCTGTGGGGTGACTGGTCTAAAGGCCGTCCCCCACCATGCCCCTCCTCGCACCCTGGCCCCAGAGAAACTGGCTTCTGTTCCCCCAGACCTTGTACATGTCTCCTCCATGTTCTGCCTGTGATAACAGGCCTGCTCTCATTCGCTGGTAGATCTTTATTCCCCAGTCTGAAAACCCATCCTTACCGATAGCATCCATCTCCAAACACTAGGGATGTCGCAATCACATGTCCAAGATGGGTGACCTTAGGCTAGGAGTAGCATCCTCTGATACTCCATTTCCTTATCTATAAAATAGAAAAAGTAATAGGAACTGCTTCCCTAACGGGGGAATGCACAGCCGATAACACAAGTGCTCAGAAGACATGAGCTCTTCCCTACGTAGACCACAGGGCTGACGCCTTCAAAGGTCTGTTTCCTCTTTAGGACACATGAAAGCCAGAGAGGCAGGTACAATAAGGAAATCTGGTTCATAAAAGCGGCCGTTATAGACAGAGACGGGCTCCTGAGCTCCGGAAGCACCTTTCCCATCGGAGGTGAGCGATTGCAGGACCTGCAGGTTCACCAGGCTCTCCGCCTAACAGAGGTTCCCATTTACCGAGGTAGAATTAAACAGTTCACGGAGGGAGAGGGACTCCATTTCAATTGTGTCTTCTTGTCTTCGGCTGGAGTTGTGGCGGCCAGGACTCCTGAAAAAGCGTGCTGTGGTTTTCCTCCTGAGCTGCCCACCTACCCAGAGTAGTGGGGAGGAGGTGGGCTGCCTCTCCCTCCCCAGGGAGCCTGGACGAGGCTCGCCTCTCTTGGGCAGTCCCCCGCCCTCACACGCACTCAGACCTTGTGGTCAGAGGGACAGGTCTGCAGCCTAAGTCGTGGGTGAGGCTCCGCTGGGGCAGGAACAGAGCAGAAATGGCAGGTGCCACCCCTGGGGCCTCTGGCACAACCCACAGAGGTCTCCATCACCTCGCGGGGGTGTGAGCTCTGGCAGGAGGCCCCAGCTAGACCCCATACTAGGGTGCCTGTGAGGGGGTTTCCCAGGAAGGTTAGCATATGAATCGTGGGCTCAGTAAAGCAGGTGGTCACCCCCAGTGTGGGTGAGCTCTGTCCAGTCAGCGGAGGGCCTGGGAAGAACAAAGGAGAGGAAGGGAGAATTGGTCCCTTCTGCCCGACCGTGACCTGGAAGGAACACCCACCCTCTCCTGCCCTCAGGCTGGAACTTACACCGTCAGGTCCCCTGGGTCTGTACTTCCGGATGGCAGATTGTGGGACTTCTCAGCCTCCATAATTGTGGCAGCCAGTTCCTGATAATAGATCTCTTTAGATAGATGATGTATAGGTAGCTGGGTAGATAGATAGATGATAAATGGTAGATAGATTATCAATCAATCCTATTCTGTTTCTCTGGAGAACACTGACTGATACAATACTCAGCTCACACTCAGCTTTCCTTTGATCATCTATCAGTCGATCATCCATCCATCCATCCATTCAACAAGTAGTCATGGGTGCCTGCTGTGTGCTCAGTTCTGCAAGGAAATGCAGAAAAACATGGTAAAGAAACACCAGACTCGAATCCTGCCCTCACAGAGCAGACCCTGTAGATACAGGAGAAAGACATGGTGCCAACAAAGCACAAAGACAGAGCCACCAAGGAGAGAGACCTGGGGCCCCGAGGACATGTAATGTGGACTTGACCTAGTCAGGGTGATCGGTGAGGGCTTCCTGGAGGAAGTGGCATTTGGACTGAGATTTGACGAATCCGTAGGCATGAAAAAGGGTGAAGAAAAGAGGGAAAAACCTTCCTAGAACAGCTTATTCAAAGGCCCCAAGCAGGCGTACCATGGGCTGGACAGGCATACCACAGTCAAGGCTGGGAGGCGAGCTTCCTTCTGAAGCAGTGAACTAGTTACTGGATGCTGCTCGGCGTCTTGTGGAGAACAGGGAGCCAGTGAGGCTGGGGAGGAAGTGTCCGGCAAGGAGACACAGCTGTGTTTATTCAGCAAACATGCCAGGCACTGGGGCTGTGGGCCGTAAGCTTTAGTGAGTCAAGAACCCAGGCTAGAGTTGGTCCGTTTAAACCATCTTAAGAGTAGATTAATGTACAGCGGGGTGACCAAAGTTAACAATTCTGTATCGTATATTTTAAAGTTGCTCTTCTTTCGTCACAAGAAAAAAATTATTGGTAGCTATGTGAGGTGTTGATGTTAACTATACTTACTGTGGTCATCTTTTCGAAATATATACATGTATCCAATTACTAAAACTATTCAGTATGTCAACAGTATCTCAATACTGGGTGGGGGGTAAATTAATTATTGGGCTCATTTTACAGACAAGGAAACGGAGACTCAGGCTAAGTAATCTGTGCAAGGTTTCACAGACAGAATGTGTCCGACTCTGGGCACAAGGGAAGGAACCCCGTCACAGATCGGGTGCCCCCAGCACTTTGCAAGACCACATCTGGATACAGCAGGTAAAGGTGAGATGATGCTCCTTTACCTGGGCTCCCAGGGCAGCTGTGGAGGTGGAGCAGGTAGAGAAGGGAGCGCTTCCATGGTTGAACGGGGTGTCCCTTGGGCCCTAGGAAGCTGGGCTGAGACCCAGTCTATGCACAGGATGCAGACGGGCAGGGGGGCTCACCTTTGCTCCACCTCCCGTCGGGAAGCAGCCTGAGGCCGCCCAGGGAAGGCATCCCTTTCACATCAGTCCCTCCCTGCAGGAGGCAGGAAGGGATGACAAGAGAGGACCAGGCCTCAGATGAGAGGACTGTCTATTAGCTCACTGCCTGCTGGAGGATTTTTATCTCTAAAATATAGTGTTCCTGTTAGAAGGTACACATTTTCACATCTATTGAATTGCTTTGCATGGAAGTGTACTTTCCTGGTACCATAGCAACCGCGCTTCCTAATCTGATGTAAATTTTTTTACCTTGTACTTCAGAAGCTAATGGCACTTTCTGGAGGCAGTGGCTGTGCCCTGCACATGATGTACAATTTTAGAAAAGAAAAATAATCCTTGGCAAAAAGTCACCTCTCTCTGCCCCGTTGGTGGGTGTTCCATGCTAATGGTTACAGACACGGGTACCAGCATCCTCGCCACTTCCTAGCTGAGAGATTCTGAGCAGCTTATTGAACCCTCCTGAAGCTCAGCTTCTTCATCTGGAAATCAGAAATTATAATATTTTATCTCAAAAGGCTGTTGGAAGGCTTAAATAACGTAAAGCACATAAAAAGCTTAGTTCCGTGTCTGACATCTATTAAGTGCAAAGTAAACATTATTAGGGATCTCGCCGTACACAGTCCCATTCATTTCATAGTAGTTAGAAGTTTGGATCTCCCAGTAGCTGCTGGCATGCAGTTTTCCACTGACTGCATGTCTTCTCCCCTGGGATGTTCCAAGCGGGCACTTAGCAGTTTCTAGAGGAAGGGGTGAAAAGCAAGACCGCAGCCCCAGGTCACTCAGTGCTGTCTCCGTGTGTCAGACAGGGTTTCCTCTCCCCAAATCCGCCCCCAGAGCTTGGTCCAACTTCCTTGGTGCAACACCGGGCTGAACACGGAGGCCGTGGGAGGGTACACTCTGTGGTCCTCAGTCCCGGGAGAGCAGCCCCGTCTTGGAAAAACCCTTGGAAATGTTAACGGAAAGGAGGATGTTATTGCTGGAAGGACCAGGGGCACGTCATGCCCCATCTGACAGCTGAGCGATATGTCCTTCAGACTCAAAAAGGACGAGCAGCTTCTTAGAGCTGCAGCTCTGGGGACAGGGTGGTGGACTCCACCAACAGGGGCTGAGAGGAAAGCATTCCTGGGGTTCTTAGACTGGATGGTGCATGAGAGTCAAGGCGAGGCAGGTTAAATGCATATGCCAGGTATCACGACTGGAGTTCTGATTGGGTGGGTTCAGCAGGGGGCCCCGGAACCAGTATTTTCATCAGTTACCCAGAGGTTCTCATGTAGACGCCCAGGGAAACACTGCTGGGCATCTGTAGAGTGAAACACTATTAGAATTATTTTAGAAAGCATCCTGTACTTCTGAAGTATTTAAAGGCAAAGTATCCCGGTGTTTATAATGTACCTTAATATACTGCAGGGGGACAGAGGGACAGAGACGATGTGAAAATGATGATCATTCGGGGACCTGCGTGTGGCAATCCATGATGCCATTTTCTCTACTTTTCTGTACATTTGGAATTTTTTCATAAAAATGGATTTTTAAATCCTATTATAAGCTCAAGATCTAAGAAAATCGGGAGTCTCTCTAATTCTTCCCAGTCTTCAACTCCAGCCAGAAAATCTGGAGTGTTTAAATATCTTCACCTTCTTTTATACATGAAGAAAATTCCGTTTCTAAGAAATCTCCTTTTCCAATCTGGAGCAGCCATGGAGTGGTCTGCCTTTCCTTCTCTTTCCTCTCTCTCTGGCTGACACAGTGGGTCGCGTCCCCCAGGGGGACTGCACCTCGTAATGAGACATGACTGATGTCACCCGACATCACGCGACCCGATGTGGCTCTGCAGCTGGAAGTTCTCAGGGCTTTTTTTCCTTCTCTTTCCATAAGCTGTGGCTTCCGTCCCTTCCGGGAGAAGGTGGAGGGGGAAGGCAGCTGCTGTCCTCACGCAGAATGTACCGGTCTTTCCTCCACTCACACCTGCTCCCAGGTGACGGGCTTGACGGGAGGCCTCCCATCACTTTGGGGCACGGAGGTCGAAGAAGGAGGTACAGATGACGTTCCGCCATGCCTCTGGGTGACCCTAGAGCTCCACCCAGGTGGTGACTAAGCCCTTTCATACTGTTCTCCGAATGGAAAGGAAGCACAGTCAAGTCTGAGTCCAGGCATTCAAATATTGAAATGCTTACAAATGTAAATCACCTGGCCCGAAGCAAGTCTGAAAGCCTACTGGACAATTCACAGCAGCCCCTCTTGCCTGCAAAACTCTCTCCCTTCCATTGTATTGCAAGTTTCTTTATGCATAGTGCCTTAGTCGATATTTTTATGAAGATAGTCCAGCTATTCATATGAAGAAGCGAAGTTCACTGCCTCCCCGTACCAACCCCGTGTCTGTTGTTAATAACCTGCCTGGAAATTCAAAGGCTTACATTCAAACGTGCATTTGGCTCCCGCTTTGGTTGGAGCTGGGTATCAGTGGACAGACTGGTGGTGAGGGTCCCCCCCATACATCACCATCCCACGCAGACTCGACCTGGCACGTCCTCCTGCAGGGGCAGAGGGGAACCTCGGCAAACATGCCCAGCCTTCCACGGGCCCCAGCTTCAGTGCATGTTCTGCTCACATACATCCCACTGGCCGAGGCAAGTCCCACGATGAGAGTCTGGGTCAGGCACTGCAAACAGGGCACTGACCCGTCCAAGGTGGGGAGTCGAGCCATGGGAAGTACGAGGCATTGGGGGCCACGCCATGCTTCTCTGATACACACAGGACACTCGGCAAAATCTGTGCAGACTTCAGGTCTAAATCTTGCGTGATCAGACCCACATACATTCCACGTTTGGGAAAACTATACAGAATCGAGCCACAGAATCGAGCCACAGAATGGAGCCCCTCATGCCTTCTTTTTTTTAACATCTTTATTGGAGTATAATTGCTTTACAATGGTGTGTTAGTTTCTGCTGTATAACAAAGTGAATCAGCTATACATATACATATATCCCCATATCCCCTCCCTCTTGCATCTCCCTCCCACCCTCCCTATCCCACCCCTCTAGGTGGTCACAAAGCACCGAGCTGATCTCCCTGTGCTATGCGGCTGCTTCCCACTAGCTATCTACTTTACATTTGGTAGTGTATATATGTCCATACCGCTCTCTCACTTCCTCCCAGCTTCCCCTTCCCCCTCCCCGTGGTGTCTTCTTTAATTACAATGTAAACAACCGCCTTCCCCACCAGAGCAGCTCCTTCCTGGAGGGCACAGACCATGCCTGTCCTGTCCGTGTTCCTTTCTTTGGTCAGGAGAGAAAGAACAATAAATACCTACTGATTGACAAGAGTGACTGGACTCTACTGGGCCTGGAACACCTGCAAGGTTCCCACGTGACGAACTTTACATGTAATATTGTCTTTTGTGAAAATTCTAACAGACACTAAAGAAGAGAGAATAGCATAATAAATCTCCATGTAGCACCTCGATTAAATGATTATTAATTACTATTTACCCATATTTGCTTCAACTGTTTTTGGCTTCAGCACTTTAAAAATGAATTCCTGACATTTCATCTCTGGTTTAACACTTCAGTTCCAATCTCTGAAAGAATAAGACATTTACGTATAAACCATAGTACCCTTCTTAGACTTCACAGAAGAAGCATCTTCTCCTAATATCATCTAATAACATTCATCTTCAAATTTCTCCAATAGCCCTAATAATGTCTTATAATTGGTGTGTTCAGATCAAATCCAGGCAACTTGCACAAATCACACTTGGTTGTGATGCCACTTAAGTATCTTGTAATCAAGAAAAATCTAGGCTTTCTTATCCCTGCCATGGATGTGGGGATGTATCTCGTTGTAATCTGTGCGACAGCTCTGCCGTGTAATTTTAATTATCCCCATTTTCCAGTGAAAAAACTGAGAATCAAAGAGTTCACGTAGCTCAAAGCAGCAGCTGATATTCACAGAGACATTGGCATTAAAAGGACGTGTTTTCATCTAAAAACCGTGCTCTTTCTGTCATTTCATCTGTGTGAGGAGAGGAGGAGGAAAGATACTAAAACTTTTTAACTTTTAAAAAGCACCTTTAATATTGATTTTCAACACATTCTGAAAGAGCTCGGTTGTTTCTGCAAAAGAAAGGGGGTTGGCAGTGGAAACAGTGACAATCCTACCCGGAGGGATAAGCAGTGATATTCTCACACTTCCAATCTGTGCCAGGCAGGAACTAGCTAGTAAATAAGTAAATAAAAGTGAGGTTTTTATCTTCAAAAGTATAGAGGTTTTCAGACTATGCCAAAGACCAAAATCAAAGACCAGGCCATCTTCACTATTTACAAACTTGAACATTTATTTAATAAGTGATTTGCAAAAATGACAGCGATACCCAAGGTCCCCTTTGATATGCACATGTGTGTTTCTGCTTTTCTCCAACCCAGTCCTTCGAAAGGGCATGTGCTGGAGAATCCTTAGTAATATGGGGAAAACATCACGGAAATTGTCCCCAGGTGAATTAAAGTTTACTAGGGCTATTCCTTCCTTCCAGTTCTTTTAGGCAAGCTTGCTTTGCAGAGAGAGGTTTGCAGACTAGTTTCTCTATCAGCAAATGCTGGCCGATAAAAGCTCAACAGATCTGAGAATTGGGTTACAGCCTCTTTCCGTCTGCATGCACCAAGGGTACGATTGAGTTTCAAAATTCCATTTCTTCCAGATTGCCACAACTTAGGAGTTCACGTCTGAAACCCTGACTCCCGGTGGATGAATTTTTAAAATATATGTTCCTAGAATATCCCATGGGTATTTAATAGTAGAAACAAAAAAAAATTCCAAATCTCTGGACGTTTTCTTTTAGATCTGGTGTCCCCTTACATTGCGCTCAGCTAGATCATCCGTAAAGGGACTCTGCAGTAGAACCTCTGAAAAGCTGGTTGGAAGACCCGTGTACCAGGAGGATGAGGCTGCCTCAGGAGCCTCGGAAATCTGAAGCAGGTCCTGTGGACCTCATAAATGTGGAGTATCACGCCAGCTGAGAAATCAGGGAGAGAGTTCCGAAATCTCCCTGCTCAAAAGACGATTTTAAACGATTCCATTTTTAGTTCAAATTTTCAAAATTCTTCCAGTGAAAAAGGTTTTCTTTTATAAGCAGAAACTTGAGAATGGCATGAGAATCTACTAAATAAAAATATAGGAGGGGGAAGGACTGCCATACATGCACTACTATACATAAAATAGATAACTATTAAGAACTTACTGTATAGCACAGGGGACTCTACTCAATACTCTGTAATGACCTACATGGGAATAGAATCTAAAAAAGAGTGGATAGCTGTATACGTATAACTGATTCGCTTTTCTGTACAGCAGAAGTGGTAACTCCAGGGATGGTTCCTCAAGATGCAGTCATATTTCCCTCCACTTACAGCTTGGTGCCGTTAGTCAGTCTTAATCTCGGCACAGCTCAGGAACCTGGAAAGCACAGGTATGACACTTTTTTTGAACAGGCTCGTAATTTCTGTGCACTAAAATCCTTTGGGAAATTTTCTTGGAGTTACGGGTTTGAGAAGTGTTCATTTTCCAGGATATTTTTTATGGGCTCTCCTAATTGTGCTTCGGCAATCAGCATCCAGTAGCTCTCATTGGCACCCTGGGTGCTTGTTGGAGCTGAGTGATTGCGCAGGATGGCTTTGGGGCTTACACTCTCCAGAATACTGGAATTGGAAAAAGGCGTTTGATGTGAGCTCACCATATGGTGTCTCTGCAAACACTAACATTTATTTAAAAACTCAAACATTGCTATTTTAAAAAAAATAGAATGCAGGGAAATAATGACAATTAAATCATTTTCTTTCCTTGAGATTCTGTATCCTCTGGCCACAGAATCACACTAGAACTTTGGGGTTTTTTTTGTTTTTGTTTTTGTTTTTTTTATGGTACGCGGACCTCTCACTGTTGTGGCCTCTCCCGTTGCGGAGCACAGGCTCCGGACGCGCAGGCTCAGCGGCCATGGCTCACGGGCCCAGCCGCTCCGCGGCATGTGGGATCTTCCCGGACCGGGGCACGAACCCGCGTCCCCTGCATCGGCAGGCGGACTCCCAACCACTGCGCCACCAGGGAAGCCCCTTCACTTTGGGTTTTATCACTGAGTTTAGAACAAATGTCTCCTGCCATGCGGATATTACCTTTAAATGCCCACTTCGTCACTGAGAAAAGAACCATCCTGCCACTCAAAGGTTTCCCATCCCCCTAATGCACATTTCCAGCTGAGTTTATGTATTAAAATTATTTGAAAATGACTGATGTGAGTCAGACTTAATGCTGATGCAACTTTGAGGGCCTCCCTGTCAAAAGCTGTGAATGAGTACACACAGGTGCCCATTTCTGGGTCAAGTCCAAATTCCGTCAACACAATGCACATTTCAGAGAACAGTCTAAGGAACCGGAATTGTACTTGATTCTGAGAAAAATAGGTTAGAATTCCAAACATTTGCTTCTCACAAATAGCGCCACTTAAATGAGAAGTGCAGAGTTCATGTTCTGAAGGCCAAGTCAGATGTTTTTGCCTAAAACAATCGCTCGACACAGAAGACAGCCGTTGGTGAGTGTGGCCATCAGTCCGCAGCCCTTGGCGGGAGCCAGGGTGACACCTGGGTGCACAGGAGGCTCCAGTGTGACAGTGGCAGAGAGCAAGGCCCAGTGGTAGACGGTTTGCAAAAGTGGCCCCATTGGTGCTCTCAGGATGCTCTCTGAGGGGACTTCACAGCCCCGCCTGTGGAGAGGGGAGGCTGTATCTTCAGCCCGTGAACGTGGACTGGAATTGCAACTGGCTGGGCCAAGAGGGGTTCCACTCTGGAGCCCCTGAAATCTTGAAAGACTCTGCTCATTCTTCTGGAAACTGGCCTGGCCATCAGAGCAAGCCTGGGTGGCCTGCTGGAGGAGGAGAGATTGGGTGGGGAAGAGCCAAGGTACCACGGCCAGCACCAGTCACCCCTAGAGACAGGGTTGCCTAGGCAACCACGGTGGGCCTCAGAGGGAAGAGAGAGCCTGGCTGATAGCATCTGAGCCACCCAACTCAGCCAGGCCCCATGGCTGAGCCTCAGAATCAAAAGTTAAATAGTAGTTTTAAGTTTTTGAGGCAATTGTTTTAAGCCCTTAAGTTCTAGAGTGGCTTGTTATACAGGAAGAATTGACCAGTGCGGACCCTGTAATACCCCCCTCACCTCTCTATCTCCGTCTCTCTCTCTTCTCTCTCATCTCCTGTCTCTCGTCTCTACCTCTCCATCACCGTCTTCATCTCCATCTCTCTCCACAGTCTCCTAAATCTGCTTCTGTATCTCCAGGGGTCAGATCTGGACATGAGATTGGAGGACACAATTTAGATCGTGTTTGTCAAACGCTAGAGTCTCAGGAACTGTTTTCACCCTTAAAAATGAGCAAAAATCCCAAAGTGCTTCTGCTTGGCCATCCGTATTTACCATATTAGAAATTAAAGCTGAGAAGATTTTGTAGCTCCAGAAAAAGCAATCACACCATCAGACTGATGATGTCACTCCAGCTGTCATGGGCCCTGCAAAACCCCACTGTTCACTCAAAAAAAATCCGAGTGAGGGAGACAAAAAACCTTTAGTGTTGTTATGAAAATAAGCCTTTCTTCACAGACCCTGGAGAACCTCTGACCTAACCTGAAATAAAAGGATCAGTGAGACCATCCTCAAGGATATTCCCAAGATTTCACACTGCTTCCCAACTTTGCCTGCAAGGTTTTACCTGGGAAGATAATAATCAGAATATAAACATGAAAAGACTTGCTCATTAGAAAGCTCAGATATTTACTACACAGTGGTAAAGGCATACGGGTAATAAACATTCATACGGAGTAAACACTCTAAAATGTTATAATCATTGCATCTCCATGGTAATATTTACTTATAATGAATTGTATGCGTACAGGGGAATTTATTGAGCTAAGTGGAGAACTAATTATGGGAAACATATTTAGATCTTAAATAAAGTAGCTCCTCCTTGTTTTAAATGATGGTTGTTTGAAGATCTTCTGCTCTTGTTTTAAGTTCAGGTTGGCGCCCAGGTCTCTCCCCTGGGAAGCCCCATGTGGTTCCCTTCCTGTTCATCCCTGGCATCAATCACACCCACCACCATCACCGCCCTATCAGGTGCAGATCACATCCACCCAGTGCGTCCTTTGTCCTAAGCGCTTTTCCATAGGTCATGGCCTTGACTCTGCACCAGACTTGTGATTCAGGCTTCACCCTCTTGGTTGTACAGATGACAAAACTGGCGATCAAGGCCATTGAACTACGTTCTCAAAGTCACGCAATTAGAAAAAAAGAAGAAGACGTGTTTCACTCATTTATTCCAGCATTCGTTCACTGATCAAAGCTGTTTTGTTTACGTGTTCTTTCAGGTACGGCGCTAGTAGGTGGGAGTGTAAAGATGAATGAAGTATCTGCAAAGCCTGAAATAAAGCAGCTTGCACCCTGGGAGTGGCAGCAGGGCAGGGCGAGAAAACGATGCAGAGAGAGAATTCCATTGACATGTGGTAGATGCCACTCAAAGCTGTGCGCTGGGTCTCCTGGGAGCCCCGAGAAGGTGCAGTCACCTGGTTGTGGGGCTGTGAGAGGCTTCCTGGAAGTGTGCAGCAGGTGGTACTTTCCAGAAACGGCTGCAGCCGTGGCTCCACTCGCTCTCCTCTAAGGCTCCTCCCAGCGAACAGGAGGGTCTGTTTCCTCCCTCTGAATCTGGACAGGCTGGTGGCAACACAGGAAGGGATGCTATGTGACTGTAGAGGTTAGGCCACAGAAGACAGCTTCCACCCAGTCCTCTGGGGAGGTCCCCTCCTGGAGCCCAGCTGCCATGCTGTGAGGAAGCCCAGGGGTGAGGCACCTAGAACACGGCCTTCACTGTGACCAGCACCATTGGCCATGAACTCTACGGTCAATGGGCAAATCTTGAACCAATCTGTGTATTAATTACATTAATGGAATAGTGGCAAACGCTGAAATAATTAAAAACTGACTCACGTGTTTGATGGACTTGAGTTTGCATTGTGGCATTGCCACTTACCACTGGGGACCTTGGAAATTACTTAACTGCCCTGTGTTTCCTTGTCCTCCACTGTGAGGTGGTCCTGACATTATATGAGATTCCTTAAGGAAAGCACTCGGTGAGCAGTGAGTGTTCGATAAAGATAGACAACCGTCTTCATCATCGTCATTTACTTTTACTCCTGAGAACATGTATTGTATGTTTAGGATTATGTCCACAGAGAAGAAGTATGGTTGTGGAAATAATAAGAACTGAGTGGCCCTTGCTGCCTAACCCCATCCCCAAGACATTGCTGACATTAACGATGTTGCTGAGACAACGAATTTGGACACTGATCCTTACTGTGAAGGGACTCCATTTTCACCGTGGTTCTATATCCAGGACACAAGGTTCCACAGTTCATTTAATTAGAGCCCTAAATAATTTGGATGTTAGAAGTCCTTTTATACCCTTAGCTTTTATGGTGAATTTTTGTATTTTTCCCCCTGGTCCCCATATCAATTAAGAAATTTGGAGTTTTACAATAGATTGTTGGGTGGGTCCCACATCATTAATTTAATGGGAAAGTTTATACGAGCTTTTGCAATTTCTTTGTCAATTCCCTTTCCTTTAATTTGTAAAATTATTAGGAAAAAAGTAAAATTCAAATAGAGATAGAACATTTAAAAATATAAAGAATAAAACTGTAGAGAATTAAATATACACACACAAAGGAGTGAGTACAGGTGAAGCTGGAGAAATCAGAAGGAGATTGGTAGATTATATCTATGTTGATATGTTGGCTGTGATCTTGTACTAGAGTTTTGCAAAATGTTACCATTGGGGAAAGTTGGTGAAGGGCATGTGAGATCTCTGTTATTTCTTATAACTGCATATGAAGATATATATATATATGAGATATATATAAGAATATAAAGGAGTGTCAAATTGTCAACTCTTCAATACAATAGAACTAATAATTCTCAAAATTTGGGGAAGATACAGACATTTTTTCTCCAATTAAGTAAATTAGATGGCCACATACTCTAAAAACTACCCTCTATCCTTCAGCTTTCCTTGATTGCATAAATTTAGTTCTCATATTACATGTTTCTTCCAAGCCTGGTCCTCTAAGCTTGTTTCCTCTTTCTAAAAGGATCATCTTCCTTTCCACAAGTCAGAAGCCCAAAGGTCACCCCCATCCTCACCCTCACTCGATCCCCATTGCAAATCCTGAGTAAATCCTTAATGCAGGAGCCCCCTACGCACCCCTGACACGTGCCCACCTCTGTCTCCCTCCACAGCTGCCCGGCCTCATCCACCACCTCTCACCTGGGCGGCTGCAGGAAATGCCTCCTCCCACCATGAGCTCCTGTTCCCACTAGGCCTCCCCAAGCCCCATCACTTCTCAGCTGCCAGGATGATCTTTTAAACATACAAACCTAACCACACACCCTCTGAGCAGAAGCCCTTTACACCCTAACCCTGCTCTTGGGAACAGAATCTTCACCAAAACCCTGCATGTTCACAGTCAGCCAGGCTGGCATCCGTTCTCTCCCCCAGACACTGAAGCTTCCCTGGATGGGACTTCAGACCTGCTCCCACTCACTTCTCCGACTTAAGGCCTAACCTTCCTCCACACCTCAGTACAAAGGTCATTTGTTCAGGGACTATAGGGCCAGATTCCTCTGATACAGACTTCCAGTGTCATAGAACTTCCCTGCAGAACCCCGCAAGTACACCTTTATTTGTATGTCTTTTTAATTGGGTATAAATTATGGGCGTTAAAATGCACAGATCTAAAGTGTTCCGTTCAATACGTTTGACAATTATACACACCCCTAAATTGTACACACCACCCCAAACCAGCCACAGGACACTTGCATCACCCAGAAATCTCTTCCTGCCTCTTTCCAGACAAGCCCCACCCCTAGAAGCAACGGCCCTTCTGATTTCCATGGATCAGTTTCATCTATTCTCAAATTTCACACAAGTGGAACCACACAGCCTATACTCTTTTGCGTCCAGCTTTATCAATGCTGTTGCGTGTACCAGCACACCCTTTCTCCTGTGAGCAGCGTTCCTCTATATAATACAGCGGAACTCAGGTTTCCATCCTCCAACCAATGAGCAAACATTCAGATGCTCCTTGTTCCTGGCTATTATGAATTAGCCTGCTGTAGACATTGTTGTAAAAGCCGTTTTGTGGACATATGTTTTCATTCCTCTTGGATAAATATCTAAAAGTGGAATTGCTGTGTCATAGGGATGACGTACATTTAACTTTACAAGGAATGGCCAAACCCTTCTCCCGGGGGCTGTATTATTTTGCATGCCTCCCAGCAGTGTAGGAGAATTCCATTTGCTCCTCATCTCCAACGTTTGGCATTGCCGTTTTTTTTTTTTAACTTTAACCATTCTGACGAACAGTGTCCCATTGTGGCTTTAATTTGCATTTTCCTGATGGCTGATGATGTTGGGCACCCTTTTCTCTGCTTACCAGCCATGTACACAGCTTCTTCCATGAAGTGGATATTAAACTGCCTTGCCCATTTTTATTGTGTTAGTTTTCTTTGAATTGTTGATTTGTAAGAATTCTGTATATAGTCTGGTTATGAGTCCTTTGTCAGGTTATTGCAAATGTTTTTTTCTCTCTTTGTGAATTGCCTGTTTATTCTCTTTAAAAAATTTTTATTGAAGAACAGTTGATTTACAGTATCATGTTAGTTTCAGGTATATAGCACAGTGATTCAGATATACACACACACACACATACATACACACATGTATATATATATATTCCTTTTAGGATTCTTTTCCCTTATAGGTTATTACAAAATATTGAGTATAGCTCCCTGTGCTATAGAGTAGGTCTGTCTATTTATTTTCTTAAGAATATTTTTTGATAGGCAAATTTTGTCATTTGGATGACATTTAAAAAATCAAGCTTTTCTTTTGTAGTCAGCGCTCTTTGTGTCCTGCATACAGAACCTTTGCCCAACCAGTGGCCTGGAGATGCTCTCCCCTGTTGTCTTCTGGAATTGTGTCATCTAACATGGCAGCCACTGGGCACATCCAGCACCAGGGCCCAGCATCTAGCGGCTTAACACAAGCACTGCATTTCACTCACGTTTTTGTAAACCACAAATTCAGGAAGGGCTTCGCTGGGTGATTCCTCTCTGATCTACGTGGTGTCAGCTCAGATCTCCTCGCTCCTACGGCCGCTGGGGGCTCCTGGGCTTCCCGTCTCTCTTTGTCTCCCTCCAGATTATCTCGTTCTCCATGTAGCATCTGCATAAGGCACGGGCTTCTGGGAGAATGGTGGCCTCAGAGTACTTGGATTTTTTATATGGTGGCTGGACACCCCCCACCCCCAGAGAGAGTGTTCTTCTTATAACCTGGCCCCAGATGGTCAAGTCCACGTCATCTTGTTGATCAACCAAATCACGAAGACCAGCCCACATTCAAGGGGTGGGGAGCCATAAACTTGACCTCTCAATGGGGCCATGCCATACACACAGTGGGGGAGAGAAATTGATGGGGTCATCTCAGAACGTCCCCACCTTGACCTAGTATCCTGGAGCCACGTGAAATTCGTTTATTAGTTCTAGTCATAAGTTTTGTAGACACCATTTTTTTTTGGCGGTACGCGGGCCTCTCACTGTTGTGGCCTCTCCCTAGAGTACTGAGTAGAGTTCCCTGTGCTATACCGTAGGCCCTTGTTGATTATCTATTTTATATATAGCAGTGTATGTATGTGAATCCCGAACTCCCAATTAATCCCTCCCCCCATCAGTCCTCATTTTTACTGGGCCATTTTTTCTCAGTCTTGTCTTTTATCTTTAGAGGTGATAATTAACTAATTATTCTATGTAAGCTCTGAAAATGTGACAAGCCATCTTTCAAGTCACTTGCTGGATCCATCTCCTTGCCCCTAAAACTCTCTTCAAGCACCATCTCTATTCTTGGGGAAGACCAGTCTTACAGGCCTCCTGGCCAGCATCGAAATACAAGGCAAATGCAAGTCCCCATCAAGTCCTGGCAGCCGGCGGGACCACCTTCCCTGCAAAATCAGGGAACCACGCAAGGCAGCCAGCCAGTGGAAAGGTCCTGTCAATAGCTCTGTGGGACGTGCCTACTTTTCCCTGTGATGCACGCCGACGCCTCCACTGCCTGGCATCGCCTTTGAGGCTGGTCCCCAGCGGCCTCCCATCACCATCACCGTTGTGAGGGAAGCGGGTGCTGTTTCCAGAGGAGGGATTTCTCAGGAGGCCTGCTGCCTCTTGCTAACATAGGAACCTGGCACCCGTTCTGAACGTGTCCTCATGTGCTCGCAGACTGTGCAGCTCCCCGCAGCTGCGGTAGCCACTCCACAGCCATCTCCAGTCTGGCTCCAGTACCCCACGGTGCCCTTGAGATGCCAGAGTCACCCCCCGCCCAACTTCCTCCTGTCAGACAAGCAGTAAGCAGAGATCCCCGAGGCTGAGTCATTTCTATGAGTTAGTGATTTGTGTCTTCCCTTAGCTGTGTTCCTGATCAGAGAGAGAAATTTGAATCACATCTGCCTTTTAAATATTTTACAGTCCTGACAGACGCCCAGCCAGATCCCCGCAGACCTTCTTGGCAGCCCCTGTACCCACAGCTCGCTGGCAGACACTGCCCTGATGTGTTGTGAGATGTGTCTCGGTCAAAGGGGATTGTTCATTGGCCACCGGGCAGCTGCAAAGACGACCCAAATGGTCACACAGGAACCCACCTTTCTTTGAGGTTATAACCTATTTATGCCCAGATCTGTCATCTTGAAGGTGGTCACCCATGGCTCTGTGGGAAGGTCATGGGGTGCGGGGGGTGGGAAGGAGCATCTTCTGGAGAAAGTGGCAAACTCTCTTCCCCAACCTGACACCGGCTTGCCAGAGCCCCACTCGTCCCCTTGGAGCCAGGCTCGCCAGATTAGCCACTGAACCAACAGGACACCCAGCTCAGTCTGACTCTCAGGGGAGCAGCAGAGACTTTTTCAGTGACCGTAGGACCTTGATTCAGGCCTCCTGGAGCAGAGACCCGAGAATCCTCTAGCCAAACCCAGAGCGTCCACTAGACCACGCCTGACACACCACTCTCCCAGCTCCCGTATGGAAGGGAGAGGCAGCTTTATTTCTTCTTAGTGTCTAAATGTATGTGTGGTGAGTAGGTACAGCTTAAATAATAATAAGAGTAATAATATAGCACCCAGTGGGCATCACCCCCATCTTGGGGGAGCCAACCTTGTTCAAAACCCTCCACAGGGGCTTCCCTGGTGGCACAGTGGTTAAGAATCCGCCTGCCAATGTAGGGTTCAATCCCTGGCCCAGGAAGATCCCACATGCCGCGGAGCAACTAAGCCGGTGTGCCACAACTACTGAGCCTGCACTCTAGAGCCCGCGAGCCACAGCTACTGAGCCCGTGTGCCACAACTACTGAAGCCCGCGTACAAGAGAAGCCACTGCAACGAGAGGCCCACGCACCGCAATTAATAAATCAATTTATTTATCAAAAAAAAAACCCTCCACAAGCCCCTCTGCTCTCAGCCCCCTCCTCCAGAAGGAACCACCAATCTAATGTGTTTTTCTAGGGAGCATCTCTCTAATTATGAGATGAGACACTGCCCCAGTCATGCATTGTACAATAAAGCCAACTGGATCTCCAAATTTAAAAAATAATAATAAAAAATAAAAATTAAATAAACTTTGTGTTCCGCATTCTCTTCTTTCACTTTTTAACTTTGCTATGTCTGGTTGGGTCTCTCGATGTTCACATAGCCTCATGTGCTATCGAAGTTTCTATTAAAAAACGCAAGATCCTTTCTTCTGTGACTTACCAACGGCACTCAAGTCTCTCTGGTGGCCGCCACGTCGGGGGTTCAGCTCTGGGTCACTCATGAGTCCTGCAGGCACCGCCATTTATTGGTTCATTTTGCTGCTGAATATCGCCCCATCATATTCTCAGTGATCCCCCAGAACAGCCATCAAGGTCCTCAAGGTCGTTGTGTCTCTCCTGTTACACGTGAGCAGGTGTCTGTCTCAGTATCCATCCAGGAGAGGAGTGTGGACTCACAAGTGGGGCCTCCACGCAGCAGCACCCAGCTGTCTTCGCAGGGCTTGGTCCCTTCCCGCTGTGAGCACAGCCTGGCCGAAATCACCAGTCACCGTCCCTGTCAGCCGGGGAAGAGGATGTGAAATTAGATTTCACTGCAGTCTTACTCCGCATTCCTTTTCATTTTTCAGTAACCGATACTTTTCTAGGCATTTTCCCATGATTTAAGATTTCAAAAAAGATAAAAAATGTTTGAAATTTTGTTCTATGAAAGAGTGCAATATTGGTAAAGAAAGACAAAACGCAATAAAGTCATTGATAATATTAAGAATTGAACAGGAGACATACTAGAACTACAACAAAGATAAGAAGAAAATACAATGACTCCCCCCAACCCAGCTGAGACCCAAATGGGTCCAGATTCCCAGGGTCCTCTTTCCCGGGTTCCCTCCGTGCAGTTCTGCCAGGACGGCAGCTCTTTATCCCCTTTCAGTGTCTTCCCAGCGAAGTGAGTCTTCGTCTAGTTCCCTCTCTGAGGATGGTGTCTTCCAGGGCCCAAGCTGCCATCTCCCTTCTCTGGGTCAAAATTGTCGTAAACACACACACACAGTCCTCTCTACCATCCCTCTCACTTGACCTGTGTCTTCCTTTAACCTTAACTTGACTGATATCATGTAATCCTCAAAACAATGTTCTAAGGATCCATTACATTTACAGACAGGGAGACAGGCAGAAAATAACTCAGACAAAAGATTAGTGAAAAGCAAAACAATCTGCTTCGGGGAGAGTGGACAGCCTAGCTCATCTGCCTTCCCGGGGTCAGCACTTCTGGACTCACACATGCAGCTACAGGTGCCCCGGAATCAGTCCAGCCAGTGGGAAATAAAGGAGGAGGTTCAAGGCTGCACAATCGGGGGCTCTCTCAGCAAAGAGGCAGAACCTGGGCTTTCACAGGAACTGGTTTGAGGAGGGTTTTCTCTGTTCTCATGTGAGACCAAATTTGTAGGAGCCAGTGGTCTACAGTGACACAAAGCTGCCCTTCAATGTGATTCCTGGAGCTGGGAAGGTGGCGTCTCAGCCACGGGACTCGGGGACGCAGCAAGCAGGGACCACAGGAGCGAGAGGAAACCCAGAGCTTTGAAACCCTCCTCTTCCCAGCTCTCTGGGTGGCCGGTGGGCATTGAGCCTCGTGGCTGGTAGAGGATGGAGATAGTGGTGACCAGGCAAGGATTTACATTTGGCATCTCTCTCTGTCCCACCCCATCGTCTGCAGGCAGCCCTCGGCCTCGCCAGGTGTTCATCACTCTTGTGCGGATGGCCCACACTCTAAAGTGGGATGTTTCAGGGGAGGATTCCCTGGAATTTCCTATCCAAGGCCAAGTGTGAGGTCAAATCCTTCCCTGTTTAACCCAAATGCTCTTCCTGGCTTTGTTTTACAAACCAAGCAAATGCCACATTACATGATGGCTGCTTTTCTCAGAAGCTGGGGTTTTTTGGGGTTTTTTTTGCGGTACGCGGGCCTCTCACTGTTGTGGCCTCTCCCGTTGTGGAGCACAGGCTCCAGACGCGCAGGCTCAGCGGCCATGGCTCACGGGCCCAGCCGCTCCGTAGCATATGGGATCTTCCCAGACTGGGGCACGAACCTGTGTCCCCTGCATCGGCAGGCAGACTCTCAACCACTGCGCCACCAGGGAAGCCCAGAAGCTGGGGTTTTATTTACTGGTGAGCCCTACACCATCTATTTCTTTCTTTCCAGTCCCTTTCCATTTTTAACGTTTAATGTTGAACGTTTTTTAACCTTGTTCTTTTAGTGTCCTCGCAAAATCCCATAACAAAGAATTGCAGCTGTATTTCATCCTTTTATCTGCACATAAGTGCTTTTGATCTGTTACCTCGGAGGGGCTATTTATCTGCCACAAGGCCTCCTTGTGGGAAAAACATTCCAAGGAGCTGGACTAGCCCCCAACCGACTCCCCAGACAATTTGCGTTTTCTTTGCCCTTCACTCTGCAGCAAAATGCTATTTCATAAAAATGTTAGCTCTTCACTTTTTCGCTCCTGAGGGAGAACTCATCTTCTGGGCTTCCGGGAACCCGGCTTTGGTTTTGAGAATACACAGGAACTAATTCCTTTCCTAGTGGCGACAGGGCCACACACACACCTCCAGGCAATGAAGGGTCAAGGTGATGATCTTGGTGTTCCTGGCCCCGTCCCAGCCCCTGCCTCAAGCTACTGCAGCAAGTCCGTGGTGTGGCCGGAACCAGCGTGGGCAGGGCCTCTGATGGACAGATGGTCAGCTGGTCAGAGAATCCGTTTGAGAGACTCTGGCCTAAGTCTCCCCAACAGGCACTTGTCTGGTCTATTTATGTCACTAAAGGAATTCTGCCATTACTGAATGATCAGTGGTAAATATTCGCTGAGCACCTTTTGGGAATCAAGGCCTGGAGACAGTCGTATGGGTCTGACACATGAAACCCTCACACAGCACACCTGCGGAACACTGTCCTCCCATAAGCCTGGAGCATGACAGACTGACATCCTTTTAGACTCAGAGCCGACCATCTGGTCAACCTGATCAAATGTAAAAAGTTTTAAAGCAGGTTATTATATGTAACCCCTACGATTACTTCCATCATTAAACACGTTGTAGTCAGACTTTATGCTATTTCAGTATTTTGGTTACTGTTGGAATGTTTTATACCTTGAATAGTAAAAGGCTGAGGTTTTTCACTACCTCCATGTCTCTTGATGAAAATTTCCAGCCTTTATCTCCTTCTCAAAGGAACATAATTTAAATATGAATAATGAAAAGTACTTCCAGAAACATAAACCCAATAATGCTTTCTGAGGTGCAAACTGCTTAATATGAAACTTGGATGCAACACAAAAGAACTGAATGTTAGCAAGTTATGCTTTCAACCCCTCCTGGCATAAAATTCTCCATGGGCCTGGCATCCGGTGGCAGGAGGGTCGGTGTAGACGGAGGAGGCATGTTTTTAGGCTACCGGTGAGGGTAAGCACAGAGAGATGTGCTGGCCAGACTTTGGAATTAAAATGGCAATTCTAAATACCTTTTAATGACATCTTTTAATATTATATAAACACTCTTTTGTGGAGATGAATTTTCAGAAAGAACCGATGTGTTAAAAAGTCAAAGTATAAATTTATTCCTTAGCTATAAAAAAAACTTAACTTGCATAAGTGATTTATGGGGAAACAAGGAAATACTAATCTAAGTGAGGCTTTTGGGTCTCAGCTGGCATCTCTCTCTCTCTTGTCCCCCCATATAATAAACACACTTGGTGCTTTTCAAGCACAGTATTTAATTCTACATGGAACTGAGGAAGTAGACGCCTTTATAAGGTCTTTTGTTTGTTGTACTGCTGGTGTTAAGAAACATCCCTGATAGAAAACTCTCCAGTCTTTTACAGCAATTAGCTGTGGACAGCACCTCCTGTGGCACGTGGCACATCCCTCAGACTCGGTGTGACACTTCCAGATTCCTGGGCACTTTCACACTAAAGGTAGAATAAGCTTAGATTGGACCCTAGTAAATCCACCGATCAAAACATGTTTGCGGGCTTCCCTGGTGGCGCAGTGCTTGAGAGTCCGCCTGCCGATGCAGGGGACGCGGGTTCGTGCCCCAGGCTGGGAAGATCCCACATGCCGCGGAGCGGCTGGGCCCGTGAGCCATGGCTGCTGAGCCTGCGCGTCCGGAGCCTGTGCTCCGCAACGGGAGAGGCCACAACAGTGAGAGGCCCGCGTACCGAAAAAAAAACATGTTTGCATCGTCTTCTGAATTCAAGCAAAGAGAAGAAAATTCATGCTCCAAATATGAAGATGACTGTCCGTGGACCTAACCGGCCGAGCAGAAGCCGTAAGTGCTTTGTCTTAACAAATCTGTGTGCCCCTTCCAGCTCTGTGTCTGTCCCCGGTTATGTTCAATCCCACTGTTTCCGTAACGATCATGACGAGAGGATTTGTTTAGCGCTGAATGTTTCACACCTTGGGTAAGGCAGTTGGTGCTCAAACTCTATTTTGGGCTTTATTTATGAATTTGCAGCTTGCAAAGGGTTTGCGGGTACGAGAGCCAGCTGTGTGCCTCTTTTTAAAGAGGCAAGCCTCTCGTTGACAAGAAAGGTTTATTGAGCTCACACTGATTGACTGTTTTCCTTTTGTGTTAAAAGCAGCACACTGCAGATGTACAATTCTAGCTCCTAGCAACACACACACGTTTTCAGCTGGTGCAAGACGTTTGCCCCGAAGATGGATTAATTGTGAGATTTAATGATTGAGTCAAAACAGTCTCAGGGAGTTGGGAGAAGAGTCCAATGGCTCTCAGCCAGGCACCACTTAGGCGGCGGTAACACTTTGCAATTGCAAACTCGGATGTGCACGAAATTTAACCAAATTGAAGCTCAGCCGTTTTGTGGCCTCTCTCTAATCCCCAGAGTCCTCAAAGATCACAGGGGTCCTAAGTAAAGCAAAGAAATGGGGGAGACCCCCTGGTCTTCAGTCTTTGCTGGCCGTGGCTGACATGCTCTCTGTCTAAGCCAGGAGATGAAATCCTGGGTACCACTGCTTCTGTGCCCCACAAGGGACATGGGCATGGGGGCATTGGACCAGGTTGGGAGGTCACAGCCCACAGAGGTCCAGCTGCCAGTACTGCCTATGAGCTATGGCCCAGGACTCCCTCCCCAGGGTAAGGCGACTCTCTCTCTCTCTCTCCAGCTTAGTTCCCTCCCTCTGTGCATCCCTCTCCCCACTCCGCTCAAATCCTCCTTCCTCTCCCCTGGTCTCTGGGCCATCCGTGAGCCCAGTCGAGATGCTCGGGTTTTCATGCTGAATCAAGCGAAATTGTCCTCAGACTACTTCTGCTCCAGCTGTGCTCATGTCCCTGGGTGAGGCTCTCTTCCTGGGCCCGTGTATGTGACGTCCCAGCCGCGCAGACCCAGGGAGGAACATGTTGGCTTGTCACCTGCTGCAGCGAGGGACACGGCACACCCTCGGGGGTCGAGACCCCCTAAGGAAGCAGGGTCTCGCTCTGGATTGGGACAGTCAGGAAACGGTGGCTCTGGAACGGGGGGTCTCAGCTGGTCATTCCTATGGGAGGAGAGTCCGGGGTGAGGGTGAGGCTGTGCGTGGAGAGCAGCAGCCGCCCCTCGGTCTCGGGACCCACCTTCTCCGGAGCGTCCACGTTCACGTCCGTGTTTGACAGCAGAATGACACCACTGGGCTCTAAGCATCTCACCAGGTTGTCACAACATTGAGGTCAGATCCGTCCGGGACCTCAGCGCCTGCTAGTTTCCTTTTCCAGATGTAAGAAGGGAAAATTCCAGAAACTAAAGTACACACTGCGATTTCCTGCCTTTATCTCTTATCAGCCGCTTTGCGTCCTGAAGGCAGGCAACCTCCTCCTCGGGCCTCGTGATGGTTTTCACGCAGCCAGGACGTTTAAAGAGCAAAGAAATTAAAAGTAGCTCCTTGGCTAAACCCCAGGGCTGCTAAGTAGCCAGTGAGTGGGGAGTATGCAGGCGCCCCCGCGAGCTCCCGGTCTCTGTGCCCCCCAGGACGCCCCCCAAGGAGCCTGGGATGGTCCCCCAGGAGCCCTGGCCACCTTGGCAAAGGGGCGTGAGGACCAGTGGTCCTCTGCTCCAAGCTCTGTCTCTGCGTCCTGTCCCTTTGCTCCTGGGGCCATCCTGTCTTCAGGCAAAAGCCTGGACAGAGCGTTAGGGGATGGCCCTCCCTGTCCCTCCAGCATCCTCGGTCTCCAGTCTCTGCTTTACATCTGTGTCCTTGCTGCCCTGAGACACTTCCCCCTTCTTTGCCCGCTGACTCCTGCTCCTTTTTCACGTGTTAATTCAAGGCACTGCTTCCTCCAAGAAGCCCTCCATAATCCCCGTCTCTCAACCCCTTATGGTCGGAGGCCAACTTCTGGAAAGCAGCAGCATCCTCCCTCCACCAGCTGTGCTCCCGAGGCAGCAGGACTGGGGAGCTGTCCGTGCCTTGTAGCTGGAAGACAGGGACCCCGCCCCTGCAGCAGAAGGACCCCCTCTCGGTATACCCCCAATCCTGTCCCTTTCAGTTCACAGAGGAGAACACAGTCTGTGGGAGAGTGAAGCCAAATGAACAGCACGTGTAAACCACAGCAAATGAGCCCATTAAGAGGCACTTGGATGCACCCAGGGCCGGCTCCACTGTGACAAAGGGGACAGCCTCTGTGTGCCTCCCCCGCACCAGGGCACCTGCACGGAGGTGGCAGCCCAGGGCCTTCCTTCTCAATCCTCAATCCATCCCGCATACACATCTAACTCAGAGCCCCCCAAGGAGGTCCAGGCTCTTCTCCACTCTCCCAGTAACAGACCCCCACCCCCTCCCCTAAGAATTGCCACCTGGCCACCAAGGAGAGGGCGCAACAGCCGGAGACCCTCACTAGCAACTTCTGCCTGGCTTGTTTCTCTCTAGACTTTGCTGTTGAAAATGCTAAGAAGAGCTGTGAAGGGGGCGGCAGGGGGTGGGGAGGGGGCGTGGAGAAAGAGAGAGCCCAAAGGAGAGGGAGAGACAGAAGAGGAGAAGAGAGAGTCATTTCAGCGTCTAGATCAACCAGGTGTGATCCTCCAATCAGAGGAAGCCTGCTCCGACTTCTAATTGTTTAGCTCATGTTGGAGGAGAAGAGAGCTCTACACACTTAGTATCAATAGTGTCCCAGCAGCTCTTTCCCAGCGGGCCAGGACTGACCACCACAAAGAGGTCCAGTCCAGCACGAAAGGACCGTCTGCAGCTGCCCATCCGAAAGGCACTGCCCTCCCCTTGGGTCCATGGCATCTTTTCTAACTCAGCAGGAAACACCATCCTTTGCCTGAAAGTCAGTGATGCCTGAGGTTCCACGTGTCTCCCAACAACAGGCTTGGGAAATTCCAGGGTAAGGCCTGTGCTGATGTGTTTAACCCGATTCACGTTTGGTTTTGTTGCCACGTCCATAGGGATGAAGAGTGATTACTCTCGTAATAACGTGTAATAATATTGGGTTGGCCAAAAAGTCCGCTTGACTTTTTCCATAAGACGTTATGGAAAAACCCAGATGAACATTTTGGCCAACCCAATATCTAGTTACTTTTGTACTAATTTAATTGATCGATGTGGGTTGACTTCGCCACTCACTCAGTGGAACCCAGTGATGAATGTTTAAGGAATTGAAAGTTCTGAATAATGCTCTATAGAAAGTATTTTGGTTTTAGGATAATATACGGACACCTCCTGTGTTACTCTGTTGCTTTATCCACATGAAAATAAAAACGCAAACGTGCCTGAGACCCGTCGTTTTAGGTTAGAGTGGATGAGTTTTGAGAACTTGCTGCTGATTTTGATTTTTGGTCTCACATGCTTAGACTTTTATTTTGATGCCTCTTTGAGTCTTTATTCCCAGCTTCACGTTTTTGTTCCTGACTTAATTCCCTTCATGTTCTTCCCAAAGGTGATTGCTTATAAGAATTGCCTGTCTTCTGAGTTAAAATGCACATTCCCTGGCCCACCCCAGACCCACCATGTGAGAGTCTACAGGGGTGGGGCCCAGGAATGTGCATCTTTACTGCTCTCTCCGCCGACTCTGGAGCTCCAGCACTGTCCGTGATGCGATAAGAGGCAACAATTCAGACAGCAATCTGCTCATCGCACAGTGGACTTTTAAACCTGCAGGAATATTAACTGGGCAGGTTCTCAATGGGATTTTTTTAATATACGAGGTCGTGTCCTTGCCATTTCAGTACAGCCTTAAATGGTAATTGAGTGACCATCCTAGGCCAGGCTTTGTTTATCACGAATGGATGTTGGATTTTGTCAAATGCTTTTTCTAGATCTATTGATATGATCCTGTGATTTTTCTTCTTTCACCTGTTGAGGTGATGGGTTACATGAATTAATTACAAATGTTGAGCCAGCCTTGCATTCTTGGAGTAAGCCCCACTTGGTCGTGGCGTATAATTCTTTTCATATATTGTTGGATTCGCGTCACTAGTATTTTGTTGAGGACTGTTGGGTCTGTGTTCACGAGAGACCGTGGCCGACAGTTTTCCTTTCTTGTAAATGTCTTTATCTGGTTTTGGTGTTAAGGTGATGTTGGCCTCCTAGAATGAGTTAGGCAGTGCTCCTCTGCTTCTAGAAGAGACTGTAGAGAATTAGCATGATTTCTTCCTTAAATATTTGGTAGCATTCCCCAGTGAGCCCATCTTGGCCTGGTGCTTCCTTTTTTGATTCAATTTATTTTATAAATACAAGTCTATTCATATCACTTATCTATATCTTCCTGTGGGTTTTGGTAGTTTGGGTCTCTCCGGGAATTTGTCCATTTCATCTTAATTATCACATTGGTGGGCATAGAGTTTTTCATACAATCTTTTATTACCCTTTTAACGCCCATGGGATCAGGAATGATGGCTCCTCTTTGATTTCTGCTAGTAGTGTTCTGTGACTTCTCTATTTTTATCATGGTTATAGCCTGGCTAGAGGTTTATCCACTTTATTAACCCTTTTCAAAGAAACAGCTTTGGATTTTGTTGACTCTCTCTATTGCTTTCCTGTTTAAAATTTTATTAATATCTGCTCTGATTTGCATTTCCTATTCTCTTCTACTTGCTTTAGGCTTAAATTATTCTTCTTTCTCTCATTTCCTGAGATGGAAGGGTAGATTATTGATTTTCAGCCTTTCTTTTTTTTTTTCCAATATATTCATTCACTGCTACAAGTTTTCCTCAAAGTGCATCTTTCTCTGCATTCCACAGTTTGATGTTGTAATTTCCCATTTCATTTTGCTTAAAATATATTTTTAAAATTTCTCTTGGGATGTTTTGCTTGGACCCGTGTGTTATTCAGAAGTGCGTTGTAAACAACGTCCGCAGAGTTAGGGTTTTCCTGTGCGGCCCTCACGTTGCTGGTGTTCATTTGTGGACACTGGCCATTCCATTCAGCACATGGACAGGCCACCATTTTCCCAGGATCCCTGCGTCCCCAGTGAGTGTGGCGCCCACCCCAGCCGAGGCTGCAGCACGTAGACGAGCACTGTGACTCCCACAGCTCGGGGGCAACCCTACTGTGCCTCAGGGGCCGCAAGCCCCTCTCCGGTTAGAGAAAACAGCAGACTCTCGCTCAGACTGAGTGCATTTTTCACGTAATGAGCATTCTTCACTTTTCTTTAAAAATGCGGAGCAGAGAGTTCCAAGCCAGAGGGGCCAGGAGGACGCAGGCCAGCACGCTGCTCTCCTCCCGGTTCCTCACCACACCTAGGACCTCCCTTTCTGGACTCTACTTCTGACCTCCAGGGTCTCCCAGGGTAAACCAGCCCCTCTGCCCTGGAGCCCCACAGAGACCCTGCATCCTGCAGGAGAGGCACCTCCATTTCCCTGAGAGTTCTGGGCCTAATGTCCTTTCCCAGCAGTGATAGGACAAGTCAAGTGTCATTGTCCAAAGAGACCGTGGTGCCCTGGGCTTCACAACCCATGCCCAGGGCATTGAACATCCACCAGCATCAGACTGCAGTCATCTGTCGAAAATACTGGGACTGAACAGTGAGGTTGTTTGTTTAAAACCGACCTGGAAAAAGGCCAGATCAGAGTGGATTTATTCCCCGAAAGCAAGAGACTGCATGCAGCCTGCACGTTTATATGTACATATTCCTCCCTGCTTGGCCAGCTCCAGGTCAGTAAAGCAAACCAGTATCTGAAAAGAAAAAATGTATATACACACGCGTGTAAGGAGAAGGAAGCCGAACCTGCTGGCCTTGGCTCCATCGGCGTTTATCCCACCAGGCAGAGCAAACTGGTCTCTGGATCTTGGCTTTCAGACGTCCCCACAAGGCCCATCGTGGTGCTGGATTGGGATGCGGGCTTTGCTCACCCTGGAAGGAGCCCTATCCGTCCTCACTGTCACCCAGCCTCCTGTGCAGGACTCGCCTGCAGCCCAGACCCACAGTGTGGCAGCAGGTCATGTGGGCTGAAGTTGGGGGCGGGGCAGCAGAGCCCACTCTGGCTCAGGGGGCCAGCTGTCCTGGAGGTCGGGATGCCACGAGGCAGAGGGAGGAGGGCGGAAGAGTCCCTTCTGCTGGGAACCGGGCGGGTCCCCTCGGCACGTGTTATTGTACGTCGAGTGCATCTGAGTCCTGCAGGAGTGAGTGAGAGCTTCACTCCGGCACCGTTCTGTGTGTGACCGAGGACAGCCACGCCCCCGACATGCACTCACACCTGAGTCCCATAACCCATAGCTGGACCTAGCTGGGAGTGTTGGTGGCAGGTCCAAAGGTGATGATTCATAGAGGGCACAGCTGGAGTTGATCCGTGCTCCCCTCCAAAAATCCATTTGTTGAAATCCTGCCCCCCAGTACCACAGGGGGTGACTGTGTTTGGAGCTAGGGTCTTCAAACAGGTAATTAGGCTAAATGAGGTCACCAGGGTGGGCCCTCACCCTCTCTGACTGGTGTCCTCATAAGAAGAGGAGACCAGGATACACAGAGTTACCAGGGCTGCTGGCGTGTCAGGGAGAGAGCACGTGAGGACCCCGCAGGAAGACGGCCGCTCGCGAGCCAGGGAGAGAGGCCTCAGGAAGAATCGACCCTGCTGACACCTTGATCTGGGACGTCCAGCCTCCAGAACAGGAGAAGTAAATGTCTGATGTTTCAGCTGCCTGGTCTGTGGCACGTTGCTTCGGCACCTGGGTCCACGAATGCAGGCACTTAGAGCACAGCTCAGAGCCTGGTCCAGAACATTCTCTCAGCAGACCACAGCTATTGGTGTCCTGCTGTGATTACGACCATCCACCGTGGACAAGGTCACACTGTCCGTTCTCAAAGTCACAGACTGACCCTCTGTGGTAATAGGTGCATTCATTTTAGTCATCGTTTCTGAGCACCTAGCAACTGCCCGGCAGTGTCCCAGGCTCCAGGACGTCCGCTGCTGAGTAGACACTGGCAATCTGCAGACAGAAGGGACTGAGCCCGGCTGGACAGTCGGGCAGCCGCTCTGGGCTGAAAGGGTGATTTCTGACATCGACCTACTGGGGTCCTGGCTTTCCAGCCCCCAATGATCCTGTGCAAACAGAAGTCCTTCTTATCTGCGCTTCGTTGCTGGCATACTTCATCTCCACAAATGTTTTCTCTCATCTGAAAACAAAAATTCTGCCCTGCAGCTGCCGGGAATCTTAGCGGCACTGCTTCTCTGAACAAGGTGGTCTTGTGTCCACTCCCGCACCTACCCCCGAGTTCTGCTCTGTGCCGCCTTTTCTCACATTAGATTTAAGTCACCCTCTCTTCAAGGCCCTTTGGAAACGGATGGGTGTGAAATGGGGAGTCTGCATGCTGGGTCACCCCAGATTAAGAAAGGCACCCAGGGCATCACATTTCACTTCTTTGGAGGGGTTTCACTGCAGGGTCACCAGACACTGACAGATTCAAAGTCTTTCTCCCTGGCCACAATCTCAGAGATTGCTCCAAAAGTGAACTCCTGACTCTGTCCCTCAGGCTGGTGTGAGGTCTGGGGGTGCATCAGGGTGCCCCGTTGCTTCTTCATGAAGCTTGCACATGATCGGATCAAAAACCCTGCTCCCGAAAGGCCTATGAAGTGGCTGGCAGTGAGGTGGGGGCCAGGAGGGCAGCAAGGAGCCCAGAACCATCCATGCCCCTGGTGCCCGGTGGAAGAGGAACCAGGGGGCCCAGGAGCAGCCCCCCAACCCCTGCAGGCACAGGCCACGCCCCCAGACCCACAGGTGCTGCCACGAGCCCCGAATACCGCTTCTCTGCTCATTTAAGTCACATAACGTGATTATAAAGCCCTCCCCACTCGAAGGCGGTTCCGTAGCTCAGCCCTGGATTCTGTTGGCGTTTTGCAGGAAGTGGGGGGCAGCCCTGTCCCCTCAGAGATGATTGTGGAGGTGGACATGGATGCGTGAACAGCACAAAGGGCCCAGGAATCCCTGTGCCGTCTGGCCGCTGCCCAGGCTGAGGTGCAATCAGCATGGTCATAGGAGGGAGTGGAAACCGCTATCCGAGCCTGCAGTTCCCTCCTCCAGCAGCCAGGCCTTCCTGGACCTCCCCAGGCTCCAGCCCCTAGGGAAGTTGGCCTGGCGGAGCCTCCTGCCCGGTCCTGCCCAGGAGCATCACCTTGACTGGCCAGCCCCCTTCCCCCGCTCTGCCGCCTGCCCTGACCCCCTGCAGCCTCCTCTCTACCACACTGCCATGTGCTGCTTGCTAAGGCCCCCCATAACCCTCCACAAATGTCTATGCAAGACCATCCTGTGATGCAACACGCTGGCCCATGTCCAAAGGGGCGAGACCAGGGCGGCAAGGAGACTCAGGTCATGTGATGAGAGGGATGGTAGAAGGAATTGGATGTGATCTGCCAGATGCAGGGGAGTCTCTGCAGCGAAATCAGGGCAGGTCCTCACAGACCCAGGGGGCAGAGGGGCTTCCCTGGTGGCGCAGTGGTCGAGAGTCTGCCTGCCGACGCAGGGGACGTGGGTTCGTGCCCCGGTCTGGGAGGATCCCACATGCCGCGGAGCGGCTGGGCCCGTGAGCCATGGCCGCTGAGCCTGCATGTCCAGAGCCTGTGCTCCGCAACGGGAGAGGCCACAGCAGTGAGAGGCCCTCGTACCACACACACACACAAAAAAAAAGATGCTACAGGGAAACAGTGTTCAGGCTGATGTACAGAAGGAGAACATTAGAGGTATTTGGCCCAGGTGATGTGGGCAAATGGTGTGCTCCCGGCCACCAGAGGGGCTCATCAGAGCTGGGAAGTCGCCAGGAGGGAAGCAGAAAAGGCACTTCCACTCTCCTGCATTTGCCCAGCACACTGCCAGGTACAAAGGGCGTGTGCAAATGTGGGTGAGAAAAGGGCTTCTCTTGAATGACGTCCCTGGGGAAACATTGCACCACCACCCCCGCCCTCCCTGGAAGATTTGCGATGCATGTGTTGCCTTGAGAAAGGTACTAAGTCCTGCAGCAAACAGATCTGGTTCCCTCAGTTTACACTTGCTTTATATCAAATGCATTTGACCAAAACATTGTCATTAAGATGGAAGCTTTCTGTCTCACAGGCTGGTGGTTACAGCGTCCACTTGGGATGCAGTGTTTGCAGGGACTGAGTATGACGCTGGGACCAGGAGGTGAAGAGCACGACTCTCTTCCTTCTTGGGGTCCAGCAGCCATCCAGGGTACCAGACCCACCTTCGGCAAAGTGCAGCATCTCAGCCTCCTCGGGACCTGCATCCAATAGCCGTGTCTCTCTCCTGCTTGACTGTAAACTGTATGAGGTCAGTGAGCACAGCTAACCCTTCCAAGCCAAGTGTAAAATTAAAAGATATTTATTTAAGAAAGAGTGGAAAGGAGGGGGCGAGATGGGGGACATCGCGCTTGTACTGCTGCTTTTGGAAGGTTGCTATAGGACCAGTTCCCACGATGCTGCTTATTCCGAGTGGGGTCCCTGGGAATTCCATCAAGGAGATTTCCGGAGCCCAGAGCTTCTCTTCCATACAGCATAATATCCTGGAGAAGAGGCTTTATCAGTGGAGGGGGCCGGTTCCATGTTAGTGGTTTTCAACAGAGCTCTGGGTTTCTATCCTGGGAGACCTTGGCAATTTAAAGAGACAATTGTTTCTTGGGCTTACCCTGCGAAATTGGAACTAATAGAGCCAGCATCTCCATCGAAGTTGCTCTGGGGAACTGGATACAATCCAAGAAAAGACTTATTCTGGACAACCTCAATATTTGTCCCATTAAAAAGTGTGGTATGAAAATCAGTTACATTGTTGACAAGATGTTAGGGTCTTCCCGGGCTAATCCAGTTATAAATGCTGGCCCCTTGCTCCGGCAAAGTGCACTGGAAAGACCTTTTTGGGGAAGCCCGTGCCCTGACCCGTGGTCCTCTTCCAGGGCTCCGTGTAGAAGACCTGAAATGGCAACATCTCCAGCTGACCCTGTTTCAGCGTTTTCTCCCCCCAGTATTGTTAAGTCTTCCTAGCACACTCGCCAATGCAAATCATCCACTTATGTTCTCACACAAAATCCAATTGCCAATTTGTCTTTTTATTCCTTACACTTAAAGTGATTTGTCTTCAAATAATCTACAATGAATTGTTCATTTTACTACCACAGGAAGCGATTGGTTCATCCAGGGAGCCACTACGTTTGCAATCATCACTAAAGAACTCACACTTCTCCAGCAATAACTATACGGCCGCCAAGAGACTTCTCACGGAATGGGGCGCCGCGCAACAGGCTCTGCAGTGGTTCCCCCGATCGCTGCCCTGGGTCCACCACAAGACCAAGACCCGGCCAGATCCCCCCCGGCCTCCGCTGGGGCTGAAGGTGAGATTCTGGGCTGGCTTTGAAGATGTGGTGGATAGCTGGCTGCTCTCTAGGAAGTCATTAGTTAGCTCTAATCGCCTCGCTGGCACTGGCTTTTGGCCACAATGGAGAAGGATTTGGGCTTTATAATACCTGGTGGGATTAGATGTGAATGAGACCCAGAGGGAGGGCAGTGGTTTAGGAAACACAAGCTGTCAGATATGAAGCTTAGAATATTCCTGCCCCATTGGCCTCTGCTTCACCCATCACGCTTCCACCTCCACCCCTGCTTCTCCAGGAAACTCCCTCCAGCCTTTGTGTAGATCTGGGATGGGACCACAGGCAGACCCAGCTCCCAGACATCACCTTCCCAGTCCTCAGCAACCAATGCTTCTCCCTTCACAAGAGATTCACATGTGGCTTTTTCATGCCTCTGCAATTAGAGACTCTCAAACCTTCAGAAATCAAGAGAAATCCTGGGCTCAGCCCGAGGTGGTGCTGGTCAGGCCCCTGTAGGAAAGAACCCTCCATTCCAGATGCCTTCAAGGGGAAGCAGACAGGGATGGACAGCATCTCTTCCTCCATGGGCTCAGCCGTCATTTATCTTCCCAGAAAACTTGTTGCCCTTCCGACAACCACAGCTTCCCCCTTCTGGGGGGATGTCAGGCACGGGAGGAAGGGAGGGATTTTTGAGGTCGAAATAGTGTGAAAACTTCTGGTCAAGGCGTGGGCTACTTGTTCACTCACTGACAGAGATCCTTCAGCCAAGAAGATATAATATAAAAAAGCACACAGTGGAATTTAATTGCCAATTAGAGATGGTGGTTTCCAGGTGGCCATCTTGAGCTCATCTTTCGGAAAGAGAAAATTGATCCTAACTCTGGAAGCAGGCGACTTGGGGCGATGGGGGCTGCCAGGAACCTCGGGCTGGAGCCGACATGGACCGCACACAGACACGGGAATACGCCAAAAGCACGATGCATTATTTATTGTCATAAAAACAAGACTGAAGTTTTATCATAAAACGTATGTCTGCATAAAAGAACCTGACAGGGCAAATCAATAAACAAGGAGATTGCTTGTCTGGAATGGCCATTTTTATTTTTATTTTTTCAAAATAATGCTCAAAAAAAGAACGACGACCCCCCCGCCCCCAGAAGGCAGGTCAGGAAAGGTGGCCTCACGTGCTGAAAAGGCAGGGAAAGTGGGTATGGCATGTCTAAATTACAGAATAAAAAAATAAGTGTTCCACTCTCCCCGCAGGAAGAAAGCAAAGACAGAAGGACCTGCTTCCTTGTTGCCATGGTGGGTGCTGCCAGCAGGTTCCAGAGGTTTATGGCGGCCTGTGGACAGGCAGAAAAGGAGAACTGGCACCCTCAGGAGGTTTGCAAAACAGAAAACAAGCAAACAAAACACACACACACACACACACACACACACACACCTTCTTAAGCAGCCACCCTGGGCCTGTCCTTGGCTCTGTTCCTGGAATTTTCACATCCTCATTATTTTATTAACTCTGCATAGACTTTCCAAGAGATGATGGCATGACACCCATCTGACGAATAAGAGAGCTGAGACCACATGTCACCCCAGGAAAACCTCCCCCTCCTCTTGCCTGTGGTGAACAACAGTGGGGACACTCCAGGAATAATCCAGTTCTTCCCCAGGACATGGTGCAACAGGGCAGTTTTGATGGAGGAAACTGGACCAAGCCTGGCAGTCACCCCGAGCGTGGACTTCAGAGTCAGCCGCCTTGCTCTGGGACCTGGCGTCCCCCAATGACCAGCTGGGTTTCTGCTGCCACGCTAACCTTGTTTCCTGATTTAGAGAAAGGAGAGACACTGGGCTGGTGAGAGCATGAAGTGAGAGAAAGCAAGCAAAAAGCCTCACAGTGTAGGCACTTAGTAACTGCTAAATAAACTATGGGTCAAGTATTTTCTGAGCATCCTTCAGCCTGGACTAGTCCTCTGCTCCGACAGGCCTTTCCTGACCCCCTTGGGGGCCCCGATGATGCTTTTCACAAACACATTTGTTTTCCACTATTCATTGTCTATCCCCCTCACTTGATTGCAACTTGAAGGAACCTGGCAGATTAGTAACGGATGTGTTCAACAGCATTTGCTGAATGAATGAGTGAATGAATGACCACGTGCTGGCGACACAGCTGGAAGGTAAACACTTAAGCCTATAAACGTGGGGTATGAGACAAAAGGGAATGGCAAGGTCTGATCAAGTTCACGGGGGCAAGGACTGGAGGGAGAATGCCTGGGGGCCTCAGGACGCGGAGCTGGGCTTTGAGAAGCAGCAGGAAGGGTGGAGAGGGAGGGAGGTTGCTGCCGTGTGAGACAGCAGCTTCACCAGGCCTGGTCTGCAGAGATGAGTGACAGGGTGGCTTTGGCATCTTTAACCGAATGTAAAGGTTGCCTCACATCAGCCGAGGTCAATCACCTGCCTCCCTCACAAGTCCAGCCTCAGCCAACTGGAGTGCTGAGGTCAGCCCCGCCGACTGGATCCAGAAACCGTGTGAAGGAGCACGGGTCCCGGGCGCCAGGTACTTTGACAGTCGGGTGCCATCTTCAGCCCAGAGAGGCACGAGCCTGAACCCTGAGCGTTCTGTCACTAATAATGATCATTTAATACTGTTTGGTTTCCATTGTGTGTATACACACTCCCAGAGCAAATTGCGTGTGGGTGTTTACACTGAAGGAGATTTTCTCTCTTATAATTGATAGAACTTTAATTTCCATGCAGTTTCAATAGTAAACACGCAAATGGCTGTTTCCATATACCAAGGCTTAGTTATCTTTAGGGGAGCAAAATGTTTTCCTTTGACCCCCAGTCTGAAATGGAGGTCGAAGCAAATCCAGATGGGACCAGCATTGGAGAAGCGGTGATGCAGACGGAGCTGGTTGCATCTCCTTGGGTCCCGCCTGCACCCGGGAGCCCTGACCCCCCAGCCAAGGCTGAAAGAGGAAGACTTGGCGTGCTGGGCTTGGTGTCTTGGTGTACACGTGAGTATCTCCGCTGAATACGGGTCACTTACTGGGAAGCGATGAGGTTTGAGTCCTGTGGCGGGGACTCGAGGCCTCCAGCTGTGGGCAGAAGACGAGGTAGAGGTCTTCCTCACCCTCAGAACTTGCTCAGCAGGGGGGCACGGGGTGGCGGGAAGCACAGCTCTGTATCTGGGCCTGACCCCCGAGTTCCTGGGCTCTGGACCACGTGGTCACGCTGCTTAGCCCCAGTTCTGGAGAGCAGAGGGGTGGACCTCCCTGCAGAGCTGTTGAAAGGAGAGGATGCGTGGAGACCATCCAGACCAGGGCTTCCCCCAGGGGACAGGCAGTCCCACCCAGGAACAACCGGGCAGGTGCTCCAGGGGGCGGCGTCTCAACATCCTGCACTGCACGGGCAGGACAGCAAAGGTTGTCTGGCCCCCAGTGTCGTCCACACCGAGGTGGAGAAACCCTGCCCTGGAGAGGCCAGACCAGCGGCCGCTTCACTGACCTGCTGGGCCCTCAGGCGGCCAAACGGGGCCGGGGCGGCTGGAGCTGCCGGGCTGCTCGCTGAGGCACCTGGAGGGCTCGTGCTTTCAATTCACAGAGCCAAACAAAGGCCATCAGGGTCATCGTGGGCTGCTGTGCCTCGACGGGGAGAAGCTAGCGAAGCGCTGCCCTAGAGCACAGGACAAAGATGTAGTTAAGTCTTCAGAACGTTCTTGCGAGAACGTTCTTATTCTATTATTATTATCATGATCACTATTATTATTGCTATTACTGTAGGTGGCGGGATGCTTCCCGTGTGCCCTGTGACTGTGGCAGCATCAGCGGCTACAACTCGTCCCGCAGACACTGAGGCCTCGGGCTGAACCCTCAGCATCTCCACCTTCCTCTACATCTCTTGGGGTGAGGACAGGCGCCACCCCGCCCCACCATGGAAACCGAGGCCTAGCAAGTCCCCACCCTGCCCAGGATCCCAGTTACTGGGCCCTGAGCCTCTGTGATACGGGGAGCCCCCAGGCTCAGCGGCTCTCGGAGCTGCTTTCCGCACACCTCCGGCGCAGATGTCAGCCGGCAGAAACCTGAAAGTGTTCCTCCTTCATCCTCCAGATGCAGAAGCCAGCGCAGGGCTGGCTCACTTCCCAACCACAGGCCGTCCCCCACCGCCGCCTGGCCCCTCATGCTCAGATGCCCACTGGGAGGGATGGCCAGAGCCAGGGGGTCACCGGAGCTGAGGGCTCAGGACACAACTGAGCGGTTTAGAGACTGGACGGATGAGGCAGCAGGGACTGTGCCGACCCCTCGCTGGGGTCCTCCCCAGCCAAGCCCACATCCGGGGTGCAGCCCATCTGCAGAGACAGACCCGGACCCTGAAAGGGCAGGAAGATGCTGTGGACAGTCGGAACCCCTGACAGCCAGTCCACTGGAATAGGAGGGACCTCAGGGGCACAAGTGACTGTGGGACTCCAGGCAGGGATGACTCCTCGGGGACCCAAGTGGAGTGGCTGCCCCAAGTATGGGGAGCTGGCAACACAACCATGAGCTTCCGCCCCAGGAGAACTGCGGACGCACAGCCTCTGCAGAGGAGACGCTAAACAGAGCCAGACAGCGGACCACGTTGGATGCAAAGACCCCGGTGGCAGCAGCTGGTACGCAATCAGCTAAGGGCCAGACACGACCTCAAATTGTCCAGAAGCCCCGGCTAGCTCAGGGCATGGGGAGCCAGGGTCTTGGATTCCAGAAATGGGGCTCTGAGCCCCAGAACTGTGCTCTCTCCCTCAGCCCCTCACGTGAGCATATGCTTCTCTCCACTGTTGGCCTCATTCCCCACCTGCCGAGGGGACAACCCCCCCGCCCGGGTCTTCATCTCTGAATGGCCACAGGAGTCACTGAGTGAGCTGGCCGGGCAGCTCCAATTCACAAAGGGTCACAGAGGCCTCTGAACAAAGCCGTCTGAGGCAGGATGCAAAAGCCGCTGCCCGTGTTCACTCCCAGAACAAGGCAGTGACCAAAGGGATCCTGAGAAAGGCTGCGAGACATGAATCCCTAAAGATCTTTCAGGGAGCTGACGTGGCAGGCCTCTCTTGTCAGCTTGAAAAAGAAAGAAGGAAAAAGGAAGGATGAAGGTGGCTGCTGTCACTTACCTGCGGGCAGGTAGGAAGTGATCAAGTTCGGCCCCATCCCCCCAGAGCTCAGAATTAGTGGGGGATGCAGGACACATAAGCCGTGCTGATCAGTGAGGCTGCCTTAAACATCACTTTTTGAAAAAACAAAAGAGATCAGGCTTGGGGTTAGATAGACCTAAATTCGGCCTCTTTCTGACTCCCAGGTCTTAGAGCTTTCGTCTCCTAAGTCTTCACGCTTTCATCTGTGCAGTGGCAGTAAGGATGCTGATAGGATTGGGTGGCTGCCCATAAGTTGATCCTTTCCCTTCATGGCAGCGTCAAGCCCTCTCCCCAGTGCAAGCAGCCAGGGAGTTGTGGATGGTGGTATAAGCTAAGGGAGGTGCACACGGATGGGGCTGTGTCCTGTTCTGTTTCTTCCCAAAGCCCCTGCAGAGGGGGACAGAGCGGTCCAGGAGACGTGTCCAAGGGGACAGCCAGGTCTTCACCCCACTGGACCATTTCCTAGGCTGATGGGAAGAGCTGGGACAGGGTTGGTGGGAGAAGTTGGTGGGACCGCGGTGCAATGGGAGACTTTTCCAGTAGCCACATCAAAACAGGTGAAAAGAAACAGGCAGTACTAATTTTCTTTTTTTTAACATCTTTATTGGAGTGTAATTGCTTCACAATGGTGTGTTAGTCTCTGCTTTATAACAGAGTGAATCAGCTGTACATATACATATGTCCCCATATCTCCTCCCTCTTGCGTCTCCCTCCCACCCTCCCTAACCCACCCCTCTAGGTGGTCACAAAGCACCGAGCTGATCTCCCTGTGCTATGCGGCTGCTTCCCACTAGCTATCTATTTTACGTTTGGGAGTGTATACATGTCCATGTCACTCTCTCACTTCGTCCCAGCTTACCCTTTTCCCTCCCGTGTCCTCAAGTCCATTCTCTACATCTGCATCTTTTTTCCTGTCCCGCCTCTAGGTTCTTCAGAACCTTTTTTTCTTTTTAGATTCCATATATATGTGTTAGCATACGGTATTTGTTTTTCTCTTTCTGACTTACTTCACTCTGTATGACAGACTCTAGGTTCATCCATCTCACTACAAATAATCCAGTTTCGTTTCTTTTTATGGCTGAGTAATATTCCATTGTATATATGTGCCACATCTTCTTTATCCATTCATCTGTCGATGGACACTTAGGTTGCTTCCATGTCCTGGCTATTGTAAATAGAGCTGCAATGAACATTTTGGTACATGACTCTTTTTGAATTATGGTTTTCTCAGGGTATATGCCCAGTAGTGGGATTGCTGGGTCATATGGTCGTTCTATTTGTAGTTTTTTAAGGAACCTCCATACTGTTCTCCATAGAGCCTGTATCAATTTACATTCCCACCAACGGTGCAAGAGGGTTCCCTTTTCTCCACACCCTCTCCAGCATTTACTGTTTGTAGATTTTTTGATGATGGCCATTCTGACTGGTGTGAGGTGATACCTCATTGTGGTTTTGATTTGCATTTCTCTAATGATTAGTGATGTGGAGTACTAATTTTAATGATGCATTTCATCTAACCCAGTAGGTCCAAATGCTATCACTTCATCATGTAATCAACATAAAAAGTCTTCACGAAATATTTTGCATGCTTTTTTTCCACTAAGCCTTCAAAATCAGGCATATGTTCTACACTCACAGCACCTCTCAGTCCAGGCGAGCCACGTCTCAAGTCTCCCATAGTTGCCTGTGGCCATTGGCTGCCATAATGGGCAGTTCAGGGGTGCCCAGGCCCTGGATCTGTTGCCTGCAAGTCAGAAAGGGCCCGGGCTGAGCTTGGGGCTGGGGCAGCAGAGGCCCGAGGAGCTGGGCCTCCTACAGATCAACTCCTGCAGTGTTGACCTCATGGAGGTCCATGGGGTCCTACCACCACCAGACTCTGTCTCCTTCTGATTTCAGTTTGAGGTGATGTCGGAGGGTTCCAATGCCCTTGTTCTGCACAGCAAAAGTCACATAAAGTGGTTTAAACTTTCTGTAGAACAGTTAACGTTTTTAACATATCTGCAGTGAACTTTAATGGGATTCCATAAAAGCTGAACAGACCTCTGGACTAGCTGGAATAGTCAATGAGTGACCTTGGTGTTTTTAATTAAATCCAAAGTGAAATTCAAGAATGTGAGAGTTTTACATGGCTGGCTATGCAAAAGGAACCAGGAGCCTACAGGATGGGACCAGGGAGTGAACGGACCACTCTTCCTGCCCAGCTGATGCTGGGTTGATCTGGACCAGCTCGTTCCCAGGTGTGAGATCAAGTAATTATTCAGTGTGTGATGCCCAATAGCTGAAAAGTTTTCCAGCAGGGCAGGAAGGACTTCTCCTGGATAACTAACTCCTGCTCGACCTTCTGCCCTCACCTAGAAGACCTTGCTTTGTTTGTGCTGGCAAAGGCCACACATGTTATTATAATAATTTGTTAAACCACCTGTACTTCCTGTGGAATGGTGAGCCCAGGTAAGCTAGAGATGTGTATGTTCCTGGGGTGAGGAGATGGATGGATGCTTAACATGAGGACCAGCTGGTAGCAGGTTGTCAGTCAAATCTGTGAATGGTCTATTTAAGGCAGAACCCAACCTGAGTTACAAAACGGCACAAACTGATTCCTTCATGTAATAAATCTATCTCATCACTCCCCTCCATCCCAGGAAACGTCCAGAGCATGCACACATTCACTCATCAGAGATTAGTCAGAACAACTGTGTACAAACCAAACGTGGCTTCCACAACATCCCGTTCGGAAGCCTTCCTTGGCCCCCAGACAGGATGTGTTCTTAGTTCTCTGAATCTGCTGGTCATCTCGTCCCAATTTTTTCCAACCACTTATCACAAATACAATGTGTTATAATTTTGTGCGTACTTGTATTATCTGCCCTGCTAGGTTAGAAGATTTTTAAACACAAGGTCTGGTTCATTATCTTCCTGTCCCTCAGAAGTGCCCAGCACAGAGCCAGAGCGGAGGAGAAGTTCAAAACTGTTTGTTGAAAGAATTCATTGGTGAACTTGACTGCCAATCACTCCTGGCACCGCCCCCAACCCTATATCTCTTGGGTCTGATTCTTTCGGGGCTGTGTCATCTTCATCTCTCACATTCCTTTTCCCTCTTTTCTTGCTTTGCAAGAACCACTATGAAAGTCTCAATTAACTACTGGGCTTGGGTGAGATGTTCTTGTTAACCAAATGAATGGGTGATTAAAGTTAACTGAAGAGTTATCGGCAAACATTTTTCTGGCTGCCATGAAAATCCTCATTGCTGAACATCTTTCTAAGTATAGAAGTGCCCATCTGTCTTAGGAACAGCCGTATAATGAACATAACTGAGTTTCTCCTTGGTGGTTGAAGATCGTTATCTGATCATCACTTCTCACAACAGGTGCTTTCCCAGGCTGTCCCCGTCCCCCTCAACGCTGTGGGCGCTCATCTCCTACAAACTTCTTTTCTTAAAGGATCGTACGGCCGTCAGGCACTTCTTATCCTAAATGTAAGGCAACAGTCACCCGCCCATTTTAATCCAACGCTCTATGAGAATGTGGAGTAGCGTGTCCCAAATGAAAGGCCAAAATGATTCTATGAAATTTACTTTGTAAAAACCACAAAAGAAGTTGGCCCATACCATGGACCCAAACCTGCCTCCTCGCTTAGAGAAAAAACACCTATTGTGTTCATGCCTCAGGTGACCATTAATTTAGAGAAGGTGGGGACCACGCTCCAGCCCCGGGGGGGGGGGGGGTGGTGGTGGGGGAAATAAATCTTGATTAGTTCAACCAATCCTCTGGAGAGGGATCCATTTAGGAGTTCCTAAAACAATTGGCATATGTGACCACAGGGATTGGAATCGAGGCATGAAGGACAGTCTGCTGAGGGGCTTCTGGAGAAGGTTTTCTACCTCTTAAAAGGAGGCACAAGACTGTCCTCTCTTCCTGCCCTTGGGTGATGTTTTCTAAGAATGAGATGCTAGGTGCTGTCGCAGCCACCTTGTGACCATGAGGGGCAGGTCCTGGAATTAACGCCAACAGGACGGCAGAGCAGAAAGGTGAAAAAACCTTGTCCTTAAGTATGTCACTGCTCACCAGGTCAGCCATCCTGGAATCTCCAGAAGTTCCCATTTTGGCTTTAGGATATTAAGTTAGTCTTTTGTGACTCAGCCCTGAAACCTTAACTGGCGCACAACTCTTCTTTTCTAGTCTCCAAGTAGAAGGCAGTGGGGGATAAAGAGAGAAGCACAGTCGGGACGCTTAAAGCGTTCTAAGCGGCCTGGCTCTGGTTAGTTATACTTTATTTATCTTTTTAATATTTTTAATTCTCTAGGGGGATTTTCAGCCACGGTTTCTAACCTGCAGGGGCTCTCCCACACCACCCTGGCCATCTGCCTGGCTCCGTGATGCTTTCCTCACTCCTAAACCTCCAAGCTGAAAGCTTCATCTTAGAACCTCACACCGGGATCCTGAACAAGCACATCTGTCTGCCCAGACCTCCGCTCTCATCACGAGGTGGTAACTCCTTGCTGACTATAAGCCCCTGAACAATCTCAGAGCCTGCAAGACAGCCTCACAGGATGGTTACAGCCCGTGCGTGAGGAGGCTGCTCCCCAAGTGTGGGTGTCTCTACTGGTCACTCTGCTTGAATGGTAGGAGTTGGAAGTCCAACAAATCATAAGACATATTTCTTTCCCCTTTGTTCTCCAGTTTAAAATTTTTTAAATTTACATACAGTGAAATTCACCCTTTTTGTGTCCGATTCAATGAGCTTTTCCTCGTGCATTACCTCTCACAGAGCAAGTCCGGCGTCCTCAGCTCCAATTTGTATTCAAGGCCTCCACCTCCTAATCTATGGTGACCTCTTTCTTCCTATAGTTTTGCCATGAAAATGGTGTGATATAAGATGGATGGAGCCTTTGCGTCTGGCCCTCTGTCATTAACCACAATGTGTTTGAAGTTCATCCCTGCTGTGTAAGCATCAGTTCAAGCCTTTTTTTCGCCGAGTAATATTCCACCATCTGGATGTGCCAAAGTGTGTTCGTCCAACCACTCCGTCACTGAAAGCTATCTGGACTGTCTCAACAAGCTTGGGGAGGTCACGAATAACACTGCTATAAATATTCACATACAAGTTTTACATGAACATTCATTTTTATTTTTCTAGGGCGACTTCAAGAAGTAGGAGTCCTGAGGACTTCCCTGGTGGTGCAGTGGTTGAGAATCCACCTGCCAGTTCCGGAGACATGGGTTCAAGCCCTGGTCCAGGACGATCCCACGTGCCATGGAGCAACTGAGCCCGTGTGCCACAACTACTGAGCCCGCATGCCACAACTACTGAAGCTCGTGCGCCTGGAGCCTGTGCTCCACAACAAGAGAAGCCACGGCAATGAGAAGCCTTAGCACTGCAACGAAGAGCGGCCCCCCACTCGCTGCAAGTAGAGAAAGCCCACGCAGCAATGAAGACCCAATGCAGCCAAAAATAAATAAATAAATACATAAATAAAATTAATTTTTTAAAAAAGGAGTCATGGACCAGATGGTTGTTGTATGTGTAACTTTTTATGAAACTGCTGTCCTGTTCCACGTTCCCACCAGCAATGAACAGGTGTACCTGTGGCACCAGATTCTTACCAACACTTGTTATCATCAGTATGTTTCATTGTGTCCATTTGAACAGGTGTTATTAGCAATATCTCATCAAGGTTTTAAAGGGTGCTTAACACCAGGGGTTAAAGGAAAGAGTGGCTGCAGAGAGTAGGGGACCCAGGCACGTCACCGTGGTCGTGGCACCATGATCAGTGGTGTCCCCTCTGAGCAGTGGATTTTAAAGTCAGATCAAACAGGAAAGAAGCATTTCCTTGAAATAAAAGGCTCTCCCATTGTAATGTGTAATATTCCCCCAAGAAATAATCTCCCTAATTTTTCCAACTGAGCTTTGGGAAGTCAGCCTCAGGTAGGTGACAAGGCAGTTCTTAGCAAGTGAGGTATATCAAGAGGACACATTTCTAATATCCGAGGATGAGAATGTGATGTGAGAGCTCCCAGGAGGGCAGGCCCCCAGCCTCAGAGCATTCCAGTTTTAGGAAAGCAGACGGGTGTGTAAGGGACTCTGTCGGGCACCTGTGGGTCAATTTGATGAAGGGGCTGGGAGAGGGGGTGCACTGTGGACCCACCGCCCAGATGTTCACAGGCTCCCAGCGCCCGACCACACAGTGGAGGTCAGGTGGGCACAAAATAGGGATGGTTAGGGGGCGTGTTGGGTGTCTCCGTGGCCTCCTCCACCAGAGGCTCTGGTTCAGCAAAGCGGCTCAGGGGACAGACAGCAGGGCAGCGACCACAGGTGGAGCTGGCTTCCCAGATGGGGCTCAACCCAGGCAAGAAAAGCCCTCTGGTTGCTTCAAGGCTTCACCACATGTGCTGGCATCTACTTCCTGCCAGCTGTCCTGTCCACACAGAAACCCACCTTCCTGATGGAGTGGTGGGGCTGAGGTAGCCCAGTCCTTGGATCCTGGGGAAGGACTCGTTTCACATGCACATAGTAAGGGGGCGCTTGAGAGTGTGGCTGATCCATGAATATTAAAAATAAAATATGCTGATGAATGAGAAATTTGTTTGCAGCGGGAGTGCTGGGTTCAGCTAGACCAGCTCTCACAGCTTAATTACTGCCATTGGAGTGTGGTTTCACAAAGGACCAGGGTGTTTTGACATGCATTGATCTGCCATCATGATCTGAGGCTTTCAGAGATGAATACCCACCCCATCCCCTTTCTGTCTGTATCAGGGACACGTCAGAGCCATCGACGTTCAGCCACCTCGTATTGATAAGCAGGGAAGCTAAAAATGCCTGTGATGGCGTGATTGATCATTGCATATTAACTAAGGTTATTAGAAAAGGAAAATATGATGCTTCCCTCGCCTCCACACGGCGCTCAATTTGACTATCTATCTTCCTCCTGTCCCTGGGTCTCTGTTCTCTCTGGGTCCGTTTTCGCCCCTTTTCTTTTCTTTTTCCTCAGTGAATTACAGTCAATTAGACGATGAACAAAATGGACTTTCCAGTGCCCCCTGAGGACACTTCCTCTTGGGGAGAGCTGTTCCAAAGCAAAACCGTAGCAGGTTGACTTCAGAAAACCGCAGAGAACCAGAAGAGGAACCAGAGATGCCCCAGCCCCTTCCCGGGGATTCAAACTCTCACCAATTCCCCTGCCTGAACTTGGGTATCCTTTGTGTCCGCTTGGTTTTAGCAGAGATGGGTCTTGAAGCAGGCCCTGTGTTCTGCACATTTCCCTCAGTTTGTGGGACGGAAGAAGGACAGGAGAAAAGTCTCCACCCACTGGCAGACAGAGGACGAGAAGCCTGAACCTCAAGCATCAGAGTCCCCATCGCGCCAGCCTCACGGTGTATCCTGTGTTCTGCTTCCCTGGGGCATAGCTCCATCCTGTGTTCCAGGAAGTCTCCCTTGAAACAAAATAAAAGAACCCCAGCAACGCCTTATTCTTTCCCTCCTTAAGCATTTAGTGAGCACCTGCTGTATGCACAGAGCTTCAGGAGGGCTGTGGGGACTGGGGACAGGAAGGACCCAGGGAACCTGTGACCTGACAGAGGAGTAGATCCGGGCTCGAGCTCTGGAAGGAGACGTGCTGCCTCTGAGCCCCGGCCTCCTCACCTGTAATGTGGGGACAGGGCATCTGTGTCCCTGGTGAGACGTGCATTTGATGATTTCCCTTGCACCCGGAAAGCTAGCAAGTACTTTGCCCACAGCAGTGACCTGGCCACTGAGTTGACAAAGTAGACAGTCAGTGAGGTACCAGCTCGGTTTCTGCCACCTGGTACCCCTCCACGTGCCATGACGGCCAGGTACCCACAGCTGAGTGTCTCTTGGACCATGCCTGCCTCTCACTGAATAGCCAGGGCTCAAGACGCCTGCCTGGAAAGGCCAGAATCCTCTTGAAGCAACACCTACTCTAGTGACCTTTGACCAAGTGTGTGGCCTCCTGGAGCTTCGATTCAGGCACCTGTAATACAGCTGTGACAAAAGTCATCTCACAGCCACTGTGGTCAGAATTAAATGGAACTTTATATGTGCCGTGTAGCCAGGGTCCGGCAAAGTTTGCTTTCAACCCAGCCCCTTCATTCTTGAAGTAGCAAGGAGGCAGGCTGCCCAAACTGTGAGGTGGGAGTTTCTTCTAGGCATCTAGGAAAGGGTCCTTTTGCTGTACTTGTCTGACAGGAAGGAGGGGGGTTCAGAAAGGAGGCACATGCCAGGAGAAGAGAGTCCCCCACGCCGGCTCCCAGGGCAGTGCCGAATTTGGGAGATCCTGCTGGAAATGGTCTTCCGTTACTCAGAGGTGCACCGTAGTATCACGGGGTGACACACATCTGTCATTGGTGTGTATGTTTCTCCTTGATGGTTAAATTCAGCACATGGTGTCAGCAGCCCCCTTGCTGGTCCTCCAACGTGCTGAGCTGCCCCAGGGTCCCGAGGCCTGCATTCTTTCTGTCTGGAACTCTCTCTCTCTGATGCTCACGTGACTGTACCTCCTTCGAATCTCTGCTCAGATATTGCCTTGTCTGTGAGGTCCCTCCAGGGCCATCACAGCTGCCGGTCCATGCCCTGTGCTCTGGCCTGGTTCCCTGGAGCGCTTCTCACCCAGAGCATATGTGCTTACTGGGTTTACTGCTTTTCTCCTCTCCCTGGGATGCCATCTCTGGCAGCTGGGGTTGTGCCTGTCCTGTTGGCTGCGTCCGCAGGCAGCCTCGTGCTGTTTGCTGAGTGATGGAGGATTGCCATGTCCTCCACCTCCACCTGGTTCTGTCCACGTGGAGCTATGCCCCGTGTTCATGGTGAGGCACCCGTCTCCCCATCATGTGAGTGTCTGGGGGTGATGGGGGCGGGGACAAGGAGGTCTGAGCAGGTTCACAAGCTCTTGTAACTGAGGGGCTTGGGCCCTGACTGTAGCCCCAGGTCCAAACCAGCAGGATTCAGCCCCACAAGTGAGACCTGCAGGATTGGGCCCCAGCCTACACAGAACCTGTGCGTGTGTCCTGGGGTGGCCCTAGCAAAGGACCACAGACTCGGGGGCTCACACAACAGAAGCAAATTCTCCCATCGTTCTGGAGGATAAACTTCTGAAATCAGGGTGTGGCCAGGGCCAAGATCTCGGGGAGGATCCTCCCTACCTCTTCTGGCCTCTTAAGCCCACGTGAATCCAATCTCTGCATCCATCTTCACTGGGCCTTCCCTTCTTCCCCGTCTCTCCTCTGTGTCACTTATAAAGACAGCTGTGATTGGATTTGGGGACCCTCTGTATAATCCAGGGTGATCTCATCTCAAAACACTTAATTAAACCTGCAAAGATCTTTCTTCCAAATAAGGTCACACTTCAAGTTTCCAGGGGTTAGAATGTGAGCCCACCTTATGAGGGGTCACCATACACCGTTCTGTGTATCCAACACAATTGCTAACGTCCAGGAGACACCAGTGGTTGTGCCCTGCGTGGTGTGACCCCCTTGCCTTCCGCCCACCCACAGGGAGTTACACTGACTTACAAAGGTAAAGGGAGGTGGCTTTATCCCCATTTCACAGGTAAGGAAACTGAGGGTCAGAGAACATAGGACCAGCCTATGGCAAATCCCAGAATTCAAGTCTGGGTGACTCCCTAAGCCATGTTCCAAAATCCCCAGCCTGAGCTGTTTCTTCAGATGGAGGATGAGGCCCAGAGGCTCTGAAGCTGTGGCAGACACAGAGCAGACACAGAGCCGAAATCCCTTTACTTCCAGGTTTTTCTGACGATGAGCTGCCGCCTCCCCTGGGACCATAGCAGGTGGAGCAGCTGCAGGGTCAGATGGTACCACACACTGGGCTACAGCTCAGCAAATATTCCTTCCCCTGTCCCTTGGGGCCAGTGTACTGTGTGGCCCCACTGAAGTAGGGCTGGGACATGCGACGTTTAGGCTTCTGGAACGTAAGCAGGGACAACGTGTCATTCCTGAGCCAAGACTTGACAGCACCTGACTCTCCCTCACGGCCAGCTGTGCTCCTGTTGTTGCCCCTGGTAACCGCAAGTTCAAGGATGGAGCGGGGTCGTGAGCAGAAGTCAACCCAGGATGCAGCCCGGAGCCTGGAGCCTGGAGCCTGGAGCCAGGAGATGAGTCCAGCCTCACCCACCCAAGGATCCGGGCAGCTGCCTGCCCACTGGTGAGTGAGAAAGAAACACTTGTTGCTTCAAGGCTCTGGGTTTTGGGGAGGTTTGTTACTCAGCATTCTTGTAGTAGCTGCTGATTGATACAGACGGGTCTAAGCTTGGATAGTTAATAGATATGGAATGTACCTCAAAAATAATATTGATGGAGCATCCCCTGATCCAGAAAAAGAGCACAGAGTGAAATCCAAAATAGATGACTCCATGTTGACTGGAAACCGGTACTCAAGCTAGCTCTTTACAAGTTAAAGGGAAATTTGAATTTGAGACAAGACAGTCTCAAATTCAAGATGGAACAGTCTTTGGATGAGGACTTTTGAATGAAATACCAGGGTGTCTATAAGCCACTTTCTTCTCCACCCAACTTTTGAAAGTTTTTTGTGTACCTCTAATACTTAACTGACGTTAGATTGTTCATATCAGTTGATAATCCGATAGGGTCTTTGAAGAATATCCGATTTACATGTGACTCAGTTGACAAACACAGTCCTTCCACCAAAGTCAGCCTCCACAGAAAACTTTCTTCCCACATTTAGTTCTAATGTGTGGATTAATTTTGTTTAGGAGTGACAGCTATCTGCTTTCTCCTTGTAATAAAATAATTAAATTAGTTTTTGCCCTCCTATTTGTTTTTTTTTTTCAGGGTAATCCTTTCATTAAAAGCCATGTAATGTTTTCCTGTTCTGTTATCTGCTATATTTCAACTTCTGTATTTTCTCTGCTCTCCTGTCACGTTTCTCATTAAATTTCCCCTTTTTATTCTCTCATTGTGATGGCTTTTTACATTTTTTTTCCCCCAACACAAGCTTTGAACTAAAAGACTGGAAAACTATGTTATTTGGAATGAAAGGATGTGGAGTGTCACACATTTGCCAGCTAATGTGTTACTTCTTATGTTTTAATTTTTCAGAATGATTGTTTATGAACAAGGTCTTTTGTTTCTTCCAGGCTGGTCTGGTTCTCCGGACCCATCCTTCACAGGAAATGATAATCCTCTGATAACATAATCATCACCATGGCAACCGGACGCAATGTCTCAAACAGGATTAGGACTTCAAGGACCCAGATTTGCGTTTTTACCCACTCCTGAAGCGGCAGGCTGCACCTCCACTGGCCCCACTCCACAGCACGGTGTGTGAGAGGCTCTGGAGGGCTGCAGGACGGCTTCCCAAGCTGAGAACAGCCAGTCGGGGAAAACCATTGTGAATTCAGAACCCGCTGTGCTCCACCGGCATCGGACACAGGCACGAAGCGAAGTGAACGGCTTTTCAGTTTTTTCAAATCTGTGTTTTGTTGTGTCATCCTGCCTCGCCGCCACCCCTCCCACTGAGGAGCGGTATTTTAAAACACAGGTGAGCATTTCTTAGGTGACGGCCAGGCAGGAGCACAATGTCTGGAGCCATCGGCACCCTCTTCTAACTCAGGGTCAGCTGGTCTAGCTAAAGCTAGGGGAGAACTGGCGGACAGACTGATGTGATTCTAGGGTGAGAAAAGGACAGCACTGCCCCTCCAGCTCAGTGGACGATGACGTGGGGATGACCGTCTGCATTAAGATCCCCAAATCTGGCGCTAGACCGAGTGGTTTGAACTTCTGCTTTTGAGCTTTGACCAGTTACTTAGCTGAGTAGTGTCTCCGTTTGTTACAGTGGTTAAAAAAAAAAAAAAAGATTGGATTGAACTACTCAGCATGTTCAGGAGGCCAGCAAAGGAAGCCCAGGGGCAGGGAAGTTGGTGCAGGCCGGGTCCGATGGGCATAAGTGCTCAGGAAGTCCACAGAAATGGTCCACATTCTCAGAGGCCCGGTCTGGGTCCTCTAGGCATCCCCAGCAGGTGAGGCAACTGCCTATTTCACAGATGTTGAAACTGAGGCTTAAGGAGCTTCCGTGAAGCTCCAGGTCACAGAGCTAAAAGCAGTAGGTAATGGCTCAAATGCAGACGTCCCCAGTCAAGCACTGGGCTCGGCCAGTGCCTCAGAGGACCCTGAAGGGCACTAACAGCTCTGAGGCAGTAGGTAGCTGATACAAACCCAGCACATTTACTGTTCATTAAGCACCTCGTGTGTCAGCCGTGGCACCTGGTACTTTACAGGCTCAGCTCTGGTCTAACCATGATGTCAAATGCAGTTGTCAGTATTCTTATTTGTGCAGATAAGGGTGTGTGCCTTACACAGGAGAGTTTATAAGCAGGAGAAGCTGGGTTTGAACCCAGAGCAGTCTGCCACCAAAGTCCCTCCTCTTCCCCCAAGCCACCTGTCCCCACACTGCCATGTCCCCTGGAAATTCACTACGAACGGAAAGCATGTGAGTGTCTAAAAGTAAACACATGCGCTGGGCATTCTATTTGCAGCTGCCCGTTGGGGTTTTATCATGTTGGCTCATCTTCTCATGATGCTGCATAATGGGATCACTCCAAACAACCCCACACCCGGGATGCCTAATCCACTGTGCATCCTTTGGGATTACCGGATTCCCACCACG
>NW_020173687.1:2414231-2432601 GCF_003031525.2 Neophocaena asiaeorientalis asiaeorientalis | reverse complement strand
GGGGGGGGGGGGGGGGGCGGAGTGACCATCATTCTCCACTGCAAGTCGCCGGGCTGAAATCACTCACCTTGTGGCCTAAGTGGAATGTACCTGCAATGGATCAGGTTCATCCAGCTCCTCCTGTTCTCAATAGGCTGCTCAGCACATTCTGGCCCCTCCTGGCTGCCCACGAAGGTGTCTAAATCTGCCCTATTCCCCTGATGAGCTGCTGACCTGATGTGGGTTTTCTTTGTCATCATATTGAGCACAGTAACAAGTAGGACGAGTAAATATTTGTTGATGAATGAATAAAAAAGGGTACATACAGGGAGATTTTCAAGTGCAAGCTCATATGTGCATACCAGGGCTTCTCGACTTTGGCTGAATGTTAGAACCACCTGGGGTGTTCAGAAAAATACAAGTGATCAGGCCCCACCCTGGACCAATCAAACAGAGACTCTGAAAGATGGCTGGGTGAGGTTTCTCTTTTAATACTCTCTGGGTGAGGGAGTTTGGTTCAAGATGGCGGAGTAGAAGGACATGCGCTCACTGCCTCTTGCGAGAGCACCGGACTCACAACTAGCTGCTGAGCAATCATCGACAGGAAGACACTGGAACTCACCAGAAAAGACGCCCCACATCCAGAGACGAAGGAGAAGCCGCAGTGAGCTGGGAGGAGGGGCGCGATCACAATACAATCAAATCCCATAAACACTGGGTGGGGGGCTCACAAACTGAGAACACTTATACCACAGAAGTCCACCCACTGGAGTGAAGGTTCTGAGCCCCATGTCAGGCTCCCCAACCTGGGGGCCCAGCAATGAGAAGAGGAATTCCCAGAGAATCAGACTTTGAAGGCTAGCAGGATTTGATTGCAGGACTTCCACAGGACTGGGGGAAACAGAAAGTCCACTCTTGGAGGGCACACACATAGTGTGTGCATCAGGACCCAGGAGAAGGAGGAGTGACCCACAGGAGACTGAACCAGACATATCTGCTAGTGTTGGAGGGTCTTCAGGAGAGGTGTGGGGCAGGGTGGCTGTGGCTCACCGTGGGGACAAGGACACTGGCAACAGAAGTTGTGGGAAGCACTCCTTGGCGTGAGTCCTCCCAGAGTCTGCCAATAGCTCCACCAAAGAGCCTGTAGGCTCCAGTCCTGGGTTGCCTCAGGCCAAACAACCAACAGGGAGGAAACTCAGCCCCACCTATCAGCAGACAAGTAGATTAAAATTTACTGAGCTCTGCCCACCTAAGCAACATCCAACTCTACCCACCACCAGTCCCTCCCGTCAGGAAGCTTGCACAGGCCTCTTAGATAGCCTCATCCACCAGAGGGCAGAAATCAGAAGCAAGAAGGACTACAATCCTGCAGCCTGTGGAATGAAAACCACATTCACAGAAAGATAGACAAAATGAAAAGGCAGTGGACTATGTACTAGGTGAGGGAACAAGATAAACCCCCAGAAAAGCAACTAAATGAAGCAGAGATAAAGAAAGCTGGAGTAGCAATACTCATATCAGATAAAACAGACTTTAAAATAAAGAATGTTACAAGAGACAAGGAAGGACACTACATAATGATCAAGGGATCAATTCAAGAAGAAGATATAACAATTATAAATATATATGCACCCAACATAGCAGCACCTCAATGCATAAGGCAAATGCTAACAGCTATAAAAGAGGAAATAGACAGTAACACAATAATAGTGGGGGACTTTAACACCTCACTTACACCAATGGACAGATCATTCAGACAGAAAATTAATAAGGAAACACAAGCTTTAAATTAAACAACAGACCAGATAGATTTAATTGATATTTATAGGACATTCCATCCGAAAACAGCAGATTACACTTTCTTCTCAAGTGCACACAGAACACTCTCCAGGATAGAACACACCTTGGGTCACAAATAAAGGCTTGGTAAATTTAAGAAAATCGAAATCATATCAAGCATCTTTTCTGACCACAACACTATGAAATTGGAAGTAAATTACAGGGAAAAAGTGTGAAAAAACACAAACACATGGAGGCTAAACAATACGTTACTAAATAACCAAGAGATCACTGAAGAAATCAATGAGTAAATAAAAAAATACCTAGAGACAAATGACAATGAAAACACGATGATCCAAAACCTACGGGATGCAGCAAAAGCAGTTCTAAGAGGGAAGTTTATAGCAATACAATCCTACCTCAAGAAACAAGAAAAATCTGAAATAAAAAATCCAGTCTTACACCTAAAGGAACTAGAGAATAAAGAACAAACAAAACCCAAAGTTAGTAGAAGGAAAGGAATCATAAAGATTAGAGCAGAAATAAATGAAATAAAAACAAAGAAAAAAATAGCAAAGATCAATAAACTAAAAGCTGGTTCTTTGAGAAGATAAACAAAATTGATAAACCTTTAACCAGACTCATCAAGAAAAAGAGAGAGAGTACTCAAATCAATAAAATTAGAAATGAAAAAGGAGAAGTTACAACGGACACTGCAGAAATACAAAGTATCATAAAAGACTACTACAAGCAACTCTATGCCAATAAAATGGGCAACCTGGAAGAAATGGAAAAATTCTTAGAAAGGTATAACCTTCCAAGACTGAGCCAGGAAGAAATAGAAAATATGAACAATCACAAGTAATGAAGTTGAAACTGTGATTAAAAATCTTCCAACAGACAAGAGTCCAGGACCCGATGGCTTCACAGGTGAATTCTATCATACTTTTAGAGAAGAGCTAACACCTACCCTTGTCAAACTCTTCCATAAAACTGCAGAGGAAGGAACATTCCCAAACTCATTCTACAAGGCCAACATCACTCTGATACCAAAACCAGACAGAGATACTACAGTAAAAGAAAATTACAGACCAATATCACTGATGAATATAGATGCAAAACTCTTCAACAAAATACTAGAAAACAGAATCCAACAACACATTAAAAGGATCATACACCATGATCAAGTGGGATTTATCCCAGGGATGCAAGAATTCTTCAATATACACAAATCAATCAATGTGATACACCATATTACATATTGAAGAATAAAAACCATATGATCATCTCAATAGATGCAGAAAAAGCTGTTGACAAAATTCAACACCCATTTATGATAAAAACTCTCCAGAAAGTGGGCAGAGAGGGAACCTACCTCAACATAATAAAGGCCATATATGACAAACCCACAGTAAACCTCATTCCCAATGGTGAAAAGCTGAAAGCATTTCCTCTAAGATCAGGAACAAGACAAGGATGTCCACTCTTGCCACTCTTATTCAACATAGTTTTGGAAGTCCTGGCCATGGCAGTCAGAGACGAAAAAGAAATAAAAGGAATACAAATTGGAAAAGAAGAAGTAAAACGGTCACTGTTTGCAGATGACGTGATACTATACATAGAGAATCCTAAAGATGCCACCAGAAAACTACTAGAGCTAATCAATGAATTTGGTAAAAGTTGCAGGTAAAAAATGAATTTGGTACAAAATTAATGCACAGAACTCTCTTGCATTCCTATACACGAATGATGAAAAATCTGAAAGAGAAATTAAGGAAACACTCCCATTTACCATTGGAACAGAAAGAATAAAATACCTAGGAATAAATCTACCTAAGGAGGTAAAAGACCTGTACTCAGGAAACTGTTAGACACTGATGAAAAAAATCAAAGATGACACAAACAGATGGAGAGGTATACCATGTTCTTGGATTGGAAGAATCAATATTGTGAAAATGACTATAGTACCCCAAGCAATCTACAGATTCAATGCAATCCCTATCAAATTACCAATGGCATTTTTTACAGAGCTAGAACAAAAAATCTTAAAATTTTTATGGAGACACAAAAGACCCTGAATAGCCAAAGCAATCTTGAGGGATAAAAACAGAGCTAGAGGAATCAGACCTCCTGACTTCAGACTCTACTACAAAGCAACAGTAATCAAGATGATATGGTACTGGCCCCAAAACAGAAGCATAGATCAATGGAACAGGATAGAAAGCCCAGAGATAAACCCACGCACCTATGGTCAACTAATCTATGACAAAGGAGGCAAGGATACACAATGGAGAAAAGACAGTCTCCTCAATAAATGGTGCTGGGAAAACTGGACGGCTACATGTAAAAGAATGAAGTTAGAACACTCCCTAACACCATACACAAGAATAAACTCCAAATGGATTAAAGACCTAAATGTAAGACCGGACACTATAAAACTCTGAGAGGAAAACATAGGAAGAGCACACTTTGACATAAATCACAGCAAGATCTTTCTTGACCCACCTCCTAGAGTAGCAGAAATAAAAACAAAAATAAACAAATGGGACCTAATGAAACTTTAAAGCTTTTGCACAGCAAAGGAAGCTATGAACAAGATGAAAACACAACCCTCACAATGGGAGAAAATATTTGTAAATGAATCAGTGGACAAAGGATTAATCTCCAAAATATATAAACAGCTCATGCAGCTCAATATTATAAAACAAACAACCCAATCAAAAACTTGTCCAAAGACCTAAAAAGACATTTCTCCCAAGAAAACATACAGATGGCCAAGAGGCACATGAAAGGCTGCTCAACATCACTAATTATTAGAGAAATGCAAATCAAAACTACAATGAGGTATCACCTGACTTCGTTAGAATGGCCATCATCTGAAAATCTACAAACAACAAACGCTGGAGAGGGTGTGGAGAAAAGGGCACCCTCTTGCAACTGTTGGTGGGAATGTAAATTGATACAGCCACTATGGAGAACAGTATGGAGGTTCCTTAAAAAACTAAAAATAGAATTACCATATGACCCAGCAATCCCACTTCTGGGCATATACCCTGAGAAAACCATAATTCAAAAAGATACACGCACCCCAATGTTCATTGCAGCACTATTTACAATAGCCAGGTCATGGAAGCAACCTAAATGCCCATTGACAGATGAATGGATAAAGAAGATATGGTACATATATACAATGGAATATTACTCAGCCATAAAAAGGAATGAAACTGGGTCATTTGTAGACACTTGGATGGACCTAGAGACGGTCATACAGAGTGAAGTAAGTCAGAAAGAGAAAAACAAATATCACATATTAACACATATATGTGGAATCTAGAAAAATGGTACAGATGAACCGGTTTGCAGGGTAGAAATAGAGACACAGACATAGAGAACCAATGTATGGACACCAAGGGGGGAAAGCAGGGGCGTGGTGGTGGGATGAATTGGGAGATTGGGATTGACATATATACACTAATATGTATAAAACAGATAACTAATAAGAACCTGCTGTATAAAATAAATAAAATTAAATTTAAAAGAAATACCCCCTGGGTGATGGGCTTCCCTGGTGGCGCAGTGGTTGAGAGTCCACCTGCCGATGCAGGGGACACGGGTTCGTGCCCCGGTCCGGGAGGATCCCACATGCCGCGGAGCAGCTGGGCCCGTGAGCCATGGCCGCTGAGCCTGCGCGTCCGGAGCCTGTGCTCCGCAACGGGAGAGGCCACAACAGTGAGAGGCCCGCGTACCGCAAAAAACAAACAAAAAAAAAACAAAATAAAAGAAATACCCCTGGATGAGTTGAATGTGCATCCTCTACCTGCCCCCACACACATATTTCATTTTAAACAGAGTTTCTGCCAATTCTAACACTTGTGATGTACTGTCATCTCCCCAGGGAGCTCTTGTAGAGTGTTCCCAGAAAAGGGTCCAGCAAAACTTCCTGTAAGTGGAAGTAAGAGACCCTCCCATCCTCTGTCCTGCACAGAGTGACCGTGGGGTCACCAGTGAGCTGGAACCACTAGACGTGCCTTGAGGAAGGGGCTTCCTGCTCACCTCTCAGCTGCAAACGTTCCCGCCAGGGGTCGTACACCGACTCGGCTTCTCACCAGCCCCGAAGAGCATCCCAAGATGCTGGAATTGTCAACTGCAAGCCTGCAGACCCGCTAGTCTCAGAGCAGAGCCACGGCCTTTGGGACTTATCTGCCTCTGAAAGCACGGCGATGATGGATATTGTCCCTTTCAGCCTAGTTAATGAAGCATCCAAGTCATGCCAGCTTTTATCTGTCCGTAAAACACCAGCAAGCAGGGTGGAGAGACCAAGCCAAGCGTCGTTTTGAAACATGAACTTCATGTAAATCGGGAGACAAGGATGGCTGGATTTCTCTAGAAGACTCATCATAGGAAACCAGCCGGCCCTCTGCCTGAGCTTCTGGGCCCTTTGTATCAGCTCCAGGACCAGCAGGGGCAGAGGTTGAAGCATGGGTGTGTCCTTGGCCAAGGGGCCAGGGACTTCTGTGGATCCTGGACGGCCAGCCCTACGTGTGCCCAGTCAATCAGGCTGCAGGGAGGAGCGTGTCTCCCACATCATGTGAATTCACCAACATGCAACTGTTTTAAATCCCTAAAATAGCAATCTCATATGGTTCCACTTAAACGGGGGAAAGGATTGTCTATTTTATTGGAAACGTCTCTCTCGAGGATGATGGAAAGATTGTCGCGTGGTTGGCTTCTGGACTCACTGTCCCCACCAGCTAACCAGCCACAGGGCCCTTTGGCCACTGAAAATCTTCAAGTCACGTTAGCCGTCCGGCCCAGTCTCCTCATCTGTGAAAACAGGGCATCGGACAGCAAAATGAAGGTAGCCCGCATTTTCCAGTATTTGCCATGTTCTGAGGAATGTGCTAAGTGCTCGATTACTTAAAGACATTTAACAGTTCTAGGTGATTATCAGCCCTTGACAACACTGGGAGGTAGAGATCGTCCTTACCCTGTTTAATAGATCAGGATGCTGGGGCCAGAGAGATGAGTGGTGTCCAAGTGGAGACTCCAGGACTGGAAGGAGGGGGCTGAGGGTCACCGCTGTAGTGCTGACTCTGAGACCCTGCCTCCTTCCCTGAGCGGGAGACTCCTTCCAGCTGTGGGATGTGATGGTACTTCGTTGACCTGTCATCTTGCAACCCGTTCACTACTGATGACTCAACCACAGTGGCATTCGTAGAAAGAAGCCACAAAGGCCTGCTGGTGACCGGATGTGCATGGAGGGGTGGTCACTTGCTTGACTAGATCCGGGGCCTCCCTGGATGTTATTTAATTTCCTCCTGCCCACTGACATGGTCAATTGGCACTTAGCATCCACTCACACCTCCTTCTCAAGCGCTTCCTGTGCTACCAGTGTTGACGGGCTGAAAGCTACATTTTCCAGAATCCCTCGTGCAGTGAGCTGACACTCAGGTGGCCCCAACAATCCCTTGATGGTGGCCTCCAGCCAATATCCTGCAAGGAGCTGAGGCCTCAGTGCCACTGCCCTGGAAGAATGGACTCTGCCAACAGTTAAGTGAGCTTGGAAGCAGGTCCTTCCTCAGTTGAGCTTTCAGATGAGACACCAGTCCTGGCTGACACCTTGATGGCAGCCTCTAAGAAATTCCAAAGCAGAGAGCCAAGCCCAAAGCACCTGGAGCCCTGACCCCTGACCCACAGAAACTGTGAGACAATTAGTGTGTGCTCAACTTACGGCACTTTGTTAACCAGCAACCGAGGGTGAGTGTTTAGTTGTGCTGATCGGATGCTCTTGTCGAGATGTGGAACACACATCATCTGGCTTCCTTTTGGCTGATTTCAGCCAGTCTGTATGAGGTCACCAGCCTGCATCCCAGCAACGGTGGCCGCCAAGATGCAGTCTGAGCATCTCTGTGGTTTTGATTGCAGCCTACTGCCCAGCTGGGAGATCACAGTCCCACGGGTCATTGGGATCAGTACTTCGGTGGCGATCTCCCAATTTCCCACCTTCCTGTTGGTGGAAGAGGTGGTAGCCCCTAGCAGGTCATTCCTGCAGGACATCCTGTCTCTGCCGGCTGGTCAGTCTGGGCATCGCTAGTGTCTACCTTCTACCCATCCAGCCAATTCATGAGCACCTGATTCCCCATATTAAGTCACCTTCTCCTTCCACTGCCTCGAGTGGTCTCTGTGTCCTGCCCTGAGCCTTACTAGATCCACCTGGTTTCTGGATTGTTTCCTGGAAAGTAAAGAAAGCCCTTCAATTTTCTCACCATGTACCTGAGCGCTTTCTCTCTGTGCGAATTCAAGATACTTTGAATCTTGGCCAAACACGAATTAGACGACATAATCCTACCTCAAGTACATATGGGACATGGTAGTTTACCAAGTGGTGCTACAGAAATCATGGCCTTCACGTCTCAGAACAGCTCACTGAAGTGGGTGTATGTCCCTCCACCTGTTTTATAAACAAGGAGACCGTGACTCAGGGGGAGTCAACCTCGGCCAAAGTGAGCAGGGTCAGAGCCAGGACTCCGCCCAGATCCCAGGGCGGCTGTGGTCCCTTTCTCCCTAGGATGAGGTTTCCTTTGATTTCTTCTCCTGATTTCCTAAATCCTCCCCAGTTTCTACAAAAGAACCCAAAGGTGAAAATGGCCTTTGGACGCTATTTCCTTAAATCCATCCCCACGAAGCTTGCTTGTCCAGTGAGTAAACCCCTGCTGTGTGAGAACCAGCCCACCATCTGTTAATTTCTAAAACATGAGTGCTTACTGTTGGCAAGATCAGGGCCTCATCCAAAGACCCCGACCCTCAGGGTGAACAGCAGCTGAAGTTTCCCACAAGCCCTTGGTCCCCTCTTTGCTCTCACAGAAAGGCCTTTAGCTCAGCCCTACCCCCACAGGGCTGTGCCCACCCAGAGAAAGTGCCTTTCCTTAGTTCACCCACCCAGATGGACGCTTTTCTCCTGGTACAAAGCCACTGTATTGGCTGGTGGCAGCCCTGTCCAAGCTGCGGAGACAGGTGTGAACAGGGTCTTTGGAGGGCCTGGGAGTGTGTGACCAGAAGCAGGAAGGCTTCCCACGGTCACAGAGGTCCCTTCAAGCACTTGAAACACTCTCTCTGTGTAGAAAGTTTATTCCAAGTCTGTGTGTTGTCACAGAGGCCAGAGTTAAGAGCAATGGACAGAAATGTCCGGAGAGATATGTGGGGTATGCCTGACTATTCAGGCTCTCTGCAAAGATCCTTCTCTAACATTAACAGGGCCCGTGTCTCTGAAGGTGGTGACCTCTGTAGGAAGCAAGATCTTAGCAAGTGATTCACGGGAGTTCCTATAAGTCCGTCTGCTTTGACCGCTAAGATCACCTTTCAGTGCCGTTCCAGTGATCATTGGGTGGTGAATACTTTCTAACACAACTATCCCCATCTTCACGCTCAGCCCCTTCGTGACATGTACAGCCCAAGCGGCTGAAGCAGCAGCCCTGGGCTCACTCCCCTGTGGCTGACCTGCGGTGGGGACAGGTAGGCCAAGGGATGGCTTTGTCTTGTAATCAGGCAGATGTTGAACGGCAAAGATGAGAAAGGGATACATTTTTAAAGTAAATGGCGAGAAGTCGCGTTAGAACATATCGTGAATGTTGGGGAAGCTACTGGAATGTAATTGGGTTCTCTAAACACCGTGCCATCTGATTCAGACTTGGGAGAAGTGATACAAAATGGACTTGAAATAAAAATCACCAATTGTGTCCTACAGCTCAAGCCCGGTGCCAGCAAAGAAGCCTGATTACCCGCTGAAGCTAATTGCTCGCATTTGAGCGGGCTGCTCGGACTCCCCACAAAAGACGTGGAAACGAGATGGATCGGAGAGTTGCAGGCCAGAGACAGGAGCCCAGGAGAGCAGGACGTGCTCATGGGAGCAGTGCACAGGCGAGGAGGCTTTAAGAGTCATTTCTTTTTGAGAGGCTGCCTACGAGCCAGCCAGAGCGAGAGGGCTGCTTCCTCTGAAGGCGCCCGGAACGACTCAGAATCTCGTTGAAAGTGGCAGGGGGGAAACAGGCTCCGGATAACACGATGCACACACACGCTTTGATCTCCATCAAGCTCTCTGCAAGGTGAGTCCTGGTGTCAGGGAAGACAACCTGCTTCCGAAGGGAGCCCCTCCCCACGGATGCCACAGGGACTGGTGTCAAAGGAGCCACATCTGCACATCAGCAGCCTCCAGGGGTCACGGTGGGCGTGCCCGAGGGATGCCCTGCACGGTGACAGCTCCTCTAAGAGACCGAAGCCGGCTTCCCCGCCGACACCCGCCTGCTCCTCTGCTTGGTTCCGGGTCTCCTGGAGATTGCACTCACCTGGGGAGGAGCTGCATTCGCCAGGCTTTGGAATCTCGGAGGCTGCCTGACACACGATGCTGGGCAAGAGGAAATGGGTGTCTGCCGCAAGACGAACCCCCCAGGTCAGCACTGACTCTCTCCCCTTCCCACCCCGCCTCCAGTGGATCAGCTAATCTGGCCAGAATCATCTGTGAAATGCACGGAGACTCTGATCGCTTCTCCCCATTTTCACTATCACTGCTTGGGCCTCGGCCACCATTGCCTTGGCCAGGCCAAGAGCAGTCAGGGATGCAGTGGACTTTCAAGGGCCCTAACTGATTGGTTTTGCCTTCATGGCCCATTCTTCCATTATAGCTACCTATCTATCTATCTATCATCTGTCTATCATCTATCTGTCATCTATCTGTCTATCCTCTATCTATGTATCATCTATCATCTATTTATCTATTTATCAACTATCTAGCTATCATTTATCTATCATCTATGTATCTACCTACCTACTACCTACCTATCTACAGTTGACCCTTCAACAACATGGGTTTGAACTACGCAGGTCCACTTACACAGAGGTTTTTCAATAAATGCATTTATTCCTACAGGATCCACGGTTGGCTGAATCCACAGATGCAGAACATATGATATGGAGGACCAACAACGGGACATGATCATCTTGGTTCTTGCTATCTGTGGTAGATTCTGGAACCAAACCCCCAGGAGGGTGGATAACCAGGGACCACTGTATGTCGATCTACCTACCTATCTATTTATATCACATATATAAAGCAGTCATTAAAATATATAAAATATGTATATATTTATACATATAAAAATATATAAATATATGTAAAACATTTTAACGACTTGTATATATGATATAGACTACGATATATGTATGTAAAATACGTATAGATGTAAAATTTTTAATGACTATGTTGGTATAAAGATAAATACAATCCAGGCCGGATTGTGTTCCTGTGTTTCTTCAGATTTTAAAGGAGATTAAACTGTTTCTTGTCCGTAAAGTCCAGGGAGCCCTGGGCCCTAGTGGGGAAGCCAGGCTGCCTGCCTGGGCCCTGGGTCTGCCACACAGCCTTGCAGGGCGGACCCTCCATTCGAAGGTGCAGCCCTTTGGGAGCGTTCAGTCCTCTGCTCCAGCCTTTTATCCCTCTGCTCACATCACACCTGTGGCTCCCAGTGTGCCCTGAGCTGAGCAAGGGTCTTCACCTGGCCTTCAGGGTGCTGCCTGCCCTGTTCTGGCCCTTCCTCCTTCTCCCCCAAAGCTCTGATCCAGCCACACTTGCCCCCTTACTGTTTCCAGGTGCACCACCTGGCCTCTGACCCCAGGGCCTTTGCACTCACCACTCCTGCCGCACCTCTGCTCAGAGGGACTTGTCCAAGAGCTTCTCCTGGATGGGGATCCAAGAGCTTAGGGCCACCGTCACCACCCTGTGCTCCTTCAGAGCAGTTTTACCACCCTGTGTGTTTAGCGTCTGTTTCCCCCAACTTGAATTTAGGCCCAGACTGGATCTGTGTATCCCAGATGCCTGGCATGTCAGTGGAGTCTTGGATATTACCCTCTGTCTCCATCTTTAAGGAAATGAAGGCACACCACTAGCAGGTGGAGAGATGATAAATGGATCAATGACTTGATGGTATGAATTAATCTTAATGTGTCCATAACTCTCAGACAAGTCATTGACAAGGACCCAGTTCCCTTTTGAATGCCTGGGTGCAGAGCCTACAAGTAATGATTTTATGTTCTTTTGGGGAAAAAAGTACAGAATTACCAAACTCTGGATAGTCTCTGGATGTCATGTGAGACACAGAGCTGAGGGAGGGACCCCTACGAAGCTCCTAAGAGACCCGTCTTGGCCCCAGATGCAGCCCTTGGTGGCTCGTTGAGTCTCACCTGAGGGCGTCCACTTATGATTGGCTATTTCTGTGCCTCATTTTTGGCCCAGGGAACACAAAATATGGGCCCATAGACCTTCATCCTTCTGCAGCAGTGAAGAGGCCTCGAAAGCTCTTTGAGTCCCATCTTCTTTAAAAAAAGCAAAACAAACATCCAAACCCATCAGACATTTGTAAAAAGAAGTTGCTGATCAGAGAGCAGAATCGGTGTGGGGAGCAGCATTATCTGGGGTGGAGAGTGATGGACCAGTAGAGCCCACCTCTAACCAGCTTGGATCTCTAGAAAGTTCTGCCCTGTTGTCCCCCCAAAGTAACCAAATAGTCCCGGCCCAGAGAAGGGAATGTCTGATTTCGGCAAGGACCCAAACCAAATTATTCGACTTTGGGCAAATGACTCTGGTTCTCCTTTTTCTTTTGAATTGAGGGATAACTTACCAGGATAAAGTACGGAGAACTTAAGAGATAAATGAGTCCCTAACTCCTCACCCATGTAATCACCCCCCCAGTTGCAGACAGAGTGTTTCCAACACTCCGCAGGCTCCTCTGTGCTTCCCGCGGTCAGCTCCGCCCACCACCTGTTCTTGAACTTCCCATCCACGGAGACACACGGGACACACACTTTCACATCTGGCTTCTTTTGCTCCGTGTTTGTCTTCCAGATGGGACCGTGTGTTGTACATTTAGAAGTTCACTCTCTTTCTTCCTGTGAAGCTTAATTCACTTATTTTATGTTTATACGTTTGAGTTTCAGGAAAGTAAACTGCTGCATCTTTTTTTTTTAGATGTTGGGGGTAGGAATTTATTAATTAATTTATTAATTTTTGCTGTGTTGGGTCTTCGTTTCTGTGCGAGGGCTTTCTCCAGTTGTGGCAAGCGGGGGCCACTCTTCATGGCAGTGCGCGGGCCTCTCACTATCACGGCCTCTCTTGTTGCGGAGCACAGGCTCCAGACGCGCAGGCTCAGTAGTTGTGGCTCACGGGCCTAGTTGCTCCGTGGCATGTGGGATCCTCCCAGACCAGGGCTCAAACCCACGTCCCCTGCATTAGCAGGCAGATTCTCAACCACTGCGCCACCAGGGAAGCCCACTGCTGCATCTTGAAGTGGCATGAGCTGTATCAGGTGGATGTGGTGAAAACCACGAAGGCAGTAGACCATTAATTCAAGTCGGAGGGAAAAATTGGTGACCAAGAATCTGACCAGGAAGTCCCTAATCAGAGCAGAATTTCCAGCTGGAGGGAATTACAGCGGAGAAACAATGGAGAGCATCCCTCAGGTTCCTCAAAACGGGCACCAACCAGTGCGAACGGGAGCTGGGTCAGGCCTTTGAGGACCTCCAGGCACAGAGACCACCAGGTCAGAGCAGGCAGTCGGAGGGGACACGGCGGTGCCCATGGGACCCGACTGATCCACTTTCCAGGCACCGTTGAGGGAGATGGAGCAGGCCAAGGCCCCGGATGGTCAGTCCATTGCTGGGCTTGGACTGGGGTTTCAGGTCTGCCTGTTCCCAGGCCCCCGTGGAGTCCCGAGGCAGGACTTCCCTTCTGCTTCTGGTAGCCCAGGCTGAAATGGACACGACTGTCCTGACAAAGAGACGCACACCCACCCTTTCGTGGCACCATTTGGCAGCACGGAAGTCAGACCCATACAGAGCTGCTCTGTGATGTTCGAGGATGCACCTGTTCATTTATTTATTTTTAATCTCGTGGGTCCCCCCGCCCCGTCCTGAGCATCAGGCCGGTCCCGCCCCAGCCAGAGCCGCTGACGTCACGCGGCAGCCACTGGCTGGAAAGTCTCCATGTCCATCGCTCCTGAGTTCTCACCCCTCCAGACCTGCTTTGTTGCTTGGTAACAATTTTACGGCCACATGAACGGGAGAGTTCTGAAAAGAGGATTGCTTAAAGCCTGACAGCAATTACAGGCAAGGCAGTCCACTTCTTTCATTTCAGAAACCAATACACAAATGGATCTTCCCATCCAGTTAGTGTTTTATTATTATTTAAACAGCCTCCCCACTGTGCTCAGAGCCAGCTCGGTGTCAGTACTAATTCCACACCCCTCACTTCTGAGCCTCTCAGTCACTAAAGAGAGAAGGTTCTTCCTCACCATCTTTTGACTTCCTCTTGGCTTTGGAGTTTGTGGAAGGCAGGCATCCTACACTCAGAGCACAGCCCCAAGAGGAGGACTGGTCTTATGCCTCTGCCTTGGCCAAAAGCCACGTCCACGGCCGTTCCTCCTTCCCCATCCTAGTTAAAAACAAGCCACCACCAAACAGCTGGTGACCTGACTCGTGCACGAATGTTCTGGACGACTCTGAGACCCCTAAGGCAACAGCAGTATGTGAGCTGATTTTTTTCTCCAGGAAGCCCGAGGGAGTCCTGGGCCCATAAAGAATTCTCAATAATCGCTTCCCCTGTTTCATGACCCGCTGGCTCTTATACACAGAGATGGGTCATAACTTTGGTTAATTTCAACTTGTCAAAAGAGAGGTTTTGACATCATCAAGCTTGTAGAAAGACTTGGGCAGGCCCAGTTGACATTAGAAAATTCCCCAACCCATTCCCATTTTTTGTTTTATTTTATTCAATTAAACCGAGCTCACGAAGGCTATAATAGAATTATGTTGAAGCCCATGTCTTTTACATAGTGTGTGAATGTATGTGTGTGTTGTAATTTCCGCAAAGTGTATTGTACTGTACGAGTCTGTATGGTGAGTTATTCAGTAGAATGCCAAGTTTTTACACCCATCCATGCTGCTATACGTAGTCAGCCTGTTCACATCAACTGCTGTCTGGTAGTCCAGACTTGGCCGTCTCCCCTAAGGAGGAATAGTTTGTTTTCCCCACTATTTCCCTCTTACTAACGTACTACAGTGGACAGCCGTAGGCATTCTCCAGCTGGAAGAGCGTAACGCGTAGGTACCAGGTGTGGAATTGCTCAGTATAGACTCGTGTTTCTCCTGTGTTCCTAGGTGTCCTCAAATCGCAGATTGCTCTCCAAGGAATGAAGATGCCCCCTGCCCCCGCCATGTGGCTTCTGCCCTCTGCACATCCTTGCCATTGTGTGGCGTTCTCTGACTATTTTTTGCGTCTGAAAGTCTGATCGGTATGAAATGATGTCCACTTCTGTTTGCGTTGTATTTACCTAAATTCTGGTGTAGTCAAGTGCGCTTGTGTTCGTTCACTGATCTTTCCATGCGGATGACATCGACCCCGGCACGTCTGCTGTCCCTCATTCCCTCCCCCCAAACCCCTAAAACATGCATTTGACAACTGGGCCAATGTGTCTGGTGACTGTTTTGGCTTTTTCCTCCCCTAATAGTGTATTTGGAGGTGATAAGATAATCTTCACTGACGCACTTTTTATATGTGTTTGATGCCAGGATAATTTACAAAGGTACAAGTCTGAAAAATTGAATAAATCCATTCCTGCTGCTTCACTTATGGTTTGGTTCCTTGTTCTTTTATCTGGCAAAAAGAAAAGTTACAGGCCAACAGAGTTCTTTTTCTTTTTTTTTAGCAAAGAAAAGGCAGAAAGAAAAAATGAAGAAAAGAAGGAAAGAAAGTAGAAACAGGCAAGATGTAAATCACTCTGTTGAACATGGTGCCGTGCCACAGTGGTGGCCCAGTGTGGCGCGAGCTCAGCTTCCCCATCTCACCTCCTGAAAGAAATCCCACAATCCCACAGGTCCTGTGTGTGATGCAGGGAGCTAGTGATCACTGGTAACAGCGACATCTCACACTGATTGAGGGCTCACCGCCTGTTTAGAACTGGAATGACGGGTAATAATGTGATAACAGCACGACAATAACAATGACTCAGACCATGTGTTCAGCTCTCCCTTCGGGCCAAGGCTGTGCTCCAACCAGTCACCGGCGTGGTCTGATCCGCTGTCACAGTGGCCTTGGGCGGCGGGCCTACCATTCATCAGCTGAGAAGAGGAAGGCTCGCAAAGTTTAAATAACCAGCCGAACGCCACACTGCAGGTGACACCCAGAGATGAAATTCAAGTCGAGGGTTATCTGCAGGCAGAACCAGAGCACATAGGGACCACAGTGGCCAGGGCAGAAGGCTCAGTGCCCTGATGGCTCTCCAGCCACCAAGGCAGCACTGCTCTAGTCCCCTGAGGCCAGCGGCACCGTGAATACAAACAGGAAAACTGCTGCTCCTCGGAAAGACAGACCAGCACCCACACCCCACTCCCCACTCGCCCCACCTCATTTCCCTCACTTGCCCCACTACGTCCCCAGGATTTCCAGCCAGCCAAGGAGCGGGAGATAAAATGCAGACCGCCTTCCGCATCACGGTGGGCCGCGGCAGGATGCACAGGCACCAAAGTCCCTGGTAATCGAGCTCCTCTGTCACTCGGGTGCCAAGGAGCCGACACCCACGGCCCGTAAGGAAGCTCCCTCTCTGCTCCTTCCAATTTCTAGGCAAGTGAAAGAAACGAGACCCTTGATCTAATGAAATATTCCAGCAAGAGGATAAATTAACTTCCTCTCCGACTTGTCCAAACTATTTATTGTAAACGATTCAGTCAACAGGAAGTGACTCTGGCACCTGGGGGAAAGCTGGTGGCCTCCAGGGTCTGCAGAAAAGTGAAGGACAAAAGGTCCCTGAAACTCTTCCCAGGGGTGTTTTCTTTTCTTCTTTTGAAAGGAAAATGTTTCTCCTAGCAAGTTGGTAATGCCAATTAAAATATAAAGATTTCTTTGTTTGGGGGTCCAAATTTCCCCAAGTTTCCATGTGCAAATTGCTAAAGCAGCCCTCAGTCATTGACCAGGGACTTCTAGAACTTCTGGGAAAGAGGGGCAACACATAAAGCCGTCATACAGCTGTGAAGAGACCAGGCCGGCATGAGAAGTTCTATCATGACATAAATAACACACTAGGTCTTAGTCACTAGTCCTAGAAGCACAGTGACCGTCCAAGAGAAATTCAGGGAGCCCGAAGCTGGTCTTTGGAAAGTTCTCCCAAATCTTATAGTTCATATTTGAAGTAAATTTAGCAAAAGATTTCTCAAATTTGAAAATGATCCAAATATTATATATGACACGGGCTTCCCTGGTGGCACAGTGGTTGAGAGTCCGCCTGCCGATGCAGGGGACGCAGGTTCGTGCCCCGGTCCGGGAAGATCCCACATGCCGCGGAGCGGCTGGGCCCATGAGCCATGGCCACTGAGCCTGCGCGTCCGGAGCCTGTGCTCCGCAACGGGAGAGGCCACAGCAGTGAGGGGCCCGCGTACCGCAAAAAAAAAAAAAAAAAAAAAAATTATATATGACAGGAATGAGAACATTGTGTGGTGTGAAATGAAACTTCCTGATTGCTCATAATAGAACATCCATTTTCGATCAGACCAAACAACCTTCAGCAAATCATTCCATTTCTCCACCCCTAAGGTCGTTGTCTGCACCCACCATGGTGACTGGTGAAGCCTGGACTTCCTGAAAGGCCCCGTATCAATGGTGGTTGTTATCATTCTCATCAGATTATCAACAACCCAAAATTACACTCTTCAACTTCCCTTCCAGAGGGAGGTCACCTGGACCAGCCATCAGCTATAGGGACCTCTTTTCCCAATTCCCCTGGCCAACTTCCCGAGAGCAGGAGGGGCAAACACACCTGCATCTGGGGGCCCTTCCATCTGCCCCGTGACCATTTCCCCTAAGCCGCACAGACTTCAAACATCATCCCTCTGCTGCACTTTTACCTACCTATCCATCCTCTACATGGTATCACTCTTTTCTATTTCAGTTAATTATCTGAAGTTGCCCAAAACAGCCTGAAGTCTCACAGCAGTTACCCCTTACCCATTAGCCAGAAAGTGGCTGCCATCTCTCTCTGGGATTACTTGTGCTAAGAGGTCGGAGATGGCAAGAGAAATGAAAAGCCGTTTGCTTTAGCGCCATTAGTACACTTTGTAGATAATTATATAATTTTCCAGGTATTCCTGGGGGCTCACTTCAGCTGCTCAGTCTTTGAGTGAACTTTGACAAGAGAAAATTGAGGGTAATTTCTGTTTGTTTGCGTACTCTTTCTATAGTAAGAAGGATAATTACTTTAAAAAGGAAGAAAGGTGTACTAGATCTCAGTCAATAAGTAAGCTAAAATTTTTCCCTTTAAAAAGAAATGCTCAGAGTGCAGAGCTAAAGAGAAAGAAACAAGTAAAGGGCATCTCATAGTTTTGCTGTCTTTTTTTTTTGGCTTATCTCGCCTGTGAGATATGATTCTCAATTTAATTAAAGTCAGAAGAATAATGGCCCCAGGGCTGTATTTCTAGCAGGGATCCCAAATGCTTGTGAATTTCTCTAACAAGAGAAGGGTCAAGGTCACCCATGTGTTTTAAAAAAAAGTGTCCTCCTTTCCCCCCCCACCCGCCC
>NW_020173687.1:2301984-2414196 GCF_003031525.2 Neophocaena asiaeorientalis asiaeorientalis | reverse complement strand
CGTCAAAAACTTAGCACCTCCCGCACAGTGGTAAAGGAAGAGAAAATAACACAGTCTCTTCAGCAACGACTGTCTGTTCTGTCTCTGAGAGTCAAACAATTAGGCACATTTGGGCCCCAAACCAAGGCCCCCCACCCAGGCCAACCGTTTTCTGGTTGGCTGAACAGTGAAATGAGCACATGTGCCTTTCTTCATTTGTACTAACTGGAGCTGTGCCACGTGCCGGGAAGGATGCTCTGGACCAGGGATGCGATGGTCAGACTGGCAGGAAGACATCCTGGAACCCCCAGGAGCTCATCCACCCAGTGAGCACAGAGCAGGAACCACAAAAGTGTGACAAGAGTCTCTGCCTTCACTTAAGTTCCCCAAGAAGCAGAGCCTGAGGCAAGGATTCAAGGGCCAGACGTTTATTTGGGAAGGAGTCCCAGGAAACCCCAGCAGGAAGGAAGGCAGTCAAGGTGTGTCATGAAGGCAGCTGCCACTGCGGCACCTGGAGTTAGTCCCACTAGGGACCTCGGGATCCAGCAAGGGACCTGCACCTCAGAGTCGTCCCTCCCGAGGGCGGAGGGAGCTGGGGTATTTCCACACAGTCTCCCAAGATGGATCAATCGAGGGCCGCTCCTGGGAAGCTCTAGTTCTCTGCCACTTGGTCTGCTGGGCACAGAGGTGGGGACTGTACAGAGCAGGGAGGGCCCTGGACAGAGATGCGCACGCTGGCAGAGGCAAGTCAGGCTACAGGCAAGAAGGAGGTGTGGGCGTGGGGTCTCCAAGGTGGATGAAGAGCTGGGGCACCATGGGGACAGAGCACGGGCTCCTTCCCTGACCGCTGGACCAGGGGAAGGCTTCCAGGTGAAGGGAAGGGACGTCGGAAATGAGCCTGGAAGATGGGCAGGAGCTCCCCAGGGAAGGAGAAGGGGGGACGCTGCATTGCATGGGCCCAGAGGGAATATAAAGACGGTGATGTCAGCATCCCACAAGGATCCCAGTCCCCCTGGGGCTGAGACTGAGAGAGGAGGGAAAGAAGGTGATGCTGGGAGGGTACAAAGGCCACGTAATGGGAGAGTCCCGTGACCACCAGGGCCACCAGGAAGAGTTTCAGGAAAGAGAATGACGTGACCCAAGTTCATGCTTTGAAGGAAGCGTCTGCCTGTGGCCTGAAGGGTAGTTTGGAGCCAAGGAGGCCTGACCGGCAGCTTTGCAGCAACTTGGAGGAGAGCCAGGCGGGGGCGCTGGGGCTGCAGAGAGGTGGCTGGGTAGGAGGGAAATCGATCAAATCCAGCAGCAGTGCCACTGACAGAGTTGGGGAGACACCGGCTTAGCCTTTTCAAAGACAGAATCCCAGCATTATTTTGGAAATGAGGGATAAGACCAGCCGACCTAGGTGATCAGTTTGGCCATAACTTTGGGAACCTCTGGGAAAACCAAATGCACCTGCCTTCTCAGGCCCCCACCCTGTTTTGTGAGAGGAGGGCACAGCAGACGTCACGAGAAGAGACAGGAAGGCATCGCTTTCACTCCTTCCCTAAGAAAGAGCCATCGGATGCCGAGGCTTAACTGCTAATCCATCGTCCCTGCACATTCTCTGACTTGAAGGCTGCCAGCTTGGCCTCAGCCAAACTCACCTCCTAGACACCAATTTTATTTTTAAAGTGAAGGCTGCAGTCAGATCCAGCCAGCGACTCTGCTCTGAACCTCACGTCTCCTCCTGTGCTCTGCTGCAGAAGTTCAAACCATCCGTTGTCCCGTGACACAGTCTAACTAGACCCTCCACTACCCATTCTGACGCGTCTATTAGAGAATTATCCCAATGTGCTCCCTTGAAATGCTTTGACCAGACAAGGGCACCTAGTTGACAAGTTGCATGAAATGGTCCCTGAACTGGCCCGTGGGAAACAAAAGATGCTACCCACCCTCACCAGTCTCACCATCCCACAGGCGATCCCTGTGAGATGCCACCAGCACGCTCGTCACAGCAGTCACACTGCAGTGTTTGTCTTCTACTGGGAGATGCAGTAAAGAGGCCATGACACAGGTTCTCGGGGAGCTATGGGTTTGGGACAATATCCATCAGTCCTTGTGAAGGAACTGAGTGAGCAGCTATTACATGCTTAGTGCAGTTCGGATGAAAGGTCTGTGCTGCAGGTCCCTGTGGTCCAGGTGGGGTTCTCTGGCTCAGATGCAAACTATAGAAAGGAAAGCTGCCTGCTATAACCCAAAAGTACAGAGAGAGGGATGGAGTTTATCAGGAGGCACTGTGATTACTCAGAGAGAGAAAGACGAAGAGAGAAGGTGAAACAGGTCCTATGGACAGAACCCCGAACAGAGCCGGGGAACCAGTGCTGGACCCAGTGGAAGAATATCCCTGTGTCTCTGCATCCTGTCCACGGGGGAGACCCAGCATCCACACAGAGAGAGCATCAACCTGCATGGGTCTCACCTGCAGTCACCAAACCGCATCCTTAGGCCATCGAAGCCTCTGCTCCGACGTCCAGTTTGCTCTCCCGTTCCCGGGCCAAGCATGGTGCCCAGCACAGCATGGGCACTAAGGATAGATTTTCTGAATAAATGATTGAAAAGTTCCCCATCGATTGTACACGTTAGAGGTGATGTCACTAGCAGCGTCACTGATCTTGATATTTCGTGAGAGAGAGAAGAATTTTCAAGAGAAAATTGTTTACAGTTCCCTTGTCTTCATTCAAAATGAAAAAAATAAAAAGTGAAAAAAGAAACTTTACTGAACTCCATGGCTGCAATGTCTACTTGTAAATTTTGGTCCATTACACTTTTGTCTAAAGCAGGATTCCACGATCTACAGCCTGCAGGCAAACTTCAGCTGCTCCAAAGTTTCAGCTGTTTTTGCAAATGATAACATTTTACTGGAATGTGGCCGCACCCACTCGCTTACCTCCACAGCTGCTTTCACACTCTGATAGCAGAGTGGAGTAGTTGAGACAGACCTCGGGGCTTCAAACCTGAAAATATTTGCTATCTGACCCTTTATAGAAAATATATGATATTGCTTATTTGTGGAATCTTTACAAAGGATACAAATGAACTTATCTACAAGACAGAAATAGAGTCACAGATGTAGAAAACAAACTTATGGTTACCAGGGGGTAAGGGGAGGGATAAATTGGGAGATTGGGGTTGACATACACACACTACTATATATTAAAATAGATAATTAATAAGGACCTACTGTACAGCACAGGGAACTCTACTCAGTACTCTGTAATCATCTATATGGGAAAAGAATCTAAAAAAGAATGGATATATGTATATGTATAACTGATTCACTTTGCTGTACACCTGAAACTAACACAACATTGTAAATCAACTATACTCCAATAAAAATTTTTTTAAAAAAAGATCAACCTCAGCATGTTAAAAAAAAAGAAAATTTTGCTGTAGGTGGACATCAGTAGACAAAGGGCATTGATACACAAAGCTACTTACTGCATTGCAACTTCTAAATGACGTAACATCAGGCGCAACTGTGGGCAGGTGGGGAGAAAGGGGAAAGCCCTTCCTTTTAGAACCTTGAGAATTCGGGATGACAATGGAAGATGCTCCGGGGAAGATCAGGCACAGCTCAAACGTGCCCCCAAGGACTGGGGCAGACAATCACACCCCGGGGTCACCTCCTCCCAGTCTCCATGAGGGAACACCCAGCACAAAGACCCCAGACGTTCAGTGAAACCCTGACTCATCCTAACGGCAGCCCCGACCTCACCACGCTGAAAAGTCAAGACGTTGATATCTGCCTCTCCGACTGAAGCCAGTATTGGGATTAAAAGCAACAATATGTGAGGGGCACCTGCCTACAGTAGGTCCAAAATATTAGTTCCATACCTCCTTCTAGCTCTAAAATCAGTGGGTGCTGGCAAGTGTTTAACCACCAGATTTCTGGGGGAAGGAGAGGTAAGGTCTGACTGGTAGATTTTGCCAATCGCCGTGGTGTAAATACCTCTACCATCAAGGTGACAAGCCACCAACATGACATCCTGAACCCGGAGCAGAGAGGAGATGCTGACGTCAGGTCTCAGCAGGGATTCCCGGCAGCCGTCACCTGGACCCCACGCTCTGCTGGGAGGGCAGCCTGCAGGTCCTGCATGTCCTCTCCCTATTTAGGCAGACCAGAGTCTGTGTGTTCACAGCCATGACCTTCTGGACTCAGATGTGGTCAGAAGCAGAATATTCAAGCTCTTTCCTCAGGGAGGCCAACTCATGGGCTGGTGGCAGGTCCCCTCATCTTGGAATGAGGTGGTAATTTATGTTAAACTTTGGGTATCAATGTTTATTGAAAATGATGGCAAGGCATGCGGCTTCCTCCTTGTGCTCTCTGGTGGGCGTGAGGGAGAGGGGCCGACACCGCACCTTTGGCCTCACTGTTCTTCTCTCCCAGGTCAGAAGTCACTCTGATGGGCTTGGTGAGGCTCCTCCCACCTCCATTAGAACCACCCGTTGCCTCTGGGGACACACCTAAGCCGAGGAGCCAGCTCCTCATTGACCGCGTGGCTTTGACTATAAAACCCCAGTACCGAGAAAGCCACCTTCCTATGCTGTCCATGTTGTTGTACGGGCTCTCCCACCCAGGGCGAGAGGGCAGGGGTCCAGGAGGGGGGTGTCCGTGCCACACGGTTTGGCCAGAGGCAGATCCCGGGGACAGGCTGAACTGACAAGGGCTTCTGTTCCATCGCTGCGGGGACCTCATCACCTGCATTGCTGGGCTGGACTCTTATTCTCTTATTCTCTGCAGACTTGGAAAGAGAGAATATTAAGAAGGCATTTTTTTCCACCAGTATTTTACAGGAGTCCAGCTCTGTACAGCTGCGGCTTCTCCTTCTTTGGGCATTTTGTTTCCTGTCTCACACTCAGCCGTGTTAGGTGCCAGCATCTTCACGGCTACTCCCAGGGCTCCGGGCACCCATTTTAGGGTGTCGTGACTCCTTTCATCTCCCTGCGGCTCATTCCAAATGAGAATAAGAAGTGGGTGATGGACCTGCTGATTTTAAATTTTTTAAAGAATAATAATACCTGGTAGGATATGAATTGCACTGTTCTTTTTTTTCCCTCTATAATCTGCATTTGTAGCGTTTTTCATCAATTCAAAGCATTCAAATAAAGATCGTCTAGCATACCTGGGATAATTACGTCTATCAGAGAACACTCATGGGTGCACAAAGCCCGGGAAATGCTATGCTGACTATTTGTTTGAAGTGCAACCAAGGAGAGGAATATCTATAGTAACCACAGGCAGGTATTCAAATACCACTGTATTTCCTGATAATGTGTCCATTAATGAAATAGCGGTTTGATTTTCAATCGCAGTTAATGATACCTTTTGTGTAACCAACAACCCTTTGTGCCGACACGTTCCAATGGGCCATTGCAGGTGGAGGGACAAGGCGGAGAGGGGGACAATTATTTGAGGCTCAGTTGGAAGAGAAGAAGCACCACCTCAGCTGGAGCCACAACGACCTGGCTGATGACATTCCGATCAGTCCTGTGGGTTCGGAAACCCTAGGTCTATGCCTTCCACTCCTGCCACAGAGGAGAGTGAACATGGGTACCAGCGGTCAGCCGAGGCCAGCACGGCTCAGGCTTCTTGGAGACTCTCGTGTATCGTGCTGTCCAGACCCTGGCGGCATAAAGGTCTAAAGAGATGAGGAGAAGCCCGGGCATCAGCCCTGTGGTCCTGGCTGTAGAAGGTGGAAACACAGTGGTCACCCCGCCCAAGTGGAGCCCGTCAGCAAGTCCCTCTAGGGGACATGTCACTGAGGCCGAGAGAGCCTTTCATTCCTGCCGGCGGCTCAGTGCGATGGCAGGTAAAGAAGAGAACACAAAGGAAGCCCACTTAGGCCCCGCACACTTGGAGAAGCAAAGGAAAACAGTGGGGAGATGGGAAGGAGAGGCAGAGACCCTGGGTCCATGGGACCCCCTTCCTAGTTACAGTCCCTCCTGAGACTCCGGCATCTTCCTATTCTTGGGGCCCCTGACATCGCCTTCAGTCCTTATTCTAAATTCGCCATTTTCCTGGGCCACTTGCAGCGGACCCCAAACAGAGGGACCCTGTCCTTGCCCCCTCATCCGCTTCTCACCAGCCCATCTGGTGCTGGGGAAGCGTCCTTCTAACAGCCTTCCAGAAATGACACCATTTCTACCAAGATCCTCTGCCCTAGAGTTTCGGGGTCACGTTCTCCCCACCTACTTCCCTTATCTGACCCCAAATGGCAGGTCTGGCGGGCATGGGGTGTCACACACATGGCAGAGCCAGGCAGCCTGGAGCTGGTCCTACAGCGTGGCAGCCCTGAGAGGCCGCCTCTTCATAATGGGCTTTGAGTGATTTTGCTGTGATTTTCCTGAAATTCCTCTCAGTCTAATCATCTGGACACACCACAAAGCTGGAAAAGAAAACACTAATATTTTGAATGATGAGGGTCTTACTCTGGATCATTTTTTTCCTTCCAATTAGAGATTGGTGGTGCCATTCCTAACCTGTTCGCTCTGTTTTTACATCTCTGAAGAAGCTCCTATTCATTTGGAAGTCAGCACCATGTTCATCCTCTTGGGAATGTCTGGAACCAAAGGCAACGTGAGCCTTTTAGAAACCCTTTCTTTCTAACCAGCCTCTTTTGTGGGCTCAGCCATGGGCCCAACCCCCAGCCAGGAGGGAGACCCCACTTAAAGGGGGGTCAGGGTCTGCCTAAGCAGGGGGTTCGGCCACGTTTCCCAGTGTCCATTCCCTGAGACCAGAGTGACAGTCAATGACACTCCTTCTGAAACATCATTGATACCCAAAGGACATGGCCAGAGCCTCAGGTACAGGGATGGGCATTGCAGCAAGATTAATTACAATGAAAAGTTTCATGCAGCCGAAATGTTCTATAAGAAGAGAACAGCTGTAAGAGAAAGAATGATGCAAGAGCCACTTGATAGAATATGACACAATTCATAATTCATTCTCATCTGAGAATACGGGAAATGCTGATGCCATATGAATACAAGAAAAAAGCAAGAGAGAAATTTGTGAATAAAGGACTGACTCAGTTTTGCGTTGTACACACACACACACACACACACACACACACACACACACACACACAAGTAACCCAAACACTGGCAGGAGAAAATTGAAAGGAGGCATACAGGAATGCTAGGATGACTGGAGACTTCAATTTTCTTCTTAATATTTTCCCAAATGTACATAAAAACATGCATGTCTTTTTTAATTAGAAAAATGTCATATTTGTATAAGTAAGTAAAAGAAAAGATTGCAAATTCAGTACCAAAGACTCTGCAATCCACAGATTAGTAACATGCCATGGAGTGGCCGTGAGGCGCTCAGAGCAGACACCTTCCTTGGCTCAAGGGCACCAAATCACATCTTGGAAATCCAGTGCGTAAATAACAAATTTCAAACTCAGATAAAACTTTTGTTCACTGATCATTCCCCAGACGTGCTTCTCACTTTCCCACTCTATGCAGTTTCCAGCCCCAGGGGCCATATTCCCTGCCCACCATCCTCCCCCACTCCCCAGGGACAGGGTTGTCCCTCCATCTGAGGATGGGCTCCAGGTCCCCTCTCTGCCCCCCTGGAGGAGGAACCTGGGAGGCCTCCATCTCCCCACCCCCCAGGGGAGGTCAGAGGCAGAAAACACACTGAAATGACCCCATAGCATGGACTGACACAGAGCATGTCCTCTGCCCAGACCCCACCCCCCACCCCAGGAATGAGGGTCTCCACCCAGTGGGTGGAAGGAGGGAGCAGAGGGTCAGAGATGCTCTGACCTTTTGACAGCACATAAACGCTGCTTCTGCCATTCTCCTCCAGCATACCATATTTCCTCATTATGCCAGACTAATGAAATAAAGGAAAACCAAGAAGGGAGTGAATTTGGAGAAACATTTAAAAACATGTAATTGTGGCAAAATTTAAAGTGTTTCTTTGACTCCGACTTAAGAGACACATTTATGTTTCTTTCTTATGCGTTCAGGTAACTTCTTAATGGAGCCACCGTCTCACACAAAATTGGGTTCTCCTTGGATTGATATCTTTGAAAATTAAGTTGATTTATAACCAATTCTCTCCTCATTTAAACAGTGACCTGCAAGGGCTCCTCTGGGGAGCCCGCAGGATCGGAGAAATGATGGGTCTCCAGGAAAGCTCAGGGAAGCAGAATCTTGGGAAATATGGGCACATGGAGATGGATGCTTAAGGGAGGAAAATAATGCATTTCCTTGTTTTGCATCCCTGCCTTAACTTTGGAGTTATACATGCACTTTCCTGGGGGTGAGGAGACACTAACTGGGTAATGATAAAACAACCCCATCCGAATTACGATTTTCCAGAGTAACAATTGTGTTTACCTCCACCGGATCCTCAGTCCACACCAGCCAGGTTGCACCTGGGTCTGCATCTTCCGAACATTGGAGAGATGCCCCCCCAACACAGGGGAGCCTGAGACTCAAGCCACCCTCACCTGAAGCTTTGAAATGAGGCCAGTGGGTCCCCCTCCTGCAGCCAAGGTTGAAAGGCCGGATTTATTTAGAATGGTCCGCTAGATGCATCCACAGATGCAAAAAGAGCAGACTTCGTCCGGTGGCGCACCCATCCCTGCTGCTGAGAACACACTGTGCTTCGTTATTTTATGATTATTCCGAGTAACTTGCACACGTGTCTTTGTGGCAGGGACAGAAAATGGGTGACGTGGCTGTCTGTACAACAGGGTAATAATCAGCTACGAGTGTGGGCATCCACTGCGTGCCGAGCATGTGTCATCCCCACCACCCGTCATGGGACTCCACCAGGCTGTCACTCCATCACCTACTTGTTCATAAATAAGGAAACGAGGTGACCTGCTGTAAAGATGTCCCGGCAGAGGGCACCATCATAGCCATTTGGCTTTCCTACCCACGGGAGCATGGTTTTCATGCAGCATCCAACATGATCTATATTTCAGGCTTCACTCTGTGATCACTGTCTGTAAGTCCTGATAAGGCTAGTGAATTTCCTCGCTGTTCACTGGCTGTTGAAGTCCCAGGAGAGAGCAGTGCTCAGTAAATATTTCCTCCATGAAGAGACGCATGCATGCTCTTGGCCATCTTCTGCTACCCAATCTAGATGATTCCAGTTCCTGTAACTCTTCCCAAACCAACAAATGACTTTCCAGAAGTATTCCAATCCAGGCTACTAAGATTCTGCTGTTTTCAACGGTCAGCCACACCGCCCTTAGATTTTCTGTCCATTCAGACACCCCTGGGCCTCTCCATGGCCCTGGCCTTCTCTTGCAGGGCTACCCAGGCACGTGGTCAGCCCTGGAGTGCAGCTCTGCAATGCCATTGCATGGGCTCCTAATTGCCCCAGGGTCTCCAGTGGGCAGTATGCCTCCCTGCCTGCAAGCAGCTCCAGGGAGTGGGGTGCAGCCCAAGAGCAGCTGGAACCAGACGGCTGGGGCCGTGGATACTGACAGACTCTTTAGGACAAGCCTGTCAGCCGCGATGCCCCTGAGCCCCAGCTCTGGGCTGGGGAACAAAAGGAAAGAGCACTTTGGAAATAACTTGGGTCCCTGGGATTTTGTTCCTCCTGCAGCTCAAATTCCAGAGACTTTGTTTTAAAATTCATTTAATAATGAATATTTAATAATAACAAAGCAATTAAAAATTAATATTAATCCTATTGTTTTTCAGGTGCCTGGCCCACGCCAGGGGCTTTTCCAAGAGCTTCCCCTGGTCTGTTGCCCCGAATCTGAACAAGCACCTTATGAGTCAGATCCTGTTGTCAGTCTCTTTTTAAAGAGAAGGTAAATGGGGCTTTGAGAGCCTAAGAAAGCTGCATTTTCTCCCCAAATGTGCTCAAAAAATGACTCGTTCAAGACATCGCCACCACCTCCCACCCCGACCTGGCTTCTCCTGCCTGCAGGTGTCAAAATTCATTCTACAAACAGACGTCTGAATCACTGGGGTCACACGTGTGGTCCAGTGGTTTCTCAGGGGGGTTGTTTTTGCAGAATGAGCTTGGAAGGATAAACCTACTCTTTGGGGTCCCAGGAGAGGAGAGAGGCCGTACCCCCAAATGCAGAATGGGCACCCAGGCTCACCTGCGCCCGCCTGCGTTCACCAAGCACTCAGAGAGGAGCAGCCTGGTCAGGAGCTCATGCTTCCCTTCTATCTGTGTCTTCCCCGAAAATTCCCAGTGACGTGAACCTGGATCACTTTTAATGGGGGAAAAAAGAAGCCAAGCGAGCGACTGCCTTTTGAAAACTCAAAAGCAATGCCCCTGTATTCACAGCCCTGGGGTTCCTTTGTCTCAGTCAGGCAGGGGAGGATGGAGTGGACCGCCCCCCAGCCCTGCCCCAAGCCCAGGAGCTTCTTTTCCTGCCAAACAGCAAGAAACCCATAAAGGCTAACAAAACCCAGGCATGTGATACTGTAAAAGTGGAGCAATTACTCAAGAGAAATTGCTCAGAGCTCTGGTCCCTGTGTGTCCCTTCGTTTTATTCCCAAGAGGACTGAGGCTGATTCAAGGCTAACTGTGTTGTTCTGGAGGTGAAATTGGGAAGGTTATTCTCGACTCAGAGGACACAGACTGGGGCCATGGGTTACCCCCTAGTTGAATGCTTCTATGGACCTGGAACTCACTACCTAACAGGGCAGGCTGTACCAACTGCGGCAATCTCTTCTTTGTAGTAAGGTTACGTCTGTAAATTCTATGGTGACCTGTGAGAGGAAGAGGCATAGATGGGGTTGGGACCTTGATTCTAGCATCAGCCTGTGGGACAGACTGCTGCCGGCCGTTTATAGACTTTGGAAGAGATACTTGACCTCTCCCCATTGTAAAGTGGAGAAGCTGATGCTGTAAACGTCACATCATTTTAGGTACTTTATATGGAATGGAACAAAAGCAAGGTCTTGGCTCAAAGCAAGTGAGTTTCAGGTCTGGTTTGATCCAGGACATAAATGATGTAAAGCCATCACGCACCTGGGAGGGCAGGTCACTGTCCCTCACATCACAGCACGGACCCACCAGCTCACCCTGTGTGACAGCCCTGGATGATTCCCAAAGCCTCAGTTCTCTCCAAGTGCCTGAAATGGTTTGAATCGTATGCAGTGACCCTGTGAGAGCTCAGGCGCTAACCATAGTAATTCACTCCGAGCAGCCTGACACTCGCTACCCAGGGTGATAATGTATACCTTGAAGAATGCCTTTAACGAAAATGTTTAGGATATCGGATTCAGCTAGGACACCTGCAGGAAAGCACTATCCCTCAGCAGCACGTCCCACTGCCCTGGGCCTCAGGAGGAAAACACGGTAAGAAGGGGGCAGGTCGGAACCTGGCTTCCCCGGGGTTGCGGGGAGCACACTGGGATTTTTTTAATTTTTTTAAATTTAATTTAATTTTTACTGCATTTTTTAACTTTCGTTTTGAACTGGATGCAAGCAAGTTACTGACCCAATACGTCCAAGAGCCTGGGTCCAGCAGGACGCCTTCACTCCGCCAACAGATATCTACTGAGGTTACTATGTGCTCGGCAGATGTGCCCGGGGGCGGCGGGGAAAGCACACTTCGCAAACAGACCAAGCATCTGCTCTCACGGAGCTTCCACGCTTCTGGGAAAGACACAGCCCAGCCCCAAACACCTAGCCCGTCTGTCACCTGGCGAAGTATGCAACTGAGAGCAAGGAAGCCGGTGGGGATAAAGAAGGATGCTGCCAGCCACGAGCGCCGACGCTTCCTGCACTCTGCCCCATGCCCTCAGCCGGTGGGGATAAAGAAGGATGCCGCCAGCCACGAGCGCCGACGCTTCCTGCACTCTGCCCCATGCCCTCAGCCCTAACTTGTCCCATCATATTTTTTGGAAGGAAAAGCAGAGGGGACTGGAGGGAAATGTGTGGAGTACACACCGAACGCTAGTGCTGACTGTATCCATTTCCTGTGCCGCTGAAAGAGATTACAGCCAACCTCTTTAGGACAACAAACACAAACTTACCCTCCCCCAGTCTGGAGGTCAGAAGTCCAAAGTCAAGGTGTGGGCCAGCAGGGCTGCCTCCTGTTGGAGACTCCAGGAGAGAATCCTTTTCTGTGCCTTCCCAGCTTCGAGGGGCACCCACATCCCTGGACTCATGGACTCTTCATCTCCAAAGCCAGCACAAAGCATCTTCCATCTCTCCCTCTGACTCTGACCCTCCTGCCTCCCTCTTATAAAGATTTTATGATCACATCAAGGCCACCAGATAATCCAGGATCAGCTCCCACCTCAAGGCCCTTAACATGATCATATCTGCAAAGACCCTTTGCCAAGTCAGGTGACACAGCCACAGGTTCCATGAATTTGGACGTGGACATCTTTGGGGACCATTATTCAGTGGACCACACTGACCAGAGAGAATCCTCTGGTCCTCTCCCTGGTTAACTGAGAATCCACCCTTAAAAATATCAGAATGTGTACCTCTCTGTGGCAGGGAGAAACACATTATTAAGGGAATTTATTGTTTTCCTTGCTAAAAGGTTTTTTAATGCAATGATTTAGGATTTCTTTGCCTTAACAACAAGGAGAATAAATATCTTGAAACAGTTGTGCTTGCTTTTCTTTTTTTCAGAGGATGGGGAATCTTTTGGGGTTAAGAATATTCTTGAGTTTTCTCTCCAGCAAGTTCTTCCAGAAACAGAAACTCCTGTCAGTAAGAGGCTTAGGACCAGCCAATGGGTCGGAAGGGGATGGATATGAGTTTACTCTGTGCATCCTGCTGTCTCACTGCTCGATCTTGGAGCCTTGTCCCCCAGTATGCCACCAGTGGGAGTGATCACTAGGAAAGCCACTTTGTTTACACCGTCTCCATGGAAATGGCCCGCATGATGGCCCCTTGGAGTCTCTGGAAGGCGAAACGTCTTCACAAAGCATCATTAACCTGCTCGCGGTTTGATGCGCTGCATGAGGGGTGAACAGGAAAACAACCGCTCCAGGTTGAAGGGATGGGAGCAGGGAAGCGGGGAGCCGGGTGGAGAGGAACATTTCCTCTGGATACTGGCTGGGGAGGGGGAGGGGCAGCAGCACACGATGACCTCTAGGGCACGTCACTTCAGCCCCGGTGTCCCCCGTGACAAGCTTTGAAAAGGGAAGTCCGTGGAGGCCACGGGGGCCAGGGTGGCCCCCCCTGGGTCCAGTGCCCTTGTCAGAGTGTCCGTCCTTCTCTCTATGGCGTGTGCAGGGTGGAGCTTGACGGTGACTCGGGCTTCATGGACCTCGGGGAACCTGCAGTGGCTGCGGTGAGCGCACTCACTTCCAGGCTGGTGCAGAGACACTTGGCTGACACTCCCTGGCCCCGGGGACAGAGACGGTTGGCAGGACGGTGGCAAAGCTGAGCTCCCTGTCCCTTGCTTGTCAGCCAGGCGACCCAGGAGGCTGCACCTGCTGCTCTGACCTCAGGCTGAGGGAGTGCATGGCCCATGCTAAGTATCACCAGACAAAATAAAACTAAATCCCAGGACTAGATAGATGGTCGGCCTGGCGTAGAGTCCAGAGGATGGGCCAGGGGTTTGGCTGTTTGTCTGCGTATCTCTTTGGTCACCAGGCGCTCAGGCGATCGGCTTCTCTCTGCTCTCCCATCACCTCTTGTCCCGCAGCCTCCAGAGGTTACCTGTGCTCATCTCCCAGAGTCTCTCTTCTCATTCGTTTGACCTCTGGCCCAGACTCTCCTCTGTGGGTCCCATGTAAGGATTCAGTCATCGTGTGTGTGTGCAGTGCAGGGAGGGGCACGCGAGAACCCTCCAGACACACGCTGAGCTAAGTCGGGGCCCCGCATGGCTCTGGGCCTGGTCTTCTCTGCCGCAGCAGCCTGAGACTTGCTGGACCCCTCTGACGGTTTCCCCAGGAAGGAGAGGAGAGACTCCCCACGGGGTTCTGGCTGGGACGGTGACCTTCAGGGCCAGAGGAAAGAAGGTGATGCTGGCAGAAATTACAGCAAGAACATACAGTGGCTCAAGGTGTGTGCAGGGCTGCTCCTTCTGGGGGCTGTGAGGGAGCATCTGCTCCGGGCCTCTCCCCTACTTTCTGCTTCTTTGCTGGCATCTTTTGCTGTTCCTCAATTTGTACTTGCATCTCCTGGGTCTCCCCTCCTTTTCTGCAGGGCGTTCTCCCTTTTGATAAAGACATATTGTTTTAGGGCCCACCCTAGTGACCTCATTTCTACTTGGTTATCTCTCTCCAAAGACCCTCTCTCCAAATAGAGGCACATTCTGTGGTCCTGGAGGCTGGGAGCCCAGCATATGAACGGGGTGGGGGGTTACTCAATTCAACTCACAGCAATAGACCACCCCCTTTCATCCTCAAGACCAGAGAGTATTATTTTCCTCCATTTACAGATGTGGAAAGTAAGGCTTAAAAAGATTAAATAATGGGGCCAGTCCGTAACATCAGAACGCTCTGAGTTACCATCAACGTGCATTTCTGCAGCAGAGTGGGCATCCCGTCTGCAGTGAGGCAGTGAGTGTGTCATGTCACCCGGGGCTCCGGTGGGGAGGCCAAAGTAGGTGTACCAAAGAAGCAGAAATAGAAGGGGATCAACCTGGATTTTGGACAGCTCTGAAGGGCTGCGGCATTGAGGTTGTGAGTCCAGGATTTAAGACTCAGGATGGTTGAGAAAGAGACTCCACACACCCAAGTCCCCAGGGAGAACGCCGGGGATGGAGGGGAGTTTCTGAGCATGCTCTAATAATGAATGGAGATTAATTAGGATTTTTTCAGCAAGAAATAGAAAACATCTTGAGCTTGCATAAGCCAGGAGTGTGAGAACTCATGATAAGGATCCCCGCGGTTCGGGGGCCTGGGTGTGGGGTGCAGGCTGAGGCAGGAACTACACCATCACCTGCCTCTCGGGGCTTCTGCACACCTACGTTTTCTCCCGCCCTCTCCCCACTTCCCGCACCAATGGTTGTGAGCACAGAAGCCCCTAGGCCCCCAGGTTCTGTCTGTTCGCATTGGTGAGACATCCACACGAGAGTGTCTCAGACCCAGGTCCAAATTCCCAGGACACAGAATCCGATTGTGCCCATTCAGATCAAGCATCCAGGCAGTGGCGGCCGGATCCGACACGGGAGGCGAGGGGAGGGTGGAGGGGAGCACCCTGCTTCCCGAGCTCTTCCTCCAGGGCGCTGTCTGCCTCTGACACAAGCATGTCTGGGCTTGGTCTTGATTCTCTCAGGACTGGATGTAGAAACCAGTGGACCAGGATAAGGAATCAGAGACACCTTCTTTGTTTAAAAAATGCCCTCGTGGCTGGGATGGCGGAGCTGGGCTCTCCACAAACCAAGCGTTTCAAGCCCCACGGCGAGCGGCATTTCCATGGTCTCCTCTAAACGGGCTGCTTCTTCGGTGCCGTTTCTTAGCAACTAAATACCTGACTAATATTCAATTTTTTTCCAGGGCTTTAAGAGCTGCAAGATGTTAATTCAAAACAAGACATCTAAATTGTTACTCTGGAAACTTGTGTAGTACCCCTCCATAGATTAGATGGAAACTTGTGCAGTACCCCTCCATAGATTAGATGATAAAATGCCACATTGACAATAGTCCTGATTATTTCACCCTAGCCTTCCCAGAAGGAGGATCAGAAGCCCTGTTCTCAGGTCTGTTTTCCTGGCCACTGACGGCTGTGAGTGCCCCACTCCCCTCCAGCCGCCACCGCAGGAAAGGGGGCAGCTGGGGCTCAGGGTCTATAGCTCAGGCTGTGGACGTGTGCGGAGCCTGGCTTGAATGCCAGATGACCGCTCGCTGTCTTGGTGACCTTGAGGGCTCTGTAACCTCTCTGAGGCTCAGTTTGCTCCCCTGGAAGCTGGGAACATTAGTGCACTTGCAGGGTGAGGCCCACAGGCGACTAGAGAGTTCCACGCAGTGCAGAGAGCAGAAGCAGCCCTGGGAGGTTGTCAGAGACTGGGGACGGTCATTCACGATGAACAGTAATGGGCAAAGGGAACACGGCCCATCTGGGATGCCGGGATCTGTCCTAGCGGTGCTCAGAGTCAAAAGTACAGCTTTAGAGGCATTTATTAAGGAAAAATATTTACAGACAAAGGACTGACCAGTTTCCAGTTCTACATGGAAGGAGTTTGGAAGTCACCACTTCATACTCACAAGGGAAAAGCTGAACTGACTAAAAAATCAACAATTCTTTTGGCTCCTAAAAAAGGGAGACACAGGCAAATGCTGCCCCAAGGTTGGAGAGACAGACAAACACAGGAAGCCGCAGCATCCCGGAGCAGAAGCCGGCACCAGGGCAGGAGACCTGAAGGGCAGGTGATGAGTCGCGGACGTCCAGCGGGGACCGCGCTGAGAGCTAGAAACCCCGGGGGACCTGGTCGTGGAGGTCCCACGGTATTGTGAGACGCACGCCCCAGAGCTCGGCCAGGCTCCCCCAGTAAATATCAGAGAAAACTCCCTCAGGCTCCCAGCAGGCGGAGGGACAGGGACCATTTTCAACTACTCCAGGACTCTGTTCTTCTTGACAAGATTTGTCCTCACGGGAAACCAGCTAACCAGAGCTTCCAGAGCCTAACCTGCTGAGTTATCAGAGCCTAAATGACCCAGGGAAAGGAAATACCCAACTCCAGTCTATTGCCGTCATCCTGCCCCTTTCTCTCTACAAAGGGGAGGAAACACCGAGAAACCCTGGAGAAGTTCACAGTCAAAAGACATAAGTTCATGAAAGACAGAGACCAAACCAAAGGCTATAGGACCCTTCCCTCCCCACGGGCTCTCCTCACAACGTGACTAAAGGTCTATTTACAGCAGTTCTCTTTACCCAGAACATCATGTACGGCTATCAGGAACAAGCTACAAACCATACCAAAAGGGAAAAAAAGCACAATTTGAAACACAACAGCAGCCCCGGACAAGGCAAGAATGTTGGAATTATCAGACCGAGAATTTCAATCAACTATGAAAATATACTGAGCACTCTAACGGATAAAGCCATGAAGGAACGGATGGGCAACGTAAGCAGATAAATAGATATAGAGGAAATCCTAAGAAAGACCCCAAAGAAATCCTTGAGATAAAAAGCACGGTAACACAAATGAAGAATGCCTTTCACAGGTTTATCAGTAGGCTGAACACAGCTGTGGAAAGAACCTCTGAGACTGAGGATTTCTCAAAAGAAATCTCCAAAAACCAAAAAGCAAAGAGAAGAAAGATTGGGAAATAAAACCCCCAGAGAATCCAAGGACTGTGAGACAACGCCAAAAGGTAGCATACACGTAATGGGAATACCAGAAGGAAAAGGAAGAAAGGAAGGGACAGAAGAAATTTTTGAATCAATAGCAACTGAGAGTTTCCTCAAATTCCTGTGTCAGACACCAAATTACAGACCCAGGAAGCTCAGAGAACACCAAGCAGGATAAATACCAGAAAAAACTACACAAGACACATCATCATCAAACTACAGAAAATCAGAGATTAAGAAAAAAATCCTGAAACAGCCAGAGGAAAAAGCACCTCACCTAGGGAGGATTAAAGGTAAGAATTACATCTGACTTCTCCACAGAAACAATTCAATCAAGGAGAGAGTGGAGTGAAATATTTAAAGTGCTCAGAGAAAAAAATCCCCACCAGACTAGAATTCGGTAACCTGTGAAGTTATTCTTCAAAAGTGAAGGAGAAAGAAAGACTTTCTCAGTCAAACAAAAATTGAGGACGTTTGTGCCAGTAGATCTGCCTTGTAAGAAATATTAAAGCAGTACTTCAGAGAGGAGGAAAATAATATAGGTCAGAAGCTCGAATCTACATAACGAAAGAAGAGCATTGAAGAGGGGATGTGAAGGTAAAAGAAAATCTTATTTTTCCAATACGTCTTTGATCTAAGAGATAGCATGTTATTCAAAATAAAAATGGCAAAAATGAATTTGATTATGTTTTGCTTGTATATATATAATATATATGCTTATGTGTGTTTATATATAAGTGAAATGAATAACAGCATGATACAAGGAATAAGAGAAAAGTATTAAGATTATTTTGTTATAATAAGATACACTATTCGTGAAGAGGTCCAGTGTTCTTTAAAAGTGTACTCTGATCAGTGGTCAATATATACTGAAAACTCCAGGGCAAGTACAAAAAAAGTTTTTTAAAAAAGCTGTATAGGGCTTCCCTGGTGGCACAGTGGTTGAGAGTCTGCCTGCCGATGCAGGGGACGCAGGTGCGTGCCCCGGTCCGGGAAGATCCCACGTGCCGCGGAGCGGCTGGGCCCGTGAGCCATGGCCGCTGAGCCTGCACGTCCGGAGCCTGTGCTCCGCAATGGGAGAGGCCACAGCAGTGAGGGACCGCGTACCGCAAAAAAAAAAGGTGTATAATTGATATGCTAAGAAATGAGAAAAAATAGAATGATATTAACTGCTTAGTTAAGATCACAAAAGGCATAAAAAGAGGAAAAGCAAAAATAGGAACAAACAACCAGGGCAGCAAGTAGAAAACAGTAATGAATACAGTAGCTATTAATCCAACTACGTCAATAATCACTTTGAATGCCAATGGCCTAAATGCACCAGTTAAAGACAGAGATTGTCAGAGGGCCTCAATAAACAAGATCCAACTATATGCTGTTTACAAGAAACCCGCTTTAAACATAAAGACACATACATATTGAAAGTAAGTGGATGGAGAAAACTGTACCATGCCCACATGAATCAAAAGAAAGAGGAGTCACTACACAATTGCAGACTTCAAAGCAAGGAAAGTTATCAGGGATAAAGAAGGGCTTTACACAATGATAAAGGAGTCCGTTTTCTGAGAAAACAACAATTTTTAACAAGTACTGGGCCTAACCACATAGCATCAAACTACATGGGGCAAAAAACCGGTAGAACTGCAAGGAGAAACAGATAAACCCACTATCATAATTGGCAGTTTCGACACCCCTCTTTCTCGAAATGGACAGACAGAAAACCAGTGAGGACATAGCTGAACACAACAGCACCATCCATCAGTTGGATATAATCGCCATATATAGACAACGTCAGTGATAAAAGAATACGCATTTTTTTTGAAGCTCACGTGAACATTCACCAAGACACACCACATTCTGGGCCATAACACACTCCTTAACAAATCTAAAAGAATAGAAATGACACAGTGTCTGCTTCCAGACTACAACACGCTAAACTCAAAATCCGTAACAGAAAGATATCCGGAACACCTTAGAATACGTGGAAATTAAACAACACACTTTTAGATAGTACATGGGTCAAAGAAGAAAACTTAAGAGAAATTGTAAAATATTTTTAGCTAAATGAAAATATAAACACAACTTACCAAAACTTGTGGAAGGCAGTGAAAACAGCGCTTAATAGCACTGATCGCATATAGTAGAAAAGAAGAAAGATCTAAAATCCAATGATCAAAGTTTCCACTTTAGGAAACTAAAAAGAAGAAAAAAATGTAAATCCAAAGTAAGCAGAAGAAAACAGTAAGAATTAGTGCAGAAACCAATGAAATTAAAAACAGGAAACCAAGACAGAAAATCAGTGAAACCAAAAGCTGATACTTCGAAAAGATTAAAAAAATTTAAAAAAAAAATCAATAAGCCTCTAGCCAGACTAAGAAGAAGAAAGAGGACAAAAATTACTAATATCAGAAAAAAAGAGAACATCACTACAGATACCATGGAAATTATAAGGCTAATCAAGGAATATTATAAACAACTCTGTGCCCACAGATTTGATAACCTGTAGACGAAACGGACCAATTCCTCGAAAGCTGCAATCTGCAGCTACTCACGCAAGAAGAAATAGACTATCTGAACAGGCCTATATCTACTAAAGAAATTACCTTTCAAAGCAGAAAGCACCCAGCCCAGATGGGCTCACTGGTGAGTTTTACCAAACGTTTAAGGAAGAAATGATACAAAATCTCTATTATCTCTTTCAGACTTTAGAAGCAAAAGGAATGCTTCCTACCTCATCCTATGAGGAAAGCATTACTCTAATACCAAAACTAGACAAAGACTTTACAATAAAAGAAAGCTACAGACCAATATTTCTCATGAACATACATGCAACAGCCCTCAACAAAATAGTAGCTAATCAAATCCAAAAGAGAATAAAAAGAATTACACACCATGACTAAGTGGGATTTATCCCACGTACCCAAGGCTGGTTCAGTATTCAAAAGTCAATTAATGTAATCCATCACATCAACAGAGCAATGAAGGAAAATCACATGATCATATCAAAAGATGCAGAAAAAGCTTTCAACAAAATACGACATCCATTCATGATAAAAACTCTCAGTGAACTCGGAATAGAGTAGAACTTCTCAACTTGATAAAGACTGTCTACAAAACAGCTGACATCATACTTAATGGCGAGAAACTTGAAGGTTTCCCCTTAAGATATGTACAAGGCAAAAATATCACCTCTCTCCACTTCTTTTCAGCATTGTACTGGAAGTCCCTGTTAATGCAATTTCTTGAATTTTAAAGAAAAGGAAATAAAATGTATACTGATGGGGAAGGAAGACATAAAACTGTTCTTGTTCACAGATGACATGATCATCTGTGAAGAAAATCTGAAAGAACTGACAAAAAGAAAATCCTCCTTGAACTAATAAGCAATTAATGCAAGGTTGCAGGATACAAGGTTACCCTACAAAAGTCAATTGTTTTCCTATATACCAACATTGAACAAGTAAAATTTGAAATTAAAAACAAAATACCCTTTACATGAACACCCCTCAAAAATGAAATACTTATGTATGAATCTAGCAAAATATGGTCAAGATCTATATAAGGAAAACTACCAAATTATGATGAATGAAATCAAAGAACTAAACAAGTGGAGAGATATTCCGTGCTCATGGATGGGAAGACTCAATATTGTCACAGTGTCAGTTCTTCTCAACTTGAACCTAAATTCATTGCAATCCCAATCAAAATCCCAGCAAGCTATTTTAAGGATATTGACAAACTGACTTTAAAGTTATATAGAGATGCAGAAGACCCAGAATGGCCAACTGAGTAATGAAGGAGAGGAACAAAGCTGGACGACTGACACTACCTGACTTCAAGCCTTAGTATAAAGCTAAACAATCAAGACAGAGTGGTGTTGGTGAAAGAATGGAGCAGAATACAGAGCCCAGAAAGAGACTCATGTCACTGTAGTAGCTGATTTTTGACAAAGGGGCAAAGGCAATACAATGGAGCAAAGAGAGTCCCTTCAACAAATGGTGCTGGAACAACACACCAACGGGGTGTCCTTCGGTAGGTGGATGGATAAATTGTAATCCATCCAGACACTGGAATATTATTCAGCCCTGAAAAGAAATGAGCTAGCAAGCCATGAAAAGACATGGAGGATGCTTACATGCATATTACCTAGTGAAAGAAGCCAATCTGACAAGGCTACAGGCTACATAATTCCAACTCTATGACATTCCGGAAAAGGCAAAACTATGGAAACAGTCCAAAAAAAAAATCAGTGGTTGTCAAGGTGTGGGTGGGAGGTGGGGGGGAGGGGTGATCTGATGGAGCACAGAGGATTTTTAGGGCAGTGAAAATACTCTATAATATTATAATGATAGATACATGTCATTATATGTTTGTCCAGACCCACAGAATGTACCACAGAGGATTTTTAGGGCTTTGGAAAGAGCCTGGCTTTCACCTGCTGGGTCCTTCAAGCAAGTTTCCCCCATTATTCCCCTCCTTCAGCCTCAGTCTTCTCATCTGTAAAATGGAGCAATATCTATAAAACGGGAACAGTAACAAAATCATTATTATATTATTATAATATATATTATTAGATAGTGTGGGAAAAAATTATATACCATCAGAACGGTTCATGGTACGTGCTGTGCCAGCATTAGCTAATGTTACTATAGGGTCTTATTTTAGTCTCACAGCAACCTTTGTTTGGTGGGACTGTTATCATTACCCTTATTTATAGGTGAGGAAGCCGAGGCGCAGGGAAGGTGAGAGTTTGCACCTGCAGCGTTTGTGGCCAGCCCTCAGCTGGCTTTGTTGTCCAAAGTTCTTGTTGGAAGAAACACATGGATTACAGGCCTTTCCACGCGGCCCGGCAGTGCGTGAAATAAAGCCGCTCAATTTGGCGCTCCATCAACTGGAAACCCTTATTAACTGGGGACCACACCATACGGCGATAATTGACGTTCATTAGGAATTTAACTGAAACTAAGTTTAAAATAGCTTTAGTGTTAACTGCATTTTATTCTACTTCCTTAAAAATTGGTCATCCGTGTACAACACATGAGGTAACAAGAAAACATGCTTAGTAAAACCACTCGGCCCTGACCTTCCCAGATGCCCAAGCTCCCTGTGAGAGAAGAGGGGTCAGCCGAGGAGGATCAGCTCCCGCATGTTGACTCCACTATAGCGGACGCCCAAAATACACCCAAGCCCTAACACCCAGAACCTGTGAACGTGACCTTATTTGGAAATAGAACTTTTGCAGAGGCGATGATAAGCATCTTAGGATGAGGTCCTCCTGGACTTGGGGTGGCCCCAAATCCAGTGACTTGTAAAGAATAGGCAGAGGGGAGGCCACAGAGAGACACCTGGACAGGGGCAGGGCCCTGCGAGGACGGAGGCTCCAGGGGAGGGTCCTTCCTGCCTCTCCCGGCTTCTGGGGTCCCAGGCATCCCTGGCCGGTGGCCGCGTCCCTCCTGCCTCTGCCTCTGTCCTCCCACACCTTGATTTTGGACTCTGGCCTCCGGAAGTGGGAGAGAATAGATTTCTGTGAAGCCCCCAGGTGTGGTTCCTTGTTATCACAGCCACTGGAGACTCTTCAGGGTCTCCTTCGTAATCTTCTGTATGTCCTGAGGGGCGTCTCTTCCTTGTCCCACCCAGGTCTGTGAGATGTCGGTCCTCTGGTCACGGCTCCCTGCACAACCATATTCATTCATTCATTCATCCATTCTCGGTTCATTCATTCATTCAGAACCCTTGGGAGGCACATTCAAGTGTCACACATTGGGCCGAGCTCCGGGTACGTGCCGTGACCTCGGCAGGGCTGATTCAACCCCCAAGACCCTCCCTGAGGAAGGTCCCGATGAGAACAGATGATAAACAGCCCCCAGAGTCGGGGGATCGGGGAAGGACGTGTGCGAGTCCTCTGGGTCGTACCCGCAGCCTCCTTTGGTGGTGGCCAGCTCTTGGCCTCACTGCACACCCAGAAGGTGAGCTCTTGCGGGTGTTTCAGGCTGGATGGGTCAGACAGCAGGGGCCCCGGGGCTTGAAAGCAAAGGTGGAATGGGGAGAGTTTGGGGGCAGAGCCAGCATCGGTAATGAAGCTCAGGCTGCTCTGTCCTCACCTGCGCCAAGACCACGATCCTGGGCATCCCACTGCCGGGTCCCCTTGGAGCCAGTGCCCACCGCAATCCCGGGCCCAGGCAGGAGTCGCCTCTGCTCTGTCCTTTGTCCAGGCCCTGAGAACGTCGTGGGAGCCCAGGAATTAACACGTGGCTATGAGTGATGAGCCTGCGTTTTTAGAAATACGCACAAGAAAATGAGGTCACGTTTTAGCCACCCACAAACTCAACCAAGAACACAGCCCAGAAGAACAGCCTTTCCACGACCTTCAGAGTCAGCAGGAGCTAGCGGCAGGGGTTCTGAAATTTGCAGGGAGGACAGCCCCAGGCGTGGGCTCCTCACCAACCCTGATCTCCCCACCCCAAGACCCCGACACCCACTGCCCAGCCCTGCTGGATCACATCATCTCATCTCATCGAGCGAGGTGCCGCCGAATCAAAGCCCAGTCAGTCTGAGCATCTTGGAAGCACACGTTGAAATGCAATTTGCATATCAAAAATACAGCAGGGTAGGAAGGGAGCGTGCCGGCATTTCTCAACTCTGCCAGCGTCATCCTCTGACGGCGTCAAAGACACTTTCCTAACGAAGTAACAAAAACACTGAAATTTAAAGCCACCCAAGGACATCCTGAAACGACACCCTCTCCCCTTCCTGCAACGATATGAAGGAAATGGCTCAGATGTAACGGACCACAGTGTGTTCCCCGGGGCGACCCCCACCAGGGTCCGGATATACATATTCATACTGGTGTCTTCTCACTTATTGCCGGGTCGCCGCCCCAGGTGGCACCTGAAATACTCCTTGCAGTAGTGCTGTTTCCATAGACTAACTGCCTGCGTACCTACAGTGCCTGGTTATCTCCTATTGATTCTAGTTTCCCAAGCAAAAGTGAAGATTACCGATGTAAAATCTACTGTGTATGTTCATTCTGTCTTTAAAAAAATGTTTAATTACAGCATGTACAACTGTGAAGACAGCCAGGTGCTAGAGGGAGACTTCCCTTTAAACGAAGATGCATCTTGCACTTGCTGTCTCCGGGTGTATATGTGTGAATTCCACCCAGCCCTCTGCGGGAAACCGCGCCGGGTCTAAAGAAAACTCCTGTGGAGGCCACGCGGAGCAGTCTAGGAAACCAGTCGTGTGACTTTCCAGAACTCGCGCACACCTGTCTCTCGGGAGAAGGGGAGGGTCCCTGGAGTTGGCCTGGGGAGGAGGCATTTCCAGGCTCTGTGCCTCCAGCCCCTCAGCTCGGGGCGCTGCTGGGGACAGACTGGTTGACAGGCAGTCGCCTCCCAAGAAGCAAATCCCAGATGGGGAGGGACAGGCTTTGGGCTCCCCTACCCCTGCCGTGTCCACACACAATTCTCACCTTACGATACACCGTCAGTGCTTCCTTTCTGTAGCTGTTGTTAAACACTTTATTTGTATTATTATTATATTAATTTTTACTTTATATCAGAGCATAGTTGATTACCACTGTCGTGTTAGCTTCAGGGGTACAGCAAAGTGATTCAGTTATACATATATACGTATCTATCATTTTGCAAATTCTTTTCCCCTTTAGGTTATTCCAGAGTATTGAGCAGAGTTCCCTGTGCTGTGCAGTACGTCCTTGCCGTTTATTTTAAATATAGCAGTACATATGTCAATCCCAAATCCCCAATCTATCCCTCCCCCGACCCTTGCCCGTGGTAACAAGGTTCTCCCCTGCCTAGTTAATACCCTCCTCGTTCTACGCCTCTCCTTTCACACCGGGTTTGCATGGCCTGGCTCCCCTGGGCCCTGGAGATGCGCCCCAAGGCCAGGGCCCCAGAGAGGTCTCACCAGGCACCTCAACAGCCGCTGCCCCTGACCCAAGTCACGCAGAGGCGCGAGACTGCCTCGTCTCTTTGGGGTTTTTGTTTTCTCCATAGCACTTATCTGGAAGAATCTCGTTTGTTGCCTTTAGGTGTGTATTGTTGACCTGGAGCCCCCCACCAACACCGCGATGGCAGGTCCACATGGGGGGGGGACCATGAAATTTCACTCACTGGCCCCTCTACCAGCACAGGGCTGAGTACACAGACGGCTCCCTAAGCACACATTGAAAGAACAAAGGAAGGGACTTCACTGGCAGTCCAGTGGTTAAGAATCCACCACCCAATGCAGGGGACGCAGGTTTGATCCTCGGTCGGGGAACTAAGATCCCACAGGCCACGGGGCAACTAAGCCCACGAGTGATGTAGCTACCGAGCCCTCGCACTCTGGAGCCCGTGTGCCACAACTAAAACCCGAAACAGCCAAAAATAATAAATAAATAAATATTAAAAGAACAAAGGAACATGGTGAAGGAACAAAGGAACATGCTGGGAGCCCAGCACGGGAGACAGAAATTGTGCCCCAAGAACTGTGCGTTGCTTGGACCCTCCTACCCACCTACTGGCGGCTTGCAGAGCATTTTAATTGTCACAGGTGAGGGCGGCACCCTGGGCTCAGATGAGGATTGCGGTTTCTGAGTGGAAATTGCGGTTCCAGCATGACATCAGTGCCACTGGGACTGACTTATATTCGGGGCAGAGGCCATCCGCTGAGTTCTCTTTAACGAAGGCACTTCCCTGGGGATGGTGAATGGATCAGGGGACATATGGTCACAGACCCAGAAGCAACGAGCAATTAAAGCATGAGGCTGGGTCTAAAATTCAACTCAATTTCACATCATATCCAGAGTAATGACTCTTCCAGGTAATGACCCCAAACCCCCCTCTTGGGTCATTGCCCTGCTGTCTTTTCTCAGGGGTAACTTTTCTGACACCTTCCTTAAAATTAAAGCCAACCTGGCCGTCTCTAGCTCCCCCACTCCCACTCATTTTATGTCTTTATTTATCTCCTACCTCCTCCCACTAGAACATATGCTTCAGGAGGCCAGTGGCAAAAAAATCAACGTTTGAAAGTCATTGGAGGGAATGGGAAGGTCGTTTCAGCAGGAAACCTAGAAACACCACCAGGCTGGGTCAGGGCACGGGGAGAAGCCAAGGATTAATAGTGGTACCAGTCTGCATGGCTGGGGGTTTCTCCAGAAATCCGCAGTAGCCTGGGTGTAAGTATGGAGAATGCAGACTGTTCTGTTAGCCCAGGCACGTTCTACAAGAGAAACAGGGCAATGGGGGAAGCCAGGAAAGAGAGGTTGCTTCAGGAAGAAAAGACTACGAAGGTGCAGGAAGAAAGAGATGGTGAGAGGCTTTTATCTCGGGACAGCAAGGAGGATAAGGGCGTGAGGCTCAGGGTGCTTAGCGGACGGGAGAATGGTGGCAGCATCTCCTGGTGAGTTGGAGTGAGCACAGGACTCGGTGTCCCGGCGGGGGCAGCAGCGGGCTGGATGGATGGCCCACCTTTCTGGCAGAGTACTGGTCTCGTCCAGTGGCCCTGCATCAGCTGTGGTTGGTCCCTTGCTCCAGGACCAAGGCTGCGAGACTCCAGCTCCCCAAGTCTGTGCTGACCCTGGAGACCAAGGCGGTCAAGAGGCTAGTCTGCTCTCCAGTCTGTACAAGAGCCTTGCAGGATTCCTTGTGGTCCTCCTTATTTTAAAGAGAGGATGACACGATTCCCCCAAGTGATGAACGGCGTGCTTGGAATGCCCTGTGAGGGGCAAATGTATAGCCTGGAAACTTCATAACAGTCTTGGGGGTGAAGCCAAAAGACCTTGGATGGTTTGAGCACCCAGCTGTAGGAGGGATACACAAACCTTGTCTGAATTCTCATGATGTGCTGGGCACTCTGATGCTCCATCCCACTTGATTCCTAGGATAATCCAATAAAACAGGCATGTGCCTTCCAATTCTGTAACAGTTTCCCAGGCTGGATTTCCGGGGCTGCATATCAACCCTTTCTCTTCCATTCTAAGAACCAAATCCATGAATTAAGAGAATCTGGAAAGAAAGCTGGAAATGAAAGATGCATCGGGAGGGGACCCATCCAACATTTTACAACATGTACATTCACGATAGGCACCACGCCTAAAACTCAGAATACCCAGGATGTGTTTTTATTCTCCCAAACTCTTTGGAAATATCCGCAAAAGGCTGTTGAAACCAGTAGCAACTGGAATCGCTACACATTTTATTAGCAGTTAACGGAAGCACATTCAACACCTAGGTAATGCACCCAATTGATATATTTGCAATTTGAATTCAGTGAAGTGAATTATGTTAGATTTCAGGGATTCGGCCCTGCAGCAAAGCGCTCATTTGGTGAACTGACTGAGCACGAGTTACTTCTGCCAATCAATGTTTTGGGCACAAAGCTCATCTCCCCCTCAACCACAGACCCTCTTGACCACTCTGACCTTCTCCAAGGAGCTTGCCCTCTGCTGTCTGAAGACGTGTGTATGTTCCATTCAGAACCTTGTTCCATTGGTTCAGCTTTACCAATCCGTGGGCTGACCACACGGACGACTCTGCTAAGCATTGTTTCCAACGCCTCAGGGGTTAGAAAGATGAGGTCAGGGAACCAGTTCCCCCTACTTTCCCATGGAGGAGGGAAAGAGATGTGAAGCTAGTGCTTCTGGTCCAAACAACTGCAGTGAGATCCACCATCAGATGCCGTCTTGCGCACTCTGCTGTATAAACGCGGATCCATGTTTGCCTGCTGACAGATGTTTTTCCGCCGGAGATCCCAGCCCATCCAACCCCTCCCCCACCGTCCCCATACAGATGTGATTTAGGCATCATGAATCGATCACCACATTTGGAATATCAGCGAACAGCTTTCCTCTTTAGAGGTTCTAATGCAAACTGTTAAGCCACGGATTTCTGTGCTTTTTTTTTTAGAAGTACCAGCTGTCTGTAAAGATGCCAAACGGCATGAACACTATTTGGACACTGGGCTTACGGACAGGTCTTCCTTGGACAAAATAAAAGCATCTCATGGAACAAACATGGGTTGGGGGAGGGGGTGCCCTGGCAGAGCCGGCTGCCACAGATTCCAGCTTGAACCGGGAATGTCTTCCAGCGGGAAACAGACCCACTGAAGAGCATCCGAAATTAATCACCGCTGTTGGCATTTTAATAAACAGCTGCTTTTGAAAATGCTTTGGAATGAACACAATCCTGACCACCAAACTGTGCTTAAAGAAGGTCGGAGGTTATAAAAGCTGATGCTTCTGAAAGCAAAGAGAGAACAAACTTGAAAGTCATTCTTAACCAGACCCCTTCAGAGATGAGACCCTGCTACGTGACCCTAAGCCACCCGTCATGAGATCAGGCCCCAGAGGAAGCACAGAGCCGTGGAAAGCGTGCAGACACCTAACCCAGGGCTGCGCTGATGCACCCTGTGGATTGAGGGGGTCTCTCACCTCCTCTTCCATGAAGCAGTGATGGGACAGCTCCCCATCTGGGCTTTGGCAAAAGTCTGACGAGGTGATGGGCGTGGCCATTCTTTGAGCGGATAAAGAGGCCCCCAGAGCCTGTCACCACTCACATCCTCCAAAATGGGACGTGGAAGCAGCTCCATTGGCAGCATAAAGAGAATTCTAGTAAAAGTCAAACCCGTGTTTCTCTGCCTGGTTTCCTAGGGTAAGACTCTCGGCCTTCTTTCCCAAACTCCCGTGGTGATAAATCGGAGATGGAAATGATTCGAAACAACAAAAAGGTCAAATGCTTTGCCTTCCGCGGGCCTCCTCTGTGCTGGGAAGGTCCATGAGTGGATGGACAAGGGCCACCCACACCCTGTAGAGCAGGAATCCAAGCCCACCACCCCCTCCAGTTACTGTACTCCCCGCTTTAGACATCCGTTTCTGTTCCTTGAGAAGCCATGCTCCCCACGGACAGGAAATTTAAAAAATTCACCCAGAAGGCAACGCAGTCACTGGAGTACTTCCTTCCCAGGTCCGAACTAGAAGATGCAGCCTGGGGGAAGGAGGAGCCCTGCCCGCTCCGGGTGAGGGTTCGGCAGGGGCCAGATGGGCCAGGGCGGCTCCCCCTGTAGCAGCACAGGACAGAGATGACACCTTCGCTCCGTGCCACTAGGAGCTTAGCCATGGTAGACGTGGAAGTAATTCCCCGGCAGACACTTCACGTGGCTCAGTGACAGGAGAGAGATATGCCATGAACTCCAGGCTGCTGTCGATGGCCCGCATGTCGAGGGTGCCTCTGTGGGCTCCGCGGGCGCCTCACCTCCCCGGCTGGGTCTGGGGCCAACCTCACACCATCTTCCCTGAGTCTGGGGCAGGTCTGGCCTCAGTGGCTTCGGTTCATCACACGGACAGAAAGACCACCATGTCCACGGCACTTGTTACCCCCAGGGCTGGTGAAAGCATCTCAGGCCTTGCTCAAGAAAGCCGGGCCCTCTGTCTGACATCATTGGCAGCATGTCCGTGTCGGTGAGCCCTGACTCCCTGGAACCACGTCCGGGGACGTAAGACAAGAGCGAGGGACAACTGTACCACCCGTGGAGAGCAGGGTCCCATGATTAGGAGGGAACAGCTGACTTATTCAGGGCAGACTCAGTCTAAAGGTACCGATGTTTTAGACGATGTTTGCTTCCCATCCACCACCATTCTATTCCTACAGAGAAACTAATCAGGTGGCCTCAAGAGAAAATAAACCAGTACCTATTAATTAGCTTAAATATAAGTTTTAAACCATAATGTTCAGCCGGTTGAATTTGGAAGCTGAGAGGCCAAAGAGAAAGTAACATCCACTATTTCTCAGAGGCTAAATGTTGATGTTTATAAAAGTCAACACAGAATCCAGTGTCTGAGATCTGGGAGTGGGCGGGCTGGGTAAGAATGTGAGAACAGACCAGCTGCGTATTCATCCTGCTAGATCTGCGGGGTGGATGTTGGGAGCTCATTGTACCATTCTCTCTACTTTTGTGTACGTTAGAAATGTTCAGTAATTAATGCTTTTTTTAAAAAAAATCTATACAAGTACCACACTCTTAGCTTTTGGTGTTTCTAAAAGTTAAGTGTTAAAAAACAATTTAGAACCATCCTCGATTGTCACTGAGACCAACCATGTGATTGACCCAAGGCTCAAGGGGAGGGGAGGGAGGCTTCCAGCTTTCCAACCTCACTGCCAGGAGGACTCTGCATCAGGCCTTCCCAGTGGCTCATGGGACAGTCGGGGTCTCTTTTCCTACCCCCTCCCAACAGGCCTAGAATCCCACAGACTTGTGATTTCAGTGGGGCAGGCCCCTCCTCTGAGTTTTAAGAACAGCCACGGTGAGCGGCCTGAACCCATCAGTCTCAGGTCACGTGCGGACACAGTGGGTGCAGGGCTGGGGCACACGACCTGGGCACTAAGGCCAGAGGGGCTCGACCACTGACGAACCCAGGACAATCGCCTCGTTCCAGGCAGACCGAGCCCTCTGGGGACCCTGCTTGTGACCTGAGCTGCCCCAAGCAAGGAGGATCTTGGGAAATTGGTTCAGGCCCCTCCCGCCTGTGAATGGAAGAGTGGCCGATGCCATGACGGCCACCCGGAGCCCACAGGGGGGCCAGACAGAGGAGGAGTCCCAGGGACCCACCAGAGGCCCACTCACACCTCATCTGAATCCCACCCGCCCCCTGCATTTTCCAGACACATCGGCCGACAGACACACTCTTTCCCTCCGAGCATCTGAGGCTGTGTCTCAGTTTCCTGCCGCCAGCACGACTTGGAGATTGGCTGTCACAACCCAAACAGAGGTGTCACAGCAGTTCTTTCCCAGGTAAGCGTTTTTCCTCCTGAAAGACACAGGTCAGCTTTCGAGATGCTCCTGAGTGTATCCTGTGAGTATCGTTTAGTTCCTCGAGCGCCTGGTGTCCTGAAGTCAGCCGCTGCCCTTCCGTGTGGTCTCTTTGTCCTCAAGGCTTCCCGACTCTGGCGAATCATTCCACCAACAAGCCCTGCCTGCCCATTAAATAAATTCAGAGCCCTGGATGAAGCCCTCAGGATCCCTGTGACAAGGTCCAGAGTTTCTCCACATCAGGTTGCAGCGCCTATTCTAAGGTTTTTGTTTCCAAAGACACGTTATTATAACTAGGGGGCTTTGATGACACATTTCTGAGCAAAAATATACAGAATCTCGTCAACTTGTAAATGAGAAGGGCTCTCGCCTCGTCCTGGACGTGATGCTCCGGGCTGCATCCTGCGAAGCGTGGAGCTGGCTGCACGGCCTTGGGGGATATGAGTGCACTTGAGCATCTCCACACGGGCCACTCATGACCGGCCGCGCACCATCGAGACCCAGATCTCTTCTTCCCTTCTGGTTACTTAACATCAATTCTTGGGGCTCCCGCCCTCCTCCCCTCGCCTCCTTTCTCTCTCTAACTTAACCTGGGTTTGGACATTTTTTTTTTAAATTTTTTTAGCATCTTTATTGGAGTATAATTGCTTTACAATGGTGTGTTAGTTTCTGCTTCACAACAAAATGAATCAGTTATACATATACATATGTCCCCATATCTCTTCCCTCTTGCGTCTCCCTCCCTCTCACCCTTCCTATCCCACTCCTCCAGGCAGTCACAATGCACCGAGCTGATCTCCCTGTGCTATGCGGCTGCTTCCCACTAGCTATCTACCTTACGTTTGGTAGTGTATATATGTCCAAGCCTCTCTCTCGCTTTGTCACAGCTTATCCTTCCCCCTCCCCATATCCTCAAGTCCATTCTCTAGTAGGTCTGTGTCTTTATTCCTGTTTTACCCCTAGGTTCTTCATGACATTATTTTTTCTTAAATTCCATATATATATGTTAGCATACGGTATTTGTCTCTCTCCTTCTGACTTACTTCACTCTGTATGACAGACTCTAGGTCCATCCACCTCATTACAAATAGCTCAATTTCGTTTCTTTTATGGCTGAGTAATATTCCATTGTATATATGTGCCACATCTTCTTTATCCATTCATCCGATGATGGACATTTTAAACTTGGTGACTGTCACACAGGGACTTCTTTGAGTTTGCAGTTGAGTGAGGCTGAATGTACACGGTGAGACCATGCATGTGTCCATCGAGGGCTCAGAGTGGCTAATTTGCTGACACCCATGGACACTGGACACCCTGCCAGCTCACCAGGTCTGTAGTCATCCTTAGAGGAAGCATGGCTGTTTATTTCACTTCCTCCTCCAAACTGTCCCCACCAAGGATGTTCAAAACTAGGCCCAGCTCTCCACCTAACTGGCATCGCAAAGCACTCCAAGTATGGATGGCTGAGCTGGGGAGAGAGGCTCTGCTCCCCAAGACAGCCCCTGAGTCGCCAATAGGTTGGGCCCCACGCACAGCTGCATCCCTCTGAGATGCTCGCCTTGCCTGGGCACCTTTGCAGCTTAACTGCCCCTCTTATGAAAGCGCCAACGGCTGCCTCGTTACGCTTGGACATTCATACCCGATAACAATTCATACCCAATAATAGAGCCCGCTACACGATGAGCGGTGTGGGTGCTCACATGGGCCCTGTGACTAACATAGCCATGCAGTGCCCTCAAAGGTGTGATTAAGCACTGCCCTGGATGAAAAGGAATTTCAAAGGCAGCTTTCTCTCCCTCACTCTTTTGAATCTGCCTGTAAAAAAAAGAAAGAAAAAAAAAATCAGAACTTGATTCCAAGCTTGTTCTGGGGGATGACAAATTAATGAACTGTCCTCATGTCGCCAAAGACTCAGCTCAGAACTCAGGTTACCGGGCGGATCGGGTTTTATTAGTCGCCTTACTCTGGACTCTTTGCAATTACAGCCTTTGATTGTGGTTGCAGAGGGCATTGTATGAGGCTGATGAGTGTCTCCGCACGAAGATTGAGCAGAAGCAGAGATGAAGTGGTGTGTTTCTCCCCATCCCACTCGCCTTTTACCCCAGTCAAAAGAAGCAAGAAAGCGGAATTCCGGTGGAAACTAAGCAGTGCGTAATTCTCAAACGCAATCGTTAAACGCCCATAATCAGCACAGCGGCTATTAGACCGGGGCTTTGCACAAAAGGTTCAGATGCTTGTCTTGCCTTTGAAAGGATCTGCTCCTTGAAATCTGACTTAGAGGGGATTCAGTCAGCATGAATATCTTTGAGGTACTTTCCCCATGAGATAGCTGTCAACTCTGGAACAAATCAAGCCGTTTGCAACGTATTTACGCGGGGGTCCACGTGGAGATGGCTTGAATAAGTTCATTGTGCTCCCTTCAAAGTGGAGTGATGAGGAATCAGCAGACATTTTATAAAACGGGAAGAAGGTCATTTGCCTTCCTGTGACACCTTTCGTGCTCAGAGGATCCCAAGAGTGGAACACTGACGAAGGATGAAGTGCTTCTACTTCGTGAGACAGTGGTGTTGCAGGAACAGGGCTGGAAATGAAACAAAGACGAAACCGGACATGAGTTTGAGCCAGATTTTACACGGGTCTCACTTGGAAGTCCAGCATGAGGTGGGTAGAATCTGTTCAAATATTTTAAGTGGCCAAATTCAAGCCTTCCCCAAGCTAATTTGGGCGGCAATAACCCTGCTGCCCAACGCTTCCTTGGGGCACGATGACCAGATCTGTCATTTGTTCTTATCCGCTTGAGAGATCGTTGTCCCTCTCCTTTACTTAGTTTTTAAATGAATAATTCAAACAAAATTAAGACCACATTAACATGTTCTTTTCAGTTTTAGTCACTGACCTAATGTTACCCCTCCCATTCTTTCTTGGTTCCCTTTTGGTCCTGATTTGTAAGGATAAACCATTACACACAGTCACATTCCTGGGTCAGACTTTGCATTGTCACCCCGCCTTGCTGTAATCTGGGGAGTACGGCAGTCTCGGGGAGATGTGTGTTTAATGACTGGGTTCTCGGGCCCCCTCGGGGAGAACGGACATGGGGGGCTGGTTCTTAACTGTTCTTACTCCTGCAACATCTTCCCTGGAGTAGGTTCCTGGGAGCTAAATGTCTTGTGTCTAAGGCTGTTGATATTTTTATGCTTATTTTTATATATCGTCAAATTGTTTTCCCAAAAAACTAGACCAATTTACAATGCCATCAGCAACGTAGGATCGTAGCACACAATATCCCCAACAGTATTAAAGATGACAGTTTTTTAAATATGTTAATTTGACAGATTTTCCTGCAGTTCCTTATTATTTTTTGCTACGTCAGGGATGTTGACCGCTGCTCCCGCATTGCCCACATTACAGCAGCACGTGGACCATGCATCCAAGGGCTCCCACTGCAGCTGTAGCCCCGGCCTCACCCCCTCATCGAATGTCTGTCGACTGCATTAATGATTCAAGGACCCTGTTATTTCTTTAATAATGTCACCTACAAAGTGTGCTGTGTCCCTGCTTTTCCCTCCAGAGCACATCTGGGATGGGAAGCTAAGTGTATTTTCCAGTGTGGTCTGATAAGTTCAATCTGATCTTACAACTCACCTGATTTGTGGTGGGAAGTTGCCAGGGAAACAGCTCTCCCAGGAATGGGAGGCTCAGGGCCGGGCTCGTTTCCCTGCCTTGTGGGCGCGTGAAGCCCCTCTGTTCTCAGCAGGTCAAGATGCATCACAGCCCCCCATCTGACCCCAGCCTTCAGCCGGAGAGAGCCTGAGTCCCTGCTTGGTCTCCAAGGACCCCCATGGCCAGTGGCGCCTGGTGGTTGAAGGGAGAGGCTAAGGGCAGTGAGCCCGAGGATTGGGGAGGCCAGGTAGCGTCTCATGCTCACCCCGTCTGACACACGGACACAGCTCCGTGTACCCAGCACGCCTGCCGGAGACCTGTGACTTGCCTGTCCTCCACGAGTATGACGTCTGCACGTGAGGCTGAGTGTGCCTTCTGTCAGCACGAGTGCACGTGTGTTCAGCTTGCCCTTGGTTCTGTGAAGCAAAAGCAGCGTGACACGATGATTCTAGGGCACGTGAAAATGTTTTGAAAGCTCTATCTCCTTTTCTTGGGTGTCACATGTAAAACACAGACTTAGGTGCTGGCTCTTCCTTATTGAACAGGTGCGTGTGTGATTCTTAGCCCACAGTTTAAAGAATCACCCTGTTTTGCCAGAATAAAGTGTTATTATCCTGAACAAGGCCAACCTTCCCAGGACGCCTTTATTCAGATGGTTCCTGGAAATCCTGGACCAGGGGGTCAGCTCCTAGGTGACAGGGAAACTGGGGGGTGCCAAGAACCCATGGATTCTACCAGCAGGATTGAGTTTCCCACTCTGTTGGGGGGCGGGGGTGGGTTGTGATTCCAAGGTGCAGGTTGGGATGCCCCTGGACTTGTGCTCAGCACCACCTTGGAGGGGAAAAACCAGCCTCAGAAGACAGGAGAGCCACAGGCCCCAGGACTGGCAAGCTTCTTAGGCCTTGAGCCCCACACCCCTTAGGAGCATCTCAAAGCCCAGCCACCTCCAGGGACGCTGACCCAGATCCATCGCGTGCCAGAAGTGGGCTTGGCGGGGCTGAGGAAGGGACAGTGGGCACACCGCAGCTGAGGGTCCCGGGCACTCACTAAATGCCTGGAAATCTGGTTGCGTCTCTAGAACCTGGGGAGCAGTGGAAGGTTTTGAGGGCTTGATTCAGTCACACGTGCCTTTGGACAGATGACTGTGTGAGCGGGCGGGGAGGGGAGTGGGTGGGCAGGGATGCTCTAGAGCCCACTGCAGTCATCTGGGGGAGAATGGTGGCAGAAGTGACGTTGGCGAGAATAGAGAAGAGGTCTGTGCATGTCAGCAGTCAGGGTGCAGGGCACGGCTAGACGAGCAAACCTAGATGGAGAGATGTCTGTCCACACATCACATACAGCTGGAGAAACAGAGGGCTTTGGTCATCTGGCCACATTTTTCTCAGGTTAAAGCTCTTGGACTCTACCCTGAAGGTGATGGGACTCCATGACAAGATCTTAAAGAAGACAGCTGACATGATCAGTTTTAAGACTTAGAAACTTCACCCTCTGGGCTGGGGAGGAGGGGTGAGCTGGGAGGGGAATGCTTCCCCAGACTTCTGTGAAAATGAATGTGTCAAATCAGTTTCTTCATCTTTAAAATGATGTTAAAAATAACTTGTCTGGGGCTTCCCTGGTGGCTCAGTGGTTGAGAGTCCGCCTGCCGATGCAGGGGACACGGGTTCGTGCCCCGGTCCGGGAGGATCCCACATGCCACGGAGCGGCTGCGCCCGTGAGCCGTGGCCGCTGGGCCTGCGCGTCCGGAGCCTGTGCTCCGCAACGGGAGAGGCCACCGCAGTGAGAGCCAAAGCCTTCACCTACAAAATCTCACTTAATTTAATCTTCAAAACAATCTACAGGACAGATGTGATGGCCTGCCTTTCAAGGATGACAATATCAAGTGTCAGAGAGTTTGAACATTTGCCTAAGATCTTCCAGCTATTATGGCAGAGCAGGGCTTTGAAATCACAACTGTGGAACCAGGGAACATCAGTGTCTTAAACTTCTCAGGTCTTAAGATGCCTGCCAACAACAGCTCTGCGGTGCGAGAAGGATCTGTTAATATTTCACAGGTGAGGAACTGAGGCTCAGAGAAATCGAGCAATTGTCCCACCCCGGAAGAGCTAGTTTTAGCACCGTGCTTGTATAAATCAGAAGGTAAGATGCAGATGGTTTAAGCAGCTTCATCACTTACTGAGATCCTGGCCTCATTGCCTACTAACCTCCCAGGTCCAGTGAGTGTCTGCAGATTCATGCTTTCACATAGACAAGACCTGGAGTGATTTGGAAGAGGGCGGGGCATTTTTATTACATAGAATAAAAGGAAGATTCTGGTCACAGAGTTCCATCAGAGAAGCCAGGTACCAAGCCAGAGTGAGAGACAGGGCAGATCTGGGAGAGCCGGGGGTTGGGACCCCTGGGCTGTGGCAGGACAGAGAGAGACGAGGGTGGGGTGACCCGCTTCTGGCGGGTGATCAGATCTCCATGCTGCAGGGCGGCCCTGCTTGACCCCTCCCTGGTGCTACTGAAGGCTTTCCATCTTCAGCAATGTGGAGTGATGCTGGAGGTGGCCACCCCCTGTCCCCACCAAGTGCAAAGACCAGATAGCAAGGGGGCCCACGGCTCTTGGAATTGTCTCCCCAGACAGCTTCCCTTCTGACAATCTCCTTTTTCTTGCAATTAAGCTATCGTATACAATTGCTGCTAACATCTGGATTTCCAGAGAAGCCCAGGCAATTTACTTGGGAGACAAATTCAAGCCCTTGAACAAACCACATAGAAAATTGTGACCCAGACTAAAATTTAAGAGATGAAATGTTTGGGTCTTTATTCGGTATTTGTTTTTCTCTTTCTGTCTTACCTCACTCTGTATGACAGACTCTAGGTCCATCCACCTCACTACAGATAACTCAATTTCATTTCTTTTTATGGCTGTGTAATATTCCATTGTATATAAGTGCCACATCTTCTTTATCCATTCATCTGTCGATGGACACTTAGGTTGCTTCCATGTCCTGGCTATTGTCAATAGAGCTGCAATGAACATTGTGGTACATGGCTCTTTTTGAATTATGAGGACACAGAGTGGGAAGGGTAAGCTGGGATGAAGTGAGAGAGTGGCATGGACATATATACACTACCAAATGTAAAATAGATAGCTAGTGGCAAGCAGCCGCATAGCACAGGGAGATCAGCTCAGGGTTTTGTGACCACCTAGAGGGGTGGGATAGGGAGGGTGGGAGGGAGACGCAAGAGGGAGGAGATATATACATATAGCTGACTCACTTTGTTATACAGCAGAAACTAACACACCATTGTAAAGCAATTATACTCCAATAAAGATGTTAAAAAAAAGAAATGAAATGGCCAGTGGCATTTTCTAAGTCTGGGTTTCTTTGAGCTTCCAGCTGGCGAGGTGACTGGGCACTCAGCCTTTGGCATCAGACCCCCTGCAGCCTGATCCCATCATACCCCCCTTTCACAGAGGAGGGTAACGTGTGGTCCTCGTCTCACCAGAAACAATGAGATCCCGGGTTACTCAACCCTCACCTCACTTGAAGCACTAATTCCAGTCATAGCAAATGACAGCCCTGCTGACCAGAGTCATTACGAAAATGCTTTTCAGTTATTTTGTTAAATCATTGAGGTGAAAAAAAGAGAGAACTGTTCCATTCTTCCTCCACTCTTTGACACCGTAAATTGCAAGCTACGCATTGTAGATTGAAAACAACTTTCTGGGAGGGAAGGAGCATGACACTGACTGTACTTTTTTATGTTTATGACCCAGCCTAACTTCTGTCAAATACGAAAGAGAAAAATATTGATCTTTGAATCGAACCATAAGGAATTTGCCTAAAAGAACATTGCTTCCACATTTCCCATTAACATCTCGGAGAAATCTTTAAACAGTCTCAAAGCTTTTCCTTGAATTTTACCTTAATTTAGCTTCCGAAAAATGTTTGAGGTGTGAGGAGACGACGCAAGCGTGCCACCTCTATTTCACGCTTGGCCCAGAGCAGATGGACATCTTGTTGAATGGTACCCACAGGCAGACACAGAGCAGAACGGGAATCCGAGGCTCCAGAACCCGCATCACTCGTTCTAATCACTAACCACTCGTTCGTGGTTCCTCTCCTATGACCATCACACCCAAAAAGATAAGGAAACCCACCTTAAGGCAATGGCCTCAGGTACAGACTCTCAGAAACTCTGAGCTGCCGGTGTACGATTTTCCTGTGGCTGCCATCACAAATGGCCACAAATTCAATTGTTTAAGACAACACAAACGTGCTCACGTATGATCCTGCAGCCGGAAAGTCGAAACCAGTCTCCCCAGGCTCAAATCAAGGTGTGGGCAGAGCTGGCTCTTTCTGGAGGCTTCAGGAGTGGATCCGGTTCCTTGCCTTTTCCACCTCCCGTGGGCTGTGTGCATTCCGTGGCTCCATCCTTGCATCCCTACACCCTGTGCTTTCACCTTCGTGTCTGACAATGTGTCATTGACCCTCCTACCCCTCTCTTATAAGGACCCTTGTGGTTTCTTCATGAGGCTAACCCAGCTGGTCCAATATAATCTCCCATCGCACGGTCCTTGACCTAATTACATCTGCAGAATCTCTTTTGCAGTGTAAGGTGCATATTCACAGGTTCCACAGGTTAGGATGTGAACATCTTTGGGGATCGTTATTCAGCCTATCACAAAGGGAAAGCAAAATGAGAGATGGAGGACATCATTTTATTTTTGTGCGTATTTTGTTGTATATATATTTTCTATTTCTATTTTGACTTCTTTTTTAGGACCTTACCCTGTGAGCTATGATTGGTGTCAGCACTGTAGCTTTGAGTCCATTGCAAATGTGTTTATTAACAAATATTAATCAGTTGCTGTATTTCAAGGTCCTGTGCTAGAACCTGGTGGGTGGGCGGGCTGGTGGGGGGCACACAATTATGTGAATTAGCCTCTGCCCTACAGGAGCTTGCAAATCCAGTGGGAAGACCAGATACTCATGAAAACAGGCAAGACTTCAAAGGAGAAGATGGCATAAATGTGAGTGGTTCAGAGAAAACTTCCTGTGGACAGGACCTCAGGGAGGGGCAGCCAATACTGACAAGAGAGGGCGCGGTTGGGCACCTTGGAGGGGGAATGACCTGGGACAGTCCTAAAAGACACAGGTAGAGGGAGAAGATCAGGTCTCCAAGAAGAAGGGCATGGTGGGTAAGTCCCGGAGGTAAGAATGCGTGCGATTTCTTCTGGGCGTAGAGCAGGTGCTGCTACAATGGAATTCAATGTTCATTTGATGAACACAGAAGGTGATTTTGGCTAAATGGGGCAGAGTTGGATTTTGAAGTAGCTGCATCCAATACCAGGTATTAGGACTTTACCCTATAAACAGGGAAAAGTTATGGGAGGATTTTAGAGGGGAAATGATTCAATGAAGTCAATAATCTGACAACGTGAGGCACAGCAGGAGGGGAGCTCCTCACTGTATAAAAGGGAGGGGGGCCTAGGAAGCCAGGGGGACCCACCTAGGTGCTTGGCAGGATGGAGAGGAAGTGCATTTGGAAGGCAGCTCCGGGGACAAGTCCAGGGTTGGGCTCCTGCATGAAAATGGGTGGAGGTTGCAGGAAAGAAGATAGACAAGGCATCCGTGAACCAAGGACAGACGCGGCAGAGATGGGATGAATTTGTGAATTCACTACTCACTGGCTGAATGGCCTTATTTCTTCCCCTATGAGATGGAGATGCCCCCACTGGGTGGGTTGGTGTGAGGGTAGGAACATCGTATGCAAAATGCCAGAGCCACCTTTGTGGAAGGTGCCCAGTGAAAAGGGAACCATCACCCAACACCCCAACGCAGACTTCTATCAGCCCAACACAGGCCTCCATCAGCCCAACACAGGCCTCCATCAATCGGCCCAACTGCCCTCTGACACTGGACTTCCACCTTCCCCACAGCTGCCCCACATAACCTTGAGAGACTTGGTCTCTCTGCCAGCCTCCAAAATCTGAGCAGAAGCATCTCGCTGGCTTCCCTCCAGCTCTGGCACGAGCTCGTTCAGCCGGGAGGGGCAGGAGACCCCTCTTCCCTCTGGCCTCACCCTCTGAAGGGCTGACACACCTGCCTTCCACCTGCTCAGGATTCCAAAGACAGTAAGAGCATCTATGTGTTTAGAAGCCAAAATGGCAGCTTCACCAGCTACATTCCACTTGACATTTTCCCCATGGCATGAAATATTTTCCTACAATGTTACTTTTTGTGAATTCCTTGGTACAGATTAAACATTTAGATTGTTTCTCTTCGTCTTCTTCCTATTTTTTTTTTTTGTTACTTTAAACAACACTGCAGTGAACATCTAATTAATCTTTGGGGCACATCCATGATTATTTCCTTAGGATAAAATTCTCAGAGTTTAATTTCTATATCGATGGTGCTACAAAACCAAAGGTCTTCTGTCCTAGATGGCTAATCCTGCATCGCTTACCTGGAGACAGCAGCCAACCTTCTTGTGGTTATAACACACATTCATACGAGACGTGTGCATTTACAATCGTACTGCAGCAGCAAAAGTAAAAAAAAAAACAGAAAACATCCTGACATTAAACATCGTGTTTCACATGGCTCCATGGTAGCATCTGAGGTTCTGTGTTCCTTCTTCATTTTGGAGACACAGGTGCAGGGAATTAAAATAATTTCCCACTCCAGCATTGGTATAAAGAAAGGTTATCGTTTCAATGATACGTGTACTAAATGTTAAAACATTTCTCTTGCGTAGCAAATGTATTCGCCTGTCCTTTAATAGGTCTTAGAGTTAGTATTGAAAGCACATGATCAAAGTGGGATTTGTCACATTTCTTGTTAGCTTTCCAATGTAGATGGTGCAGTCTGAATGCTATCCTTCACACACACACACGTGTGTATGTACAGATTCAAGTTCCAACTGTACCCGTTCCCAATTAAAAGATTTCAGATCAAGAATGAGACACAAGACAGACAGAAGGTCCTATGCCCACCTTACAGATGTTGGAATTGGTCGAGTGTCCATGCAATTCCTTTACTGTAAAAATATTCTTTTTCCTGGGTCCATGTATATATAGTCCCGTTGCTTGTAGACAACGTCTCCATTCTTTGTGCCTGACTTTTCAACTCTTACCCAGTGGTTTTCTAGTTAATAAGAGGGTGAGGTGCGATACAGCCAACACACAGGGACCTCAAACGGGGAGGTTTTGTAATCGATGAAAAAACGCGAACTGAATTAGTATTAGACTTTTCCTTATGTTTAATTAAGTCTAATTAAACAATGCCGACATCTTCCTGGCACCTGTGGTGCGATTATGTTAAATATTTAATGCTTGTGAAGGGTTAGGCTGCGCTTCTAATCTATAGCTAACAATCTGTTCCCTCTCTGGAGGATTTTTTATTTAGTTATGCTTTTGTATAATGAGTTACATTTCAAAGGAAACGGTGAAACACTCCAGCACGGACTGGCCAAGGCGTCGCCTGGCGAATTGGAGAAAGACGCATCTCGCCAACGTGACTTAACATGCGCGGCCGGCTGGCTTTGCTGGACCACAGCGACAGTGTCCCAAGAAGAGAGAAGGGAGAAAGCAAAAGGCACCACAGAGGCTTCTGGAGATTTTTTTCAGCTCCATATGCTGCCAGTGATTAAGGGCTTGGAGCGTGAGGATGCCAAGTTCACATTGCAAACACCACTGAACACTATCTCACAGCTGCACTGCCTCCATCCCCCGTTTCCCCAAGGGCGTCAGCTGTCCAGTGAAAAAATACACTTGTATATTTTTTACACCTCCTCCCCTCCCTGTCCCCAGGACCCGCACATCCATCCTTCTCTGGAAATAAAGCCTCTCCAAACCTGAGCTCCTCTTTCGAAGAACTCACTTCAAAGAAAAGGCCATGGTTACTTCTGGAAGCAAAACTATAAATGCTGAGTAAGGGTGTTCATAGAATGTCATGCTTCTCTTCCAAAGGAAAACCGGGGCCTCATTATTCATCTTGGCCTGAAATGCTTCTGAGAAAAGAAATTCAATGTGTTCCTTGCATATGTAACACTTGGTACAAAGACGCTTGAAACTTGCAGCTTTGTTTCATTCCTCTAATGATTCCTGATATTTTTAACACATTAAGGAACAAAAGACAGATTTCTGTAATGAGCTTTCTAGTGGTGGAATCTGTGTAATCAATTTCTCAGGGTTTTTAAAGATTCTTCTTCCACAGCAGAGCATGGCGGCAAGTAGGTGCTCGTTCCATACAAGTTGAAAAGAAGCTGCAGGAGCCCCATTTGTTAAAGCAAATGGGCTTCTTAAAAATTGAATGAGCACAGCTGATACACGTTCTGGTGGTGGATGAATTACCTTCAACATTTGGGGCAGAGATGAAGATCAACTCAACTCCTCCCAATTAAACTCCACGGCTTCTGAAAGAGACCCACAGAATGGTGCCCTGAAACCTGCAGCTCCTGCCGCTGAAGCCCTCCCAAGGCAGGATGAGAGGGAGGGAGGGGGCAGAAAGCCAGGCACACGCTCAGAAGCAAGCCTTATCCAGGAGATGCTCAGGTAGTCGCAGAACCACGGGAACTTTTGCAAGCTGCAGCTCAGTCCATATACTTTTGGGATGCCGAGGTGACATTCTGCTCCAGAGGGGTTGGGCATGGGTGGATTTGAAGCGTCCCTCCATGGGAAGCCCCTCCCCTTGTAAGAATGCATCCCAAGTGAAAACAGGGTGGTGCCCTGTCCACAGTGGCAAAAATTAGGAAACAGCTCCCTGCCACCTGCTAGAAGGCCGAGTCACGTGGATTCAGGGGCATCAATGGATTTTCAAAAGTAACTTCGCACTTATGTAAACTTAATACGGTGCTCATTACCAAATCCACGCAGCCTCTTATGAATCGCTTCCTGTCACTGGAAGCAGGAGGTAGAGGCTCCTTAAGCTGGGCTTGTGTTGCCCTCTAGTGAAAGAGGTCAGCATTATGCATGCAAAATTATTTTGATCACTGCATAATTAATGTTTACGGAGGGAGGCAGAAGAGAATCAAGCCCCAGCCTGTTCAGAAGGGCTAAGTGTTTATATATATACATATCCACGTATATATACATGTATGTGTGTGTGTGTCCCCATCCCCCTAGACAACCCCCCCGCCATCCCTTCACTTGACTTAGCATATGGAAGCCATTTCTTCTTCCCTGTCACTTTTATTTCTTGGCATGGAAGTTTCGTTTTATATGGCTATCAACAGGCAAAGATCCAAGCATAAAGAATAAATCAACTGTGCTGATCGGAGACACAGAGCTTTAATGCATAAGTATATATTTAATGTGTCTGCTGAAAGAATGTCTAATTACCCTGTCATTGAACAAAGCACATGTTCAACTGTGATAAATTATGCCATCCTTTACTTCTGCAAAACATATTGAGATTTAGGAAAGCAGCAGCAAAGTCACAAAGACCTACCCAGTGGAACAAGCCAGCACCCAGACCATGTCGGGCACAGGGGTAAGGACAGGGCAATGCCCTAAAGGCTTAATTTCAAACCCAGGCTGCCCAGGCTGCCACGTGTGGCAAGAAGCAAGACCTCCCTGAGTGGCCTCTTTCTGAATCCGTGCTGCTCCTTTCTTGGGCTTTTATTGGGCCTATATTCTGCCCTTATGAACTCCACGTTGCCACAGGCTGGATTCCAAAATCCAAACCAGTGTACATTTCAGCAAAGGGGAAAGGGAAGGCCACGTGCGTATTTGTAGTCACGCCTCTTCCCACGTGAGGCTGCAAGATCCAGACACATGGTGTAGAGTCCCTACGAAAGTAGCCCCCCAAAGGGTAATAGATACAAGATGGCAAGGTGCCCCATTAATCTACACCAGGTAGGTTAATTGGGGGAGGGGATAAAGTGGGTTAACGGTGGGTTGTAAGAAACTAATCAAAGTGCAGCGCACTGATGGATCTAGACCATCGTGCGCTGGGATGCAGCTCAGACTGTAACATCCGAGGAGTGCCCCAGAAACCAGGGATCCAGGGGCTGTTCTGGAGTGGAAGCCAAGCAGGAGCTCTTGCTAATGTCCATCCAATATGGATTCATTTCACCAAGTTCCCTCCCCTGCACGCCTGCCTTTGTCATTCCCACCCACCCCCCTCCTTTGCTGAGTCTTGGTTCTGACGTTTCTTCTCCCAGATGCTGGTCATCACAGGTCCCCAGACTCTCCAAAAGCCCAAGAGGGAGTCTGGCTGAGAGTCCCAGAACTCAGCATATCTATCCTGCAACGTCAGAGAAGAAATCACGCTGTGCTCTGCGATTTGTGCAGTGCTCGGTCCCATGGACACAGAAGCGCTGGGTTTCTATTTATGTCAGCAAGAGACAAAACAAACCAGGGAGAGAAAATATGAATTCATCCTGCCTTGGTATCTATTCCCTTCCTGAGAGGATGCCCAGAGTAGCAATCTGTTTCCTCAGTGGCGATTATATTTCTTATTTCTTTGATTACCTCTTGTTATAGTATTCTTTTATTTACTGACATAGAAGAGAAGGCTTTACCATGATGTCTCCACGGTGTGTAAAATATAGAGCCAGGAACATCAGTCCTTTTATGCTTTACTGAATTGTGATCTATCGACTGAAGGGCCCATGAAAAAGAGAGATAAAAAAATCTATTTCTGATACCATATTGGCTCTAAAATGTCAAAGTCTTCTTTATTGCTTTAGGAGATTTGTGTCCTTATTTATCTTTCTCAGTTTATTTTCAGAGGCTGCTGTCTCCATGTTGTTTGACAGGCTGCTGTTTCCGTGTATCATCAGGACCCTCCCTTGCTGCTTTTGGGATCTTATCAAGGCCACCAAAGGCTGCTGAGAAAGAAAAGCCAGGGGACCCAGGCCAGCAGGGGATGACAGGTCAGAGGCACGGATGTGTCACACGGGCAGCCGTGGGCCATGCGTGCAGGTTAAGCTCTTTTTAGTAATTTTTAGTGAGGACCTAAGAGACACTCTGATTCTTTGAATATTGAGAAATTGATAGACACACTCACTACTGTGCTTTTAAGGGAACATTGAGTCTGGAGTGGTTCGGCCAGAACTGAGTAGCCCAAGCTGGGCTCCATGATCATTTGAAATGGAAACACTCTGAGTTCGACAAGATTCCTCTGCTCTGGGAAACAAAATGTACCTTCAGAATGAGCCTCTGTTCCAGGATGATGGACTAAATGGAGAATGTGATCAAACAGTGCTTAAAACAAAGGAGGGGGTTGTACCAGAGATACTCACTCTCTCTCTTTACCTCTTGTGTCCAGAATGCACAAGCAGCCCCAGCTTCCCTAAGGAAAGGAAGGGAAGGCCGAGAAGACCTCCCAGCCTGGAGCCAGCAAGGGGACCAAAGCGTCCATGTGTCAGATGTGAAGCTGTGCTCCCCTGTGGGGAACCCACTTCTTTTTTAAAAAATTTTATTTTATGGCTGAGTAATATTCCATTGTATATATGTGCCACATCTTCTTTATCCATTCATCTGTCGATGGACACTTAGGTTGCTTCCATCTCCTGGCTATTGTAAATAGAGCTGCAGTGAATATTTTGGTACACGACTCTTTTTGAATTATGGTTTTCTCAGGGTATATGCCCAGTAGTGGGATTGCTGGGCTGTATGGTAGCTCTGTTTTTAGTTTTTTAAGGAACCTCCATACTGTTCTCCATAGTGGCTGTATCAACTTACATTCCCACCAACAGTGCAGGAGGGTTCCCTTTTCTCCACACCCTCTCCAGCATTTATTGTTTGTAGATTTTTAACTGATTCACTTTGTTATAAAGCAGAAACTAACACACCATTGTAAAGCAATTATACTCCGATAAAAATGTTAAAATAATTGTTTTATTTTTATACAATTTTTAAAGGTTACTTTCCATTTACAGTTATTACACAGTGTTCCCCGTGTTGTACAGCACATCCTTGAGCCTGTCTTACGCCCAGTAGCTGTGCACCCCTGCACCCCTAGATTGTAATCCCCCCACCAACCCTCAACCACCTGTCTGTTCTCTGTGTCTGTGAGTTTGCTGCTTTTATGAAAACTCACTTCTCATTGGGTGAAGTGCTGTGTGAGTTCTCAGTCCTGCTCTAAGCAGCCAGGCTGGATTCACATGGGGCGCTGCCTTCTCCTGGGCCCGATGCTCACGGAAACACAGCCAATGCCGCACAGAGAGGCCACCTCTCAGAGCCCTGAAGGTGTCGGAGGTCATGAGCTACGACTTGAGATACTCCCTTCCTTCCAAGACGGATGAATTGAGATTTAGAAAAATGATGCAGTAATGAGTCTGGAAAAGCCCATGGGTGCTACCCTGTAGCTCCTCCAAAGCTCTCAATGCTGAACTGGGAGCTTCCTTGTCTGCATCTTGGGTGTCGTGGAACTGGCCCCATCCCGAGCAAACTGACTCAGTGATCGCAAGACACCATGATCGCCTTCTTTCTCACTTCCTTTGACCTTTCTTAGCATTTCACCTTCCAAATACAAGCCCACGAGCTCCCCAGAACCTCCCACTAACACTCCACATGACGGTTCTTCACTGCACACCCACATCATGCCTGGCACTGGGACTGAAACCCTGGGTCTTCAGAGCTGGTGGGGAGGGTCCATCTGCAGGTTGGGGAGGCGCAGGCTAGAGAGAGAGCAAAGGGAACGTGCGTGAAAGCCCAGAAAAAGGGCCTGGCTTCTCTCAGAAACAAAAAAACCAAGAGAAGGGAAGAAGCCTCATACTGGAGGAATATTGAAGTGTTTTCCACCCTGGCCCATAAATTAGAGCCCTGATACCTGACTGGGGTGACTGCCCCCTAGGGGACATCTGGAAACATCTGGAGACATTTTTGGTTGCCACGACTGGGAGAGGGGAGACGGGGTGGTGCTGGCGTCGAGGGAATATAGACCGGGGATGCCCCACAACAGAGACCTATCTGCCCAAATGTCCATAGTCAAGGTCAAAAGGTTGAGAACCCTGCTCCAGAGAGACTGCCCCACAGATTAGCGCTAGCTGCTCTTAGCCATTTCCAGTGTCTTGGTTTTGTTGTTTTAACCAGGTGATTAACTTCCTGAGAGACATCTCCACCGCCCAGGACGATATTTCATCTCCTGAGCCCCTTGCACAAAGAGAAGTAGTTGTTATGTCATCCGCAAAGAGCAGTGTGCCTGGCGCAGAGGTAGCAGAAGCTCAGAGACCTGTGCCTGCCCCGCGAGGCAAGGTCACAACCTTGGGGCAGAGGAATTGAGGACAACCGAGACAACCACCTGGATGCCCTTGAAGAGGGTTTTCTGCAAGTAAGCTCTCCTAGAGGGCCGCCCTCCCATTATCTGAGCTTCGCTGGCCCCATTGGGATCCCAGGGGCAGGAGCTGCCACGACTCTGGCTCATGGTGGGTCACGGCCACACAGGCATGCCACTGCAGGCAAGAGGGTGCCTCACGGGTCCTCAGATGCCACGTTTGAAAAACGGAGTTGACGATGATAAAAAACTACCTCTCAGAATATTTTGTAATAACCTATAAGGGAAAATAATCTGAAAAAGTACATATATGTGTGTATATATAAAATTATACATATTATATATATATATAACTGAATCACCATGCTGTACACCTGAAACTAACACATTGTAAATCAACTATACTTCAATAAATAGTTTAATTAAAATAAATTTACAAGGGAAAAAACTTCACTCCCAATGTAACTCACATATTCTACAAATAGAACATCTTGAAGAGGCCCAAATGCATCTGTGTTAACTTTGGGCTACTAAACAACTTGAATTTGGGGTCCATTCTTTTCTGTTTTAAAAGCTGTTTGTCAGAAAGAGAAAAACAAATACCGTATGCTGACACAAATATATGGAATCTAAAAAAAAAAAAAAAAAGGTTCTGAAGAACCTAGGCGGGGGACAGGAATAAAGACGCAGACGTAGAGAATGGACTTGAGGACACGGGGAGGGGGAAGGTTAAGCTGGGACGAAGTGAGAGAGTGACATGGACATATACACACTCCCAAATGTAAAACAGATAGCTAGTGGGAAGGAGCCACATAGCACAGGGAGACCAGCTCGGTGCTTTGTGACCACCTAGATGGATGGGATAGGGAGGGTGGGAGGGAGGGAGACGCAAGAGGGAGGGCATATGGGGATATATGTATACATAAAGCTGATTCACTTTGTTATACAGCAGAAATTAACACACCATTGTAAAGCAATTATACTCCAATAAAGATGTTAAAAAAAAAAAAGCTGTTTGAAAAGCCCTTCCCATATTTCTACTCTCCCTCCTTTCCTTTCCTTCTTTCCATCAAGAAACTCCTCTCTGCTAGATACTGTTAAGAGGAAGGAGGAGGAGGAGAAGGAGAAGAAGAAGGAGAAGGAGAAAGAGAAGGAGAAGGAGAAGAGAGATTCAGGACCCAGTGAACTTAACATGTGTTGAAACTTTCCACCCCAGGTGCTTCGTCCACCTGTACTTGAGTCTCAGCTCTGCGTCTGTTTTGGTCCCTGACTCTGGAGCCGTGACATCAGACCAATGGTTCCAAGCTTTGGAAACATGTTATCTGGCTCTTCCTGCCGGCTATTTCTGGGAACGCCCAGGAGTGGAGCTGTGGCTGTGTTCTCACCTGTGGTCAACCAGAGTCCTCAGCCACCTGTGGACATAGGAGCCTTTGCTGCATGGACAGTGGAGGATTTCACGAGCCCTGGCAGAAACAGGGTGCTCGAGGCCTGATTTCTTTCTTTCTAAATCTTTATTCTTGTACAAAATGCATCAGTTCTGGTTGGCTTATCTAGCCAATTTCATGATAATTCGCTGACAGAGTAGACACTGCTGCTGCTGCAAGAAGGTCCTAGCGCCCAGTTCTCACATCAGACACGGGAGCCACCCGCCCAGCAGTGAGCGGGCCGTGTGCAGCGGCAATCTTAGCCTAAGGAAACTAACCACGTAGGTCAGCTGAGCTTGGATGGCGCCCACCTTTTTTTATACTCTGCACCCCCTCAGCCGCCACTGTCCAGCAAAACCTTTCAACCAGGAAATCATAGCCCTCCTGTTGGTAATCAAATATAGCACCATCCTTTCCTCTCACCTCTGCCAGGAGACAGGATAAAATGTCCAGCATTCTTCAAGAGAAGGATGCCACCTCGATTTCCTAGCAACCAGTCTATTGATAGAACAAATGGACAGGATCGTTAGCCTAGAATAATCACAATAAACTAGGCTTGGCATTTTTCACTCATTGAGTAATATTCATAGAGTCACATTTACATTTTCTGGGTAATAAATCAAAAGCAAGATACCATTGTTTCTAATTTATCTTGTAGACTCTGCTCTAGTGATATCTTGCCGCTGTGAATATTTCTCACATTTCTTAAAAATCCTAAGATAAACGGCTTCTGAATGTTGAATGTGGCGCTTATATTCATCCCCTAAAACTTTATTTCAGGAAAGGTGCTTTCTTTTCTTTGCAGTTTCTAAAGGAAGTAATATACAAATTATGTCAAGCAAGCATTAACTGTCAACATTAAAATATTAACATTGCTCCAACCCTGTCTTACAAAGAGAAAACATTAACAGTTGAGATCGTCAGAAGACCTAGTACACCAACCATATGAATTATGAATCAAAAGATAAAAAATGTGGTCTTTTTCTTTTCTACAATAGACGTGGAACAGGATATTGTAAGACTAAAGGGAAAATAAGCGTTTGTGCTCTTGAAGCACTTTACCTGTTTATTCAGCAAAATGAACGCACCCCCATTTGTTCTTTTTCCAAATACGTAGCACACAGAACATAGCTGTAGCACACAGCCGGCCAGGAGCGACCGACGGGTTGCTTGATGACAGCCCTAAATGTAGGAAATGGTCGTTAACGTGGACTCTGCTACTTTGGAATTTGTGATGCAGGCGAGCTTTGGCTCAAAAAATGTCTTTATAATCTTTAGGAGGAATATTAGATTTAGTAGACAAACCTTGGTACAAATAGAATTACTAGCGACAGGCACACTATTACTTAAGGGCACACACTGATTCTAAGCAGGTAGGGGACAGTCGTTTCCCTCTAAATTCTTATTATATACTAATTACAAACCATATTAACCTGTGTTTAATTTTTATTATGAAATCACATGGCTTCTTCTTTTTATCAATTTATTTATTGGCTGCGCTGGGTCTTCGTTGTTGCACGCGGGCTTTCTCTAGTCGCGGCGAGCGGGGGCTACTCTTCGTTGCGGTGTGCAGGTTTCTCATTGCGGTGGCCTGTGTTATCTGTGGAGCACGGGCTCTAGGCGCACAGGCTTCAGTAGTTGTGGCGCACGGGCTTAGTTGCTCCACGGCATGTGGGATCTTCCCGGACCAGGGCTCAAACCCTTGTCCCCTGCATTGGCAGGCAGATTCTTAACCACTGCGCCACCAGGGAAGCCCCATGTGGCTTCTTATAATAAGAAACTAGTTCCAAAGTATGTAAAGGAAAACGTGACATGTTCTATGATCACACTTCTCTGCCTGGGAAGATGGCTCGCCCCTCTCCCCACCTGTTTTTAATAAGTGGATCCCAGTGGGTGCTTTCCTGTGGACTGAATTCAAGATGAGGTCAACTTGCAAGGAATAAAGCTGTTTTAAAATGAATTGTCACTGATTCAGAACTTCCAATGAAAGCAGAGGCCAGTCAGCCATCCGAACGTGCTCGTTTATGGCGTCCTCACTCATCCTGGCGATGTCACAGGAGTCTCACGCTTGTGTGAAAGGATGAGATTTTGGGGACTTTGAGTTTTCGTCTTCTCTCTGAGAGTGCATGTATGCCCTTGCCCAAAAGGCAGGGCCACGTGGAGGGGCTGCCTGGAGAACACATGAAGCCCAGATTGAGAAGAGCTTAGATTCACTGAGGAGTTCCTGAGACAATGAGGAAGAGATGGTGCCTTTGAAAGTGTGGAAGCAGAGGCGGCCAGAGGATGGAGATGAAGATGGAGACTGCAGGTCCTGAGTGGTCAGGAGGGTCCAAGTCCCACCCTTATACGAGATGTGGCCCCAGGGATGCTCCTTGGGAGTCTGGAGTCCAGGGGTGGACTGAACTTGGGCTGGAAGTTTCAGAGAGCCCCCTTCAAGGGACTGTGGGCCCTGGACAAGAATGTATGTACAGTGACCCATGAAGCCAGGTCAGGAGGTGCCTCCCCAGGTTTTGGGCCCTGTAACCCCTGCTGCACACACACACCTTCGCACGGACCTGGTATGGGGCTGGAGTCTCTGCAGTGATGCCATTGGATTACCCAGCTGGGGGCTTGTGTACATCAGGGTTCCCAAGAGAAACAGACCAATAGGATGTATAGAGAGAGAGAAAGAGATTTATTATAGAGAATTGGCTCCCACAATTATGGAGGTTGGAAAGTCCCCAGATCTACAGTCAACAAGCTGGAGACCTAGGAGTAGCCAAAGTTTCAGCTCAAGTCTGGAGGCAGGAAAGGAACAGCGTTCCAGCTCAGCAGTCAGGCAGAAGGGGTTCCTCTTAGTCGGCCTTTCTGTTTTATTCATGCCTTCAACTGACTGATGAGGCCCATCCACACTGGGGAGGGCAGTCTGCTTTCCTCTGTTCACCCATCCAAATGGACATCTCATCCAGAAACACCCTTGTAGACACCCAGAGTAATGTTTGACCAAATATCTGGGCGTCCCATCAACCTGACACAAAATATTCACCACTACAAAGCCCACTAATGAGTCCCCACGTCTCAAACTCCAGGACGTGCTGTATGTACCTCACCCGCCCTTGTTTCCAGGATAGGACTAGCCCTTTCACGGCAGCAATGACGTTGCACTCCTCACGTGTCATCAGATGTGGACGCTGCACCATCCCTGTGCCCATCTGCCTCTCCTCCCAGCTGTCCCGCGTGGAGTCAGCCTGCTCGGACCTGCTTTACTGTATGTGAAGCAAACTGTGGCAGAAACAGCCCCCTCTTTGCACGTCACCAAGCCAAGGATGCCGTGGGTGCATTTAACCCACGGTTAGATGAGGAGCTAACAGTAAATCGTGTGCCCTTTCTAAGCATCGTAAACGTAAAGGGCTAGCGTGGAATGCATTGCAACTGCCTGCCCCCAGTTCTAGATCACTGCCTATCGATGGCCATGCACGGCAGGGCACCAAGCGGCCTGTGACAGTCCAGGGGCTCCCCTTTCACTTTTGGATGCTCTGTGCCAGAGCCAGGACCAACTGAGAAGGAGGAGCATTTGCCATTATGCCCAGCCACCCGCTAATTAAATCTCTCCCTTGCTCAGGGACTGTTCACTAATAGACGTGCTCCTGGATGTGCCTGGTGCGTTGAACAGAAGCAGAAACGTCTTTGCCCCGGCAGACCCGAGTCCTGTCCCCTCCCATGCGCCCCACGATACAGCAGGAGTTCCTCCAAGTCCAGATGATGGAGTCCAGTCCTGTATCCCTGCAACACCCACTGAGGTCCCTCCCCAGCATGTCTGAGAGGCCCACAGGGTCTGCTTGCGTCCACAGGACTCATGCGAAGTCAGGGGAGCAAGGGCTCCTCATGGCGCCCTCAGCGCTGAAACTTCTCCCTGCAGAGGGGATGGGGTCCTGGTTCACAGCTGGAAATCCAGGCAACTGGAAGCAGCAGCTGGGGTTTGTTCTTGCTGCCAGCGCCAGAGGGGACTGCTGCGTCACTGCCTGCACGACCCTGGAGCTGCCCCGTGTCCTCAGAGCTTTGCCCTACCGTGTTCAGCCAAGGAAAGTGGCACTGTCCCTGACCGGGCGTCTACAGCATAGACTGGCCTCCCAGATCCACGCCTGCCCTTTGCTCCACCCAACTCGCTGCGAGGGAGTGGCTTCTGGCCTTTCTGACCCCTGATGCTTCTATCTTAGGGGCCTCAACATCCTTGCAGGAGACTGGCCTTGGGTCAGTGCACACAATCTCTTTCAGTAACCTGGCACCTCGGAGGTGACTTTGGGGTCCCCTTCCCAGCGGGTATGCAGGATGGTTGCTCCGTCAGGGCTGAGACTGTGCTCGTGCTGGTGGCCATTGACCACCACACCCTCTGCCCAGGAAGCCCTGGAGCGCGTGGCCGGCCAGACATTCCCTGAGCAGCAGGGTGCTTGTGATCACACCCCTCAGGTGCCGAGTGCTAGGGGGTGATCCAAATGCATCCGCTTGTACAAGAAACATTCGCATTCGGGACTTTTCTGCTAAAAGCCACCTCAGCTTATTTGCAAAACTGTCAGGGATAAAGTTTTTGAGCAGGATGCAGCGAAAGGGGAGCAGCCACACCTAAATGCACACTTTTCCCCAAGCCACTGCATCCCTTGCACAAGCCCGGGGCTAGGCCCCTGTGCCCCAGCTGGTCACAGATGTGCTGGGCCCGGGGACGAGGCTGCAGCTAGAGCCAGGGAGGCGTGTGCCTTTTCCTGGCTGGTTAAGCGCACAGGCCAACGTCTAGAGCCTGAACTACTCTAGTCCTTAACCAGACATATTCACACGAGGGTTACCCCCACCTTGTAGTGAACCCTTGGATTCCAGGCAGAGTCCCCGCTCCTGCCCGGGATGCTCTTCCTTCCAGCACAAGGCCCCACACCCACCGAGAGGGAGGAAATGAAGCTGTCTTGTTCACAAACATTGTTTCCTCCATAATTAAAGGGAAGAAGTATCGTGGCTGCTGTCAGAGCAGGTCTGACTACCACGCTGGGGCAAGGCCCCCGGAGAGCTGATAAATCAACACGCGGACAGCGATTGCTGTGATTAACACAAAGGGATCCTAATTCAAGTGTGCGCTTTGGCTGGACCAACATCCAACGTGCCTTAAAATATCCTGCATCTCAGTGACAGAGATGTTCTCGTGCGGGCATCCCACAGGCAGAAGGGGGAGCGCGCCCGGCTCCAGCGCAGCTGCTGGTGGTCGAGGCCGCTGCCTTTTGGGACAGAGGAAATGGCTCTGGGACCTCGAGTTCAACTCCCGGAGACCAGGTCTTCTGGGAGCCAACGGTGGGTCCATCTAGGAGGGGAAGCGCCAGAGTCATGGTCCACCAGCCATAAGGTCATTTGCCTGACCCCGTCTCCATCAGACTGGGTCTGTGCTGCAACCTGCCTCCTGCTGGGGTTGGTGGCTCCCGGTCTTCCTTTGCGAAACCGCCCTTCCCTCTCTCGGTCCAAGTGGCTCAGGCTGGGCTCACCCTCTGCCAGCCCCACCCTACACGCTCACACACAGATGCACACACGCACTCATGCACACACATGTTCCCCCACAAAAACCCCCACTCACACGTTCACACTCCACATACTTCCTCACCTCAGGCTGGGCTCCAGACACGGTCTGTTGAGGAAGACTCCCCCCGGCAGCTGCAGGGGCTTCTGAGCCCTTGTGGGGGGGCACTGCTGCTGGACAGACTAGGTCAGTGGGTCCCAGGAGCCGCCCTCACAGGGGAGTGGGGCATCGTGAGACCCTGGATGTGTCAACCCCACTCACCTGTGGACCCTCCTCTCCACATGCACCTGCCCGAGCTGGGTTCTCATCAGTTCCTCCTCCAAACTCCTGAGGGTTCCCGCAGACACCCCAGAGAGGATAGCACGGTCCCGCGGCAGCTGTTCCGAGCCGCTGGCCCGAAGACACCTCGCCGGTACTGCAGGGCCCTGTCCCCTCCCTCTGGCTCCAGCTCTACCTCCCCATCCCCCGAGCCCCTGCAGTGGGTGCCAGCCGCAGGGCAATCCTGTGTGGCTGCATCCCTCTGCGACAACCTCAGCACGACAGCTTGTGAGTAACAGACCCACGAGGACTCGTGACGGGGCAAAGTCACCTCCCAAGAGGGGAGAGGAGCCGGAAGCGCGTGAGACCAGTCACCGGTGTGACGGCCACCGAGGCGGGCATCGGTGCAGGAACAGGGCACGCGGGCCGTCCTGCTGACGAGCTTGTGTGGGGCACCCAGACCCCTGCCCCTGCTCCCACCCTGAGTGCAGGCCTCCGGGCACCGTGGGCTGAGCCTCGCCTCGTCGGGACTCCCGGCTCCCAGCCCCTCCGGCCGGGCCCAGCGGCGTCTCCGCCGCAGTTAGCAGTTAAGGGAGGGGCTTCTGGAACAAGACGCCCTCAGGAGCCAATCTTCTTTTCTACCATTTCCCAAGGTTTGCTATTCAAGGCGGGCAATCATCTCCTCACGTCAAGGTCCTTCCCTTAATCACGTCTGCAAAGACCCTTTTCCAATCACAGTCACAGGCTCTGGGGACTTGGAGGTGGGGACAGCTTCTAGGGGCCACCATGAAATCCCCCCACAGCGACTTGCTGGCAAGGCCCCCTTTGTGTTTCCAGGTGAGGCAGACGCAGCTTCAGGATCCCTGCGCCCCGGGGGACTTGATGGTTGACGGAGGCTTCCGCAGGCTGAGCCCAGCCCTGCAGGCGGGTCTCGGGAGCCAGAGAACAGACCTGGCAGCTGCAGGCCCAGGGGGACGAGGCTGCTTTGCTTAAAAAAGTGTTGACTCTGCAAAGCGAAGCGAAACAGAGGGGAGGCGCTGGGAGCATATCTGGGCCCTCCTGGGTGTGCGCTGGAGCACAACGTGTGCCACCAGGCTCGGCCCTCTTCCCTTCCCGACTCAGCCGCTTGCCTGCAAAACAAAAGGAAGTCGAGGAGAGAGATTACGATGACGATGACAATGATCGTTTCTGCTAATAATGTACTACAGCAAGCACTGGCTGCTGGTTCCCGGGTCTGCAGACCCACACACAGGAAAGCGGGGGGTCCCTCCCCTAGGGAGTCTTCCTTCTAGAAAGAGCCGAGAGCAGTCCTCCCCAGGCAGCCTCACCGGACACATCTCCTGATGGAGCTGGTTTAATATTTCCTCTCAAGTCATCCACTTTCTCCCACAGGGTGTGTTGTAAATGTTGCCTCCACCCCAGAAGGACCACACATTTTTCTGTCCCTGGTGCTATAGGTTTTTGGTTGATTGTGTTTATTACAAAATACTCCAGGTCAGCTATAATAAATAAAGATCACATAGTTATAGGTAAAGTGAAAGCCCCACCAAGACAATACCATCTACAGAGATGACAGCAGAAAACTGATGCAGGTGTGATCGTCCAGACACGTTCTGTGATGCATAAGAGCACACCTGTGCATACACCTGTATACATGTGCACGCACACGTGCAAGTGCAGAGGGACACACATGCAGACAAATCCACACGTGTACACACAGAGATGAGCACATACATAAACATGCGCACCCATGCACTCACGTACACATACCTACGCATACATGCACGTGCCTGTACACACATGCACACATGTGCATGCAGAAAGAGAGACACACACTCTCTCACACACACAGGAAACATGAGTCTCCTACAGACTTTGTAACGAAATTAAGATTCGAGGATTCACGTCATCCTACAATTTGCTTTTACACTTAACAATATACGAGGACCCTCCCCACGTCAGGGCTCAGGACCGTCCCACCCATCTCAGGGCTGCACCATATTCCATTATGAATGCCCTTCAACGTGCTCGCCTGTTTCTCCACTTCTGCACATTGAGATGGTGACTCTTGGCGATTTCCTGACACAAAAGATGCTGCGTTGAACCTTGTTTGTGACACATCCTCGCACACTCATGCTAGTATTTCTGTAGCATAGAACTGATCCGTGAACTTAAGGAACAGACTGCCCAGGTAAGAATGAGCTTCTGAAAATCATACTATGGGAAAAATAAAGTGTTCTCTTCACTCTAAATTAAATTCTTCCAAAGAGACGGGCATGGGATGTCAACGCACCCATCTGCATGAGTCTCATCGAAATGCCAGCCCTCGAAATGTTCCATTTACCTGAAATACTCCCATAGGCTGTCTACGCTAATCAGCCTCAAAGGATAATTGTTTGACGAGCTACATGTTGTCATAATGTCTTTGATACTTTGGGAGGAGGTGACATAATGTTGTGACAGTGTACCGTAACACTTATGAAATCTTAATAACCAATGCATGCCAAAGGTCATGAATTCCCAGCCAAGCCCAAGCCTCACACCCTGCAGTATCTTTGCCGGAGACAAATTTCCTATGCTTAGGAGGGGCTGCAGTCTTCAGGGAGACACAAAGTCACGTCACTTCTCATCGTGCTTCATTTGTGAACAGGATGTGACATGTCTCTCCTTTGAAATATCCAATTGGAAATACAGAAAGAGGGGCATTGAAGTAGGATTTCCCCGCAGCTACATGTTTCTCCCTCCTCTCTTAGAAGAATAAAATATTCCAATTAAGACTTGGTAACTAAATAGTATTGCCTAAGGAACTACATACGCAGTCGAATGTTCTCTCCCTCGCCCTTGACAACAGCAAAATGTACTTTTAACCTTAGCAATGAGAGTCACAGAGACTCTCCTACAAAGACAGGGTTGCATTTTTTTTTTCTTCCAACCCATGAGACCCAGATACATACACGGGAAGCTTGATTTATTTTGCAAAGTGAGTGTCATCCAGAGGCTGAAGTGTTTAAAAATCAGTCATTCCATCTAATTAGACCTCTCAGTAGCTCTGAAACTTAATATTACACCAATCGTGACACTAATGAGCTCGATGATGCTGGGCGTTTTGGAGAGAACCAGCTTTGCAGGCGCCGTGGGATCTGGACACTTGGGTGGTTTTGGGGGTACGTACAGCATTGTCTCAGCCTTGTTTCTGCAACTTAATTTAGGATCCAAGAGCCTGTTTTAACAAGACCACCTGCATCCAAGGGCTCTGGGTATTTAGCTTGCTCCGTTTGGGGAGGAAAAGGGAAAATATGTATATAACCAACCACGACTTAACAGAACCGACATGCCATTTATTCAACTTTTTTCAAAACCCCATGTTTGTAGCATTGACATCATTAAAAAGCCTCTAAGCAGGATGAGGATCTGGGTCCTGTATATATTAATACAATCATTGATTTTCACTGAGCCAACACTTCACCGGCACCGGGAAACCTAACAACACGGTGTGAAAACATCGCTCATGTCAATTTCCACTGTACACTGTTAATATCCAATTTTGAAAGCACATCTTTCATTTGTAAAAGCAAATTGCTAGGAAAAGCAATTGCCACTGGCATTCTATGTTTCTAGTTCCGGCATGTATCCTCATGGAAAATTTATAGGAAAGAGTTTGTAAGTTTCTCTATATCCCGTATAGGCCTGGTGTTTATCATACATTTGGATACATATGTGGCTTGATCATTTTTTTAAATGATGACCCGTATGAATTCAAAATGAGGTTACTTTAGGATGCATCCATTAAATAGCGTTTGCACTGAAGGATTAAAAATAAAAGGCAGAAAGAGAAGGTGCTATAGACCTACTGAAAAGCACGAGCTTGAAGGATCTCTAGCATTTTGTACGGGTGCTTCTCAACCAACAGCCCAAAGCCGTAGAGCTGTAAATCTCACTCGACTGGGGAGTTAATACGAATGACTCTGGGAATTAAAGCAAGGAAATTAAGGATATTTGTGGGAGAGTTCAGGGAAACCAATTGTTCTCTGGAATTGTCGATTGAATGATAAGTCACGTAATATTAGCATCAAGCAGGAGTGCAGACAAGAGCAGTAAATAAAAGAACGATACATTTTAAATGCAATTATTGCAAAGGGCACTAAGCAATCACCTATTAAATGAACTGCTTGGTGCTGAATGCCTTTGAAGCTCCCAGTATGTCTTTGTACGTGTGTAAAGTATAGAAAAGCGGCGGGGGGTGGGGGAATGTGAGTAGAATAATAGTGGGAGCAGAACTGAGAAAACCTGTCAGATCAGGCTGCTGATAATAATAATTCGGGTGACAACAGATCATGAGACAGAGGCATAAAGTGGGTAACTATAAGTATTAATAAAAACGAGGTAAAAATGTGCTCGTATAAAAGCCATGATGTCCAGAACAGGCGCTCAGAATAATTAACCTGTCAAGGATGCGATTCAAGGAGCTGCTTAGCTCTAGCCTGACCTCAGGAACGGAGCAAGAATTCAGGTTGCAGTGTGCCCGCATCCGTGGCCTGCTGGTCTGCTGTGCTTGGCTTGCGTAATGCTTTTCATTTCGCTTTTTTAATGACCTGCCAATATTTAAGACTTGGGCAATTTTGCACCAAACACCAGGATTCCTGGCTTTCCTGGGAAATTAAGATCTGACAGCATTGTGGCCTCCTTACCACATGACTGGAAGGCACTAGAGCTACGGGGAGGTGTGGGGGAGGGGGGAGTTCCTCTCTCTCCTCTGCACACCAAGTGTGTTTTACTTATTTACACACCCTGCCTGACCCCTTTTGAGGCCTCTTGTTCAAGAGCATACGTGGTGTGAACTGCATCTTCTTTCCTAACAGACAAATGAGGCAGCTCAGTATCATTTGGTCCAGGGGCTGGGAGACGTGGGCTGCCCTGGCCTTCATACGTTTATGTGCAGTAGTGGCTTTCTTCATAATAGATCACTGCAAAGATTATATGAAGATCACAGGAGTTTGTGAGCTCCATGTTGCCCGGGGAGAAGACAAATTCCTCATTCTTCTAAAAAGCTCACAATGCAACTGGAATTTCACCTGAACCAAGTAAACAAAACTGTCGTCTAACTTGAATGGGGAAAAGAAGTGTTAGGACAGGATCATTCTATTTTCAACTCTCCTATTATTAAGTTTGACTGATTTTTCCAGGGATGGGATTGTTATGGGGCGACTTTAAAATGAACCCAGCAGAAACCACTCTTCAGGGTTTATAATAGAAACATTTTAAAATTTAAATCACCAGTGAAAGATTGAAGCCGTGTGGTTTGGAAGCCGTGATTTTTTTGGAGGGGACCATCTATTTTCCATGAAAAGTGCAGCCTGATGGAGCACTTGCCCCTCAGCCTGGGCCTAACCTCACGGCTGGTGAAGCCACTGAGAGGTGAGCAAGTGACCTTGGACTTGCCAAGGTCATGGTAACAAGCTGCCTGTCTCCTGGTTGTAGACCTAGGGTACCACACTGAAGATGCTGCTGAGAGAGAGGAAAAGCTCCTTACATTTGAAGGTGAGGGCAGTGTCCCAAGCTGGCTGGGAGCCCATCTCTGTTACAAGACCCCCTCAGAGGGCTTGTGTACTCAGCGGGGAAAAAGTGGGCTTCAGAAACCATCCACTAGGCAGTGGTCCCTCCAGGATATGGATGTGCCTTATCAAGAATCAACAATTCTTGAGCACTCAGGGAGCAGTGACAGCACACGTAACATGCTTAACACACTGCCTGGCACACTGCACGTGGTAGGGATGTGCTGGCTCTCGGCGCCGAGGGGCTGCTCTTCAAGTTAACGATTCAAGGGTAAGGAGTGCAAATCCTGGACCCCTGTTTGTCGTCTGGGAAAGTTATTTGATTGTTAAACTTTATCTCTAACATTAGAATAATAACTCGTACTTCGTAAGAATTCCGCGAGGTAACATGAAACATGTTAGCTCAAGGCAAGCATATAGAAATTATTATTATTACTACATACGGCCTATGTCTTCCCCAGGACTCACCTCTCAGGAATTGAATGGATGTGACCTAATAAATTGGATGGCTGTTGGCCCTGGCACCAATAACTCAGAACAACTTTTTTCAAACAACGATTTAGGAAGTGAGGGCTGGGCAAAATTCTTATAGCCCGTCTACTGCGTTAACTGATTCAAAATGTGCACACGGGGGTGATGCAGTGGTTAAGAATCCGCCTGCCAATGCAGGGGACACGGGTTCGAGCCCTGGTCAAGGAACTAAGATCCCACATGCCACGAGGCAACTAAGCCCGCACGCCACAACTACTGAGCCTGCGCTCTAGAGCCCGTGAGCCACAACTACTGAAGCCTGTGTGCCTAGAGCCCGTGCTCCGCAAAAAGACAAGCCACGGCAATGAGAAGCCCGTGCACCGCAACGAAGAGTAGCCCCCGCTCGCTGCAACTAGAGAAAAGCCCGCGTGCAGCAACGAGGACCCAACACAGCCAAAAATTAATTAATTAATTTAATTTTTTAAAATGTGCACGTGGGTGTGCCTGCCAGAGGGACCGGAAACCCGAGCCTTGTCCCCACGGGCACCTGCCACCTGTTACGAGACAAAGCGCTCACTGCACAGTCTGAGCTGATGTGCTGTTTGCTCCTGGTGGCCGAAGCGTTTCATGACTCATGCACGATTGTAAACTTTTATTTTCTTTCGTAGACTTGGTTATTATTACCATTCCTACTCTCGAGGAAGGAAATATGGATTTAACTCAGTTCATAGAAGCATGTGGAGATAATGCCTCCAGGACCCAGGGCAGCACGAAGATACGATTAAGGGAGGTATTTGCTTTCTTGCTGTTTCCCATCAAGACCCACTGTTACCACGGCTTTGTCAAATCTTCTACCTCACGAGGTTAACGTGGGCTTGCGGGACACTCAGGCCAGCCAGCAATCACGGTGGAACTGCTATGAGAGCTGTTGGGATCTTCTCTGGAACAAACTACAGGCCATCCAAAGAAATAACCAAGTTTTAACCCTGTCCATGGATATTTGTCCCAATAAAGTATCTAAATATTCACATTACACCGTGACTATGTAGCAGAGGGAGAAATTGAATAGTTGCTTGAAGTATTCATTGGGTGTAATAACCAAACCCAAAATCCATGTGTTTTTTTCTTTTTTCTTTTTAGTGGTTTGGGTTTTTGTTTGTGCACATATATACAATGGAATATTACTCCGCCATAAAAAGAAACGAAATTGAGCTATTTGTAATGAGGTGGATAGACCTAGAGTCTGTCATACAGAGTGAAGTAAGTCAGAAGGAGAAAGACAAATACCATATGGTTTGGGTTTTTTAAATCATGATTATTTTGTTTTCTAATTGGCTAGAAAATTCCATCTTCAGGTCCATAATAATTGCCTTAATTTCACCTTCTTTGGCAGACAGCGACCAAGATCTTAACTGCAACAAGGCAGGTGTTGGTGCACCAAATAATCAGAACGTAAGGGGCCCTCAGGGTGGGGGGCACCAAGCACTGGAGGGGCAGCTCGGCTTTCTTTGAGCAAAGGCCCGGGGCCTCACAGGTGATTCTGGAGAGGAGGAGTGTGGGTTTCTGTCTGGGATTCACGGCCTACAGCCTCCAGAAGGAAGCTGAGTGCATCTCTTATTAAATGGCACACGCGCACCTTTGAACACCGGATTCACCACCCACACGTCCAGGGAACAGCCGCCCACCCAAGCTCGGCACCATCAGTGACGGCATTTCATCCTCTCAGTACCCCACCTTCTCAGCCAGGACCGAGAACTCCTCTGGTCATTTGGTACGATGGGATTTGATCCTATTTTCCAGCTGGTGACCTCATTCCTCAAGAGGAAGCGCTAACAGCTTGAGGTTTTCTGGAAGGTGCCTGCAGTGGAAGGAGAGAACGTGCATGTTATAGCAACAAAAGCCCGTGTCGTGAGTTATCACTTCCTCTGTGCATTCGAGGGAAATAATCTCTCATTTGAACTCCTGAATTTTCTCCTGACCAGCAAAGAGTTTCCGGCTTCTGGGTGGGCAGCGTTCTGCTAACGGGACCCTCGAGGGCCCCTCCCCTTAGTTGTCTTGCACCCGATCCTTATTTTTACAAAGACATACCATCTGCTCCCAGACACTCCAAAGGGATCCTCCATGTCTTACGGGGTGTTTATCATATGTTAGCCATTTCTGTGCATGCAGAAATATTTTGAAAACTGCCAAGTCTACACGTATGAAAAATGCATTGAGGTTGCTATTTGTCAAGGGACTGCAAGCATTTCCTGCCATTTGTCTCAATTCATGCACCAATTTCAACAACCATCTCAGAAACCCACAGCGTGGCTCTAAGCCCTGCACCCGCCCCCTTTCCTCTCAAAACCAAACTATCTACAGTCTATTTTCTAAGCATAGGAAAGATGTCACTGCATTTGGTTCTCAGTCTATACCAAGAAATGGTATAACGTATGGGAGGGGAGCCTAATTTTTACCAATGTATTGAGCTCTCTGGCTGTAATCTCAAATGAATAAAACACGGTCTGCCATTCAGAATTCTCTTTATGTCTTCAGAATCCACATTTGGAAGTGTAATTTTTATAATGGTAGTGCAAGTTTTAACCCTGTCTGTGGGTGTTTGTCCCAATAAAGTATCTAAATATTCACATTACACCGTGACTATGTAACAGAGGGAGAAGTTGAATACTTGCTTGAAGTATTCATTGGGTGTAATAGCCAAATCTAAAATCCATGTGTTCTTTTTCTTTTTAGTGGTTTGGGTTTTTTAAATCATGATTATTTTTCATTTTGTTTTCTAATTGGCTAGAAAATTCTGTCTTCAGGTCCATAATAATTGCCTTAAATCTACCTTCTTTGGCAGACAGCGACCAAGAATTCAACTGCAATAAGGCAGATGTTAGAACAGCTTCTTTCCAAATAGCTCAAAGTCTCCCTGTCACTGAAATCTCAAATTCTATCACTGTAAAAAAGTAAAATAAAAAGGGAACCAGCATATCCATTTCCATCTGTTTTATCCTCTCATTATACCTTGTTATTTAAAGGGAACACGATCAAGCCACATGACTTGTACCTGACAGTAATACTGCAAAAATGAAGTCCCTACCAGAGAACTTGAATGAAGAAGATTATTCCTACTAACGTATCAAATTGTATCAATAAACCTGCATGGCTCTTAGGTGTCACTAACAGAATTAAATGAGTGTTTAAGGGGTTAAGTAGGATCTAGTGACATCTGTCAGCCAGCAAAAGGGAGCCCGGGGCATGGGAGGGACACTTCCCTTCCAGATCAGTCCACCCCTGTCTGTCAGGCAAATACAATAGGAATTACTTAATTTAACACCGTTTCAGTTCTAATTGAATTCTATTTTCTAAATCCTGAATAAATACATTACAACTGTCTCTTCGGTCAAACAGAGAGAAAGAGTCATCTTTTAATGACTCCCCTGTGGATTTAATGCCTATTCTATCTGTGAGAAAAATGATTCCAACATCCCTGGAATACATTGAAGGGATAATGGGTATTTAAACATGCCAAGTCTTTATAGAGTAGATAAGTATTTGAATTTGCATTTATGAAAATCAAAAAGAGAGCTCGGGAAGCAGGTACCAGGTTGTGACTCCCCAGGCCACGGAAACCATCGAGTTGGAAGATCAGGAAGTGAGGAGGGGGAAGCTGTTCTTTCCCAAGAGGACCTTCCACTGACCTCTCTGTCCCCCACCACTGCATTCCTGCAAGTGGTCTTTAAAACGGCATCACTGCCAGCCTGCCGGCTTGGTTTATGCCATCAGCAGCTCCCGTGACTCTGCCGTCGAGACCAGAAGAGCCGACGTGGATGCCGTGGCCAGCTTGGCCCTCGGGGATCTTCACCACCACAGCCTGGGCACTCTTTTGTTTCCTGCCCTTCCTGCTCACTGTTCCCTTGGACCCCAGGACATTTGCACGTGCTCTTTTCTGTCTGTAAAGCTCAATCTCACACACACACACACACACACACACACATACACACACACACATACACACACACATACACACACACACATACACACACACACATACACACTACACACACACATACACACACACACATACACACACACACACACACACACACACACACTACAATTTGTAATCACCTAATTACTGATGTCATTGTTGGATTCTTGCTTATCTCTCCCAATAGGCAGGAAATTAGGGCCCTCATCTAATTTGTTCAGTATCACAGCCCCAGTACATTTTTGCCCAGCACGCAGTATGCTCTCAATAAGCTTCTGATTGAATAAATGAGTGAATCAATCAATCAATGCCCTACTTTGCAAATTCTGTTGAGCCTGAAAATAAATAAGCCCTTTAGTCAAGCTATTTCTTGATTACTCCCATAATCCAATACGTTGTACATTCAGAATGACTGAATGTTCATTAATATCCCTCTAATATCCCTTTATTCCATTCCTTACAATTTTCAGAGGGGTCAACCCATCACAATTTACCCCAGAGACGTTGAACTCCTCTCCCAGCACCAGACTTAAGCCCCTTCATTTTCTGCACCTGTGTTTCCTTCCTGGGCTGCTTCCAATGTCCTGCAGCTACATTTCCCTCCCAAGTTCTACACACAGGGACCGGGCTTCCGGAGACATGGGCCTCCTTCTGCCTCCACGGCCCCTGCCTGAGAGGTGTCTTGACCCCCAGGTGCTCTTTGTAAATGTGGCCGTATGTGTTCCCCCCCGTCTGAGCTCCAAGGGATGCCTGGGGAGATGACGCATGGGTTCCAAGCTGGAAAGGCAGCCTGCGCTACGCCAGGGGGAGGCGTCACGGACAGATAGAGCCTGCAGGGAAGGGGTGGCTGGCAAGTGTTAACCACCAGCTTTCAGGAGAAAGGATGGGAAGGTCCTGATCTGCAGTGTTCGCTGATTTCCATGGTGTAAACTCTCTCTTTGGAGTCAAGGTTGGTCAGGGATGTGGTGTCCCAAGCATGGAGGGCAGAAGAGGTGGTGAGCACAGTCAACTGTCCCGGGCCCCAGGAGCCGCCTGGAGCACCCCGGGGACTGTGGGGTTCATGCGAGAAGATCAAGGAGCTGCGAGATCTCCATCCCTTTTGCCCAGCTCAGTCCTTACCCTGCACCCGCCCTGTGTCACATTCTTCACAGCACTGACCCCTCCACCTGCAGTGACGTGCTGGTTTCCCTGCAGTGATGTTCAGGGGAACAGAGGCCTTGCCCATCCTCTTCAGAGGAAGCCCGGCCTGTCGCCCGGCTCCGTGCTTATTCATCACCTCTGTCTTGATTCCTTCCTCCAGTGGAAGATGGTTTCCGCCTCCGGCTACCAGAACCTGCTAGAAGAAGCTAGATTAAGTCTCATTTCTAAGTGCTCACGAGCTATTTTCTTCCCGGAGGTCTTTAGAGTATTTGGAAATGCTCCCCAGCTACCCAATGAAAAGCCCACACACCTAATTCAGATATGTCATGGAAGACATCCCTGCAGCTCTAAAAACTTCCATTTAAAACATAAGCAACATTCTAGAATATCTGGATGAAAATGATCTCCTCAAAATAAGAATAATGGTAAAATGTGCAAATGTAGACCAGGGGTCAAAACACATGAGAAACCTTGAATCTCAAGTTCCTTTTACCTTGAACCAGAGCCCAGGAAACGCATCCGCTTAGCCTGACTCTTATATTTCAAGTTCCAACCTCTCTCACTGGTCCTGCCTTCTTCTGGTAGCTAAGGAGACACATCTCTTCGAATAGAAACCCAAACATTTACATCCTGTGAAACAGGCTTGGGAATCAGACTCCAGATCCTGGGGCCTCTGGGAGCCTGGGAACCAGATCCCCCATCTGCCCTGTAGAGCCGACCGAAGGGGCTTGTGGGAGGTGGAAGGAGAGGCTCCTGGGCTTGCAAAGCTCTCCAGACTTTGACTTCGTTCTGTGTTTGTTTGGGGGCGCGGGGGTGCTCATGTCGAAGAGAGAGACAGAGACAGAGAGAGAGGGTCTTGGTTATAGACGAGGAAGAGCAGCCTCTTCGCTGATGAGCTATATCATCCAAACGGAGGCAAACAGCAAGGCCGGAAGCACAGCTGCTTATGCAAATTTGCGTCTCAGAAGTTTGAGTCAGAGGTCACGTATGAGCCGCAGAATCGTGCAGAACACTGACGAAGCCGCCCCCCAGCCGAGCGCCAGCTTCTGGGCACTGGGGCCGTGGAGGAACACCCCTTTCTGCAGGGACAGCTGAGGGTCTCCATCCGCCATCACCTCTGACGCCGGGCACGGGGAGCCCTGTGTGTGCGATGGTGGAGCAGTGGCGGGGCACCTGCCCAACGGCGTGAGCAGTTGTCTGAAAGCAGAACTCGTCTTGACAGGGGTCATTCCTGCTTGTCCCTTTACAAATTGAGCTACTTTTTAAAGACATGATCTTGCCACCCTCCCCTTCTATTCATGGGTCCCCCTGGGACCTGTCCCCGTGGCAATGTGCCCCAACTATGCCACTGCCCTCAAGATGGTAGGGTCAGCCACCCTATTATCTTAAGGGAAATAGCAGAGTTGTCAGCCTTGTTATCTGAGTGTGACGCTGCTGAGGGTTGTGGGGAAGGAGCTCTCACACTGTTGATGATGACGAGAGAGTAAATCTGTGGAACATCTTTACATTGTTCTTTGTTTCTTTCTTTCTCTATTTTTTTTTACTTTGCAGGGCACTTGGACCCTATCACTTAGAAATTAAAATGTGCACCCCCTTTGACCCAATTCCATTTCGAAATCTATCTACAGAAATAATAGCCTAGACGAACAAAGACACACATATATGGATAATCGTCATGAATAATAGTAGAAACCTGGAAACAACCTAAACACTTACCAAGAGTGGTCTGTTTAATTTGAGGGTGCCCGTATAACGGCATGATCTGTGCAGCTAATACAGGGCTGCAGATCGAAATATAATGGGGAAAAGATGCTCTCCCAGGATGTTTTAGCAATCAGTTCTGTTAAGGTATAATTGACATTTAATGAACTGCACATATCTAAAGTGTGTCATTGGATACATTTTGACATAGGGCACACTCATGAAACCATCCCCAATCTATTTATATTTTGGACCACATCCCCATCTTAGTCTGCCTCCTGCCCTTCCTCACGCCTCCCTCTGCCACTCCTGCTTCCCTGCCCAGGCAACCACTGACCTGCTCTCCGTCACTTTAGATTAATCTCCATTTTCCAGATGTTTACGTAAGTGGAAGCACACAGGGCATATTCGGCTCTGTCAGGCTTCTTTCACTCGCCTAATTGCTTTCAAATCCATCCATGGTGCTGCTGGGACCATAGGCTCATCCCGTTTTTATCGCCAAGAAGTTTCCATTGCACGGATGCCTTGCAGTTTATCAGTTCTTCTGTTGATGGACATTTGGATTGTTTTATTGGGGGATTAATACAAACGAAATAGCTACGAACAGTCTTATATGTGTTCTTGCACAGACACGTGCTTCCTTTTCTATAAATACCTAGGAATGGAATGTCTAGATCATATGCTAGGTGTAGGTTTAATGTTTCTTTAATGAGGTATAATTGACATACGGCATTATATCAGTTTCAAGCGTACAATAAGATGATCTTATATTTGTATAAGGTTTAACTTTTTAAGAAACAGCCTAACTGCCTTCCAAGGTGGTTGCCACATTTCTATGCAGATATATATACATTTATATATATTTGTTCATATATGCATAAACCACCACAAAAATTTGTACATAAACAGATCAAGGTGTGTGTATGTGTTTGTATCCTCATCATGTAGGACAATTCACATCAAATTCTTAACCACACTTACCTCCACAAGGTACAATTGAGACTTTGAATTTTTCCTTGAGTTTTGGAATCGTTTTCCAGCATGTGTTACTTTTATATGTTTTAAAAATTATTTTATAGATAATAGAGTGTGTTTGGGATTGAAAATTTGAATCCATCTCAGCCTTGACCCAGTGAAGGTTCCTGTCATCACCAACGTGGGACTTGATCCAAGGTGTGCATTACATCCCACTCAGGCCTTTATCTGCACAACCCCAGGCACCTGTCCCCACCTATGGAATGACTGTAGGACCTCCAGGTGAGAGTGTGCAGTCAAGTTCAAAGGTGCAGCTCCACCACCCAGGCACCCTAGATTCCGGGGTCGACCGCCCCAGCACTCACAGCCTCTGTCTCCCCTCAATAAACGTGCCGTGTGACTCAGCGACCCCAGACATCTGTTCCGGTGATCAAAATCCTTTGCTGTATTTTTTCTTTCAAATGACGTTCATGTATCTTACAAACATACTATCCCATGAGGTTGTTTTACTGATGTTTCTGAGGGCACCTCGCCAGCCCTTTATACCATTAAAAAACAAAAGAAAGACTATTTTGCAGATGTGAGGTTGCGACTGTGTTTTGAACAATGGCCCGAGGGCACCTTTTCTAAGCAGTATCAGCTCTGCTCTTAGACTAACAGCAAACTCTGCATTTTTGAAAGACCAAATTTTGAGCAGATGCCACATAAGCTCTGGGGAAGGCTTAACAGACACGGCTCCCCAAGGGTGAAGTTTACGAGATGCATCTCTGTTGGGGGCCACATCCCAGCTCCCAGTGCACCACGCAGCTTACTGATCAGGATGCTGTGCGGTAAGGTGACACTCAGAGGGCGTGAGAGGGGTCCCAGCCCTCATGCGCGAGGACCAGACCGCCCAGGGCTCCTTCCCGCCCAAACGAATTCCAACCTGTGTTGGGACTCGTCACAGTTCTCAGGAAAGAAACTCCCCTCTAAGAATTAGGAGCCTGCTGGGGTAGAGACCAGACACTCTTATTTCAGAAGACATCGGTTACAGCCATGGGTCCGTGCACTGGGCTGAAGCATGCGAGGGTTACGAGAATGATCTTCAGGCCCTCTCATGCATTTAGTTAAACATAAATGCTTCAGGGTAGAATTGACTTAAGTTACTGTTATATTAGTACAAATTTTAAAAATTTTTTTAAAGTTAGTTGTCCCCATTTGTATCAATAATATAAAATCGAAACATCATTTTGAGTCAGTTTTATGGATTTCTGTAAATGGACACACAACTTACTTTATGACTTTTGTAAATTAGTGAGTATCTGTAGATATCAACTTTCTCATCTGTAAAACAAAGATGATAGCACCTGTCTTGCAGGCTGGCATGTGTTAAATTACTTAATTAGAAGCAGTAGTGAGTGCATGATAAGGGCTACGGCAGTGTCGACCATGAAGGTTCGTATTATTTCTTTCTAAAGCTGGATCCCGTTTTCTGCAATATAAGACTCCCGTTATCACTCATTCATTCATTTATATGACCAATGTTTATTGAGTGCCTACTATAAGCAGGTGGTAAATTCTCAGCTAGTTGTAGTGAACAAAGCAGAACTTAAAATCAGGGAACAGAGGCGTGATGTGGAAGTGCAGTTGCCACAGGACGCATCAAGGGGACCCACCAGGGACTCAAGGGATGGAAATCCACAAAGGCTTGGAGTGGAGCCGTGAGTCCGTTTTAGAAAGAACCCTCGGCAGAGGAGCAGAGAACAGCTGCAGGGGAAGGAAATTCACGGGCAGTTGCACAGTTCTGATGGAAGGATGATGGAAGTTTTGGAAGGGAGGCCAGGAAATGTAGGAGAGAGTCAGGAAGATAAGGTTTGGAGATGAACTGAATATGAGAGTTAAGGAGAAAGAAGCAATTAGGAACGGCTCCTAGATGTTGAGCTTCAGTTTTGGGGTGGGTGGCAAAGACGTTGGCTGCAGTGGGGGGACACTGTCCAAGAAATGGTTCTGTCCCTGGGAAAGGGCCACAGGGGATGAAGATGCAGCTATTCTGAAATAAGAAAGGATTATTGCTTTCATGGATGTCTTCATGCATGTCTACCTAAGAATCTTTCCTAAAAAAATGGACTTGATACTTTTATTGAGTTATTCAAATACTGATCGTTTAATAGAAGCAACCCTACAAAAAAAACCAAAGGATGGCTGCCTAGGTTGTCACTTATGTTAAAGGAATAATGCATAATTACACATATCACCCCATCAAAGAAGACCTAGAGAGATTAAGAAAATTAACTTTGTCCTTCAACTCAAAGTGGTAGAACATGAATCTGAACCCAGACCTGCATGGCTCAAGGCTTTATTGCCTTTCTAAGGGCGCCCTGAAGAATTCTCGAGAATTCTTTTGTGGAGGTGAAAAGAAAGAAATCTTGAAAGTAATGAAAAGGTGAGATAACATCTTGCAGATTTCTAGTGTGAGATACAATTGGTAGGTATTCACGAGCCTTGGCAGGTACTCCAACAGTTTCTTAGAAGATGCACCAGCCAGATAAGATCAAGTTTCTGTAATGGAATTTTTGTTCACTGAGAGAGAGTGAAATACAATTCTAGCAAAGTGGAGTCAAAGACTTCAGATTTTACTTCAACGATGGAGAGACCTGGAAGGATTACTGTTTCCATCTTCAGAACGAGTAAAGGACAATCTGCAAGCCACTGACTTGTTGAACCCACCAAAGAACGTAGGTTGCAGAGTAAACAAAAAAATCGAAACCTATGGAGAGGGGGCTTCCCTGTGGTGCAGTGGTTGGGAGTCTGCCTGCCAATGCAGGGGACACGGGTTCAAGCCCTGGTCCAGGTAGATCCCACATGGAGCAGAGCAGCTAGGCCCATGCACCACAACTACTGAGCCTGCGCTCTAGGGCCCGTGAGCCACAACTGCTGAGCCCACATGCCACAGCTACTGAAGCCCGCGTGCCTAGAGCCCATGCTCTGCAACAGGAGAAGCCACCGCAGTGAGAAGCCCACGCGCTGCAATGAAGAGTAGCCCCAGCTTTCCGTAACTAGAGGAAGTCCACACACAGCAACGAAGACCCAACGCAGCCAAAAATAAAATAAATTAAAAATAAACAAGACCTGGGGAGAGACAGATGCTGGCAGAGAAAAAGAAGATCCACACATTTGTTATGCAGAGCAGATGTCACCTGATAACATATATACTATAATAAAATTCAGCTTTAAACTGTTAAGTAATTGATAAGGGCCGAGCATGGGTAAAGAACGTAGTGACTACAGGCATTGGGAAGGGTTTGCACCGTCTCACAAACACACCAAGTATCACATGCTTATATGTAAAAATGAAGTCTATGACAAAGATGGCACAAAGGATGGGAGGGAGGAATTAGGAACATATTTCTACAAGTCCCTCACACTGCATATGAAGTGGTAGCATGAAGGTGAACTTAGATTTTTAAAGAGTATATTGTAAATACTAGGGCAAATATTAAAAGAATTAAGAAGTATAAATATGCAATAGAAGAACTAAAACGTAACCATAAAAAGGTCAGTTAAACCTAGAGAAGGCAGAGAGGAGAAATATTTTTAAAAAGTAAAACAAACAGAACACAGCAAAGTGGTACCTTTTCACCCAATGTTATCAATAATCATTTTAAACGTGAATGGTCTAAATAAAAGACAGTTGAAAGACAGAGATTGTCGGGTTGGATTAAAAAAGTGGAAGACTCAACCATATGTTGTACAGAAGAAATCCATTTGAAGTGTAAATACATAGATGCAATAAGAGTAGAAAGATAGAGAGTGATATACACGCAAACACAAAACGACAGGAAGCTGACATGACTATGTTATTTCATACAAAGCAGAGGCAGAATTTAGAACAGGAATTTTATCAGAGCTAAAGAGGGGTGTTACATAAGGATAAAAAAGTCAATTATCCAGGAGGAGATAATGCTCTAAAATTAGTACATGCAGCTAACATCACAGCTTCAAAATACTTGAAGCAAAAAAACTAATCAATCCGAAAAGAGACAAAAATAATTACAGCTGGAGACTTCAACACTTTTCTTTCAGTAACTGACGTAAAAAGTAGGCAAGGATCATTAGGATATGGCTAACCTAAACAATACCATCATGATTTTGACCTAATTGATATTTATAGAACAGGCCACACAGCAACAGCAAAATAGGCACTTTCTTCTAAAGTGTGAGTGTAAATTCACCAGGAGAGACTATGTTCCACACCATAAAAGAAACCTTAATGGATTTAAAAGAATAGAAGTACTATAAAGTATATACTCAAAGATTCAATTAAACTATAAAAATCCATAACAGAAATACATCTGGAAAAATCTCTAAATATTTGGAAATTAAATAACATACTTCTCAAAAAGATATGGATAAAAAAAGGACTTCTCTGGGGAAATTAAAATAATTTTGAACTGAATGATGATAAAAATATACCATCAAAATGTGTGGGATGCAGTTTAAGCAGTACTTGGAGGACAGTTTACATTATGACATGCTTATACTAGTAAAAAAAAATTTTTAATCAATAACCTAAGCTTCCACTTTGAGGAGTTAGAGGAGGAATGTCAAATATTCCGTAAGGAAGCAGAAGGAAGTAAACACTAAAATTTAGGGCAGAAATAAATACAATTGAAAATAGAAAAACAATAAAGAAAATCAGAGAAATTAAAAGCTGACCCTTAAAAAGTTCAGTAAGATTTACAAACCACTATCCAGGTAGAGCAAGAAAAAAAGAATGAATCACAAATTATCAGTACCAAGAATGAAAGAGAGGTGATCATCACTGATCCCCTAGATACCAAGAAAAAGAAGAAAATTTACAAATAATGTTATGTTATAAATTCAACTTAGATGAGATATACCAATCCCTTGAAAGATATAAAAAATACCAAAACTTACTCAGGAAGAAATAGATAACCTGAATAGACCTACGTATATTAAAGAACTTAAATTAGTAGCGAAAAACCTTTCAAAAAAGAAACCTCCTGATCCAGACAGTTTCACTGGCATATTCAATCGAACATTTAAAAAAGAAATATTACCCAATCGAGATAATATCTTCCAAAAATCGTTTTTGAAAAAGAGAACACTACTGCTGTTTCTAACTTCTTGGGGTGGTATATTTGGAACCATGTGTCCTTCCTATAATGAATAACATAATCTCCATTTTAATTCTTAATCACATGTATTCATCAATTTGTTAGGTTTATGTATTATTTCCTTTTAAACAAATAAACATGATTTTTAATTAAAAAAAGAGAGAACACTGCTCAAATTATTTTATGAGGTAAGCTTTATCTTAATACCAATACCAGACAAAGATATTACCAAGAAGGAGGAGGAGAAGAAACAAACACATATTCTTATATTTTAAATCTCTAGAAGTAAGACATAAAGTATTAAAATTCTAGAAGAAAACATCCTCTAGAGATTTTCTAGGGAGAAAATCTACCTGACCTGGCTTTGGAAATAAGTTTGTAGCTGTAACACCAAAAACTTGATCCTTAAAAGGAAAAAAAAAAAAATGGTAAATTGGACTTTTTAAAAACAAAAACTTTTACTTTGTGAAATACACTGTCAAGAGAATGAAAAGACAAGCTACAGACTTGGAGAAATATTTTCAAATCACATACCTAATAAAAGACATATATAGTACATATAAAAACCTCTTAAACTCGACAACCCAGTTAAAAACGGGCAAAGATCTGAATAGACACCTCACCAGATGATACATGGATGGCAAGTAAGCATAGGAATAGAGGCTTAACATCATTCACCATTGGGGAAATGTACGCTAAACCGCAGTGAAACTCCCCTCCCCCTCGGCAACCATAAGTCTGTTCTCTACGACTCTGAGTCTATTTGGAAGCTTTATTCTTAATTGCCCCAAACTGGAAACAATTCACATACTCGTTAACAGGTGAATGGATTATCAAACAGTGGTATACCTGTAAAATGGAATAATACCCAGCAATAGAAAGGAATACGTGATCAATTCACATAACAATATGGATAATTCACATGCATTTTGCTAAATGGAAATAGCCAAAGCCAAGAGGCAACGCACTGTGTGATTCCATTTACACAACACTTTTTGTTTTTAATTTTTATTGGAGTCGAGTTGATTTAAAATGTGTTAATTTCTGCTGTACAGCAAAGTGAATCAGTTACACATATACATATGTCCACTCTTTTTTAGATTCTTTTCCCATATAGGTCATTACAGAGTTCCCTGTGCTACACAGTAGGTCTTTATTGGTTATCTATTTTATATATAGCAGTGTGCCTTTTAAACAACATTTTGGAAAAGCAAAACCATAGGGTAGAAAAGAGACAAGTGATTGCTGAAATTTGGGGCTGGGGGAGGAATTAACTACAAGAGGTCATACAGAGAAATAGGGCATTTACATGGCCACAAAGTCTCTCTCCCCAAAGTGTTTATTAATTCTTGGAGTGGGTTTAACATATGTCCACACTTTCTTTAATATTCCTCCCTCCAGGAGATGGAGCTTGATTCTTTCCCTTGAGGATGGGCTGGTTTTAGCAATTCACTTCTAATGAAGAGAGCATGGAAAGGGAAAGATAGTAATTTCACAGAGGAGAAGTCTGGGAGACCACCTTATCCAAGTGATCAGGGTTTCCATCATCCATAACAAATCATCCACAAGCAAGTACCCCTGTGTGGTGTGAGGTAACCCACTTCTGGGGTCTCCTTCTCCCAAATCCGTAACCTGGATGTGAACATGAGAAAACGTCAGACAAACCAAAATCGAGGAACATTCTAGGAAATGCCTAACTGATACCGGCCAGGGTTCTTGGCCTTCTGCAATCGATAGAAATTGATTAGAGGCCAGACAAGAAATTCAGGCAAGGCTTTATCGGGGCTCCTGCTGCAGCAGGGGGGGGGAGTGGAAACAAGTAACATCTTCCCTTGCTAGCTCCCCAGGGGAGTCGAGCCGGTTCCTTATATGGGGTGAGTGTAGCGGTGGGGCCAGGGCTCGGGCCAGAGGCGGGGCTTGGGTGGTCTGCCCGCCCCTTTGGTGGTGTTGAGCGCTGGGGGCGTAAGCAATGTGCTGTTTTTCCTCCCGACCCCGCTCTGCTCTTCAGAAGTAGCAGTTGGGTTTTTCCGTCTTTTTGTATCTTCTCTTCTCATCCAGAATTTGCCCCAACTGCACATGCATGCAGTTATTTTTAGTTCTTTATGGTTTCTTTGTATTTTGTTGCTCAATGAGACATTTGTCCAGGTGCAAGCATTGCGGCAAAGTGTCCCAGGTCCCAGACTGTCCCATGACTACCACTCTTCAAACGCTTAGAGGTCAAGAGAGACAAAGAAAGATTGAGAGGTTGTCACAGATTGGAGGGGACGCAGGGACAGGGAGACTAAACACCACGCTTGGTCCTGGATCTGAGCCCGGAACAGGGGAAACTGAGTAACATCTGGAGTTGAGTTAGCAGTATGGCGTTGGCAGTGCTCATTTCTTCGTTTTGATCAACATCCTGTGATTTTATAAGAGGTCTCCATTAGGGGAAGCTGGGTGACAGATGTGAGGGGGGGACTATCTTTACAACTCTTCCACAAACCTAAAATTATTCCAAAATAAAACCTTTAAAAGCATACAAAAACTGGACTCAGCACAGTAGAGTGGGCTGGGCATTTCCCATTTACCACTTCGGGTATCCAGCAGGCCAGGGAAACAAAGGAGAGGAGATCGGGCAGAAGTCTCCCATCCTCACAAAAGTTAGCATTTGCGGGAACGGGGAACTCCCACCAGAGACCCTCAGACACTTTCTGCTATCGGAACCCAGGTAGCCCAGATGCAGAAAGGCCATGATCGTGAGCACTATGGAAGGCTGGAAACGTATGCATGGGAAGGTAGACGCCTTGCTTCTCAGGGTGTGGTTCACGGACCAGCATGCTAGGCATTGCCTGAGAGGGTGTTAGAAACGCAGGGCCTCAGGCCCCGTCCCAAAGCTACTGCATTTCAACAAGAGCCCCAGCTCTTCCTCTGCACCTCCATGGGTGTGTCCAGCCCTCCCACCCTCCATCACGGCCCTCCCCGGGGGCTGTCCTTTGTCCTGGATCACGGCCCTCCAGACACACTTGGCCTCTTTTATTCCTTACAAGTTCCAACTTTTTCTGTCTGGGACACTGACCAGAAACTTTCCCCAGACATGCATTCACATACAAACTCACACCTGCTCCTTCACACACACTTACACACGCACAGACTTACAGTCATGCACATGTGGATTCGGGCTACACACACACACACACACTGACTTTCCCTCACTCACATCCTGCACGTACACCCCAGCTTTCTCTGGGCGTCCACACCCATGATTTTGTTGGCTGGTTCACTTGTCTGCTGCCTGTGGCTGTCACTGTGGTCCCAGCTCTGGAAGGGACCTTTGGTTCCATCCATCTCTCTTTTATTTTTTTGTTGGCCTCTCACTGCTGTGGCCTCTCCCATTGCGGATCACAGGCTCCAGACACGCAGGCTCAGCGGCCGTGGCTCACGGGCCCAGCCGCTCCACGGCATGTGGGATCCTGCCGGACCGAGGCACGAACTCGTGTCCCCTGCATCGGCAGGCGGACTCCCAACCACTGCGCCACCAGGGAAGCCCCGCATCCATCTCTCTTACCATCTGTTTCCCCAGCACCCAGAACAGAGCCTGGCACAGTACAGAGACTCAATAAATATTTGTGTTTGAATAGAAGAGAGAGAGAGAGAGCCCAGGTCCAAAGGAAAGGGAAAGATAAAAGGGAAGAGGGAACTGCAGACAAGAAAAGGCCCATCTTTGCTGACCACGCGTGTCATCCTCTGAGTCCTGGGACTTTTCTCTCACACACGGGACCACAGGTCTCCCGCAGGCAGCCTTATTACAATGAAACTCCACAGCTTTGATATGAGACAGAATAGGCACCTGCCTTCCCACGAGTTATGGCCCTGTAACCAGCCAACATGGGTTCTGCTCACGAGTTAAGAATGTGTTTCCATGGTGACCTTCTGGTAATTAACTCCTTGGAAGGTAGCCAAGATAAGCCAGCATTCTTCAGAATTCAGCACCACCAGGGGTCCATCCTGCCCAGGGCTACTCATTTTGGAAAATTAACCTGCGTGTTCAGGTTGTGGGAAGGGAAATTTGTTTCCCGACAAACGTCATCAACCCTTCCTTCTGTATTTTGCAGAAGAACCGGCTGGTCCAGCGGTCCTCGGGAGGTTTATCAATGGACTCAGGTCTACTGTGAGACCCTGGAGACAGACCCAGAGAGAGGGGTGGGATGGGCCGTTTCTAAACTTTCATCATTGTTGGCCTGGCTTTGGAAACAACAAGCAGCTCCTTCTAACAGGCTGTGGAAAGGAACATGAGTGCCAGGTGGAGGACTGAAGACAGACATTTTTGTATCATGTGTTCTTGGATGGGTGTTTCTTGCCAACATTTTGAAATTCATTGTTTAGCTTCCTTATGCTTGAGGCAAAACCCAAGAGACAATGATAGTGCCTCGTTGAAACAATGGCGATAAATCCTAAATAGCTATAATTACCCTGTGGCTTGAAAAGAGATCTGCACACAATTAATAAAGAAATTTGGCAAGGGCACGATCTAAAGAAACATATAATTTATCAAGTAAGGAAATTTTACGGAAGTTCCATCACGTAGCCCTGTGTACGGCTTCTTCTGCAAGGAAGCAGAATCCCACTGTGGATCGAATGCACGGAGCAGGGATTTTAAACAGCGGTGTGTACAAATCACGTTGCCCGTTCCCACCTTTATAACGCCAGTTCCAGCGCGATGCTGAAAAAAATTCTAAAGCGGCGGCTGGGAATTCATGTGCTCAAGGAAACAGGCCTGTCTGCAGCACAGACTGTCAAGCTGTTGCAGTCATACGCGACATGAGATAAGGCGGTTCAGTTCTCCGGAAGAGCTGGCATAGACCGTTTTGATGTGGAGAGAAAACTGGGCTGCATCTTTGCAAGCTGAGCAAGGTAACTAACAGAGGGGGCAGCGGGCACAATTTGGAGACATTGACATTGGTGTGAGCAAACATTCACCTCCTTCGTACCCTTCAGGGCAAGGGTTCAGCCAGCCGGGGAGGCTGGGAGTTAGGAATATGGCTGGAATTAGCCCATCTCCATCCCTCAATGCTCCCACTGATTTGTTTTGAATCTTAACAAGTTCTGTAAACTTTCTGAGCCCCTATCTCCTCACCCCTATAACAATTACCTCTTGGGGTTGAAGATAAAATGAGGTTAACGAAGTACCCAGCACATAGTAGGCTCTCAATAAAAAACAGCTCTAGTCTCCGCAGTGCCGCTGGGTGCCTGGGTGTCCAATCAAGCATTCAGGTCCTCCTGGAATGAAGCGGAAGTAAAATTAACAGTTCACCTTGAACCTACGCAGTAAGCATTCAATGGGAATTAACCTTCCATTACCAAATTAAAGAGAAGTGCCCTAGAAGTTCAAACTACCTGGGATCCCGTTCCTGAGAGAGGCATGCGAATGGGATTCAAGGGCACCCAGGGAAGAGCTTTAAACATGCACACTTGGACTTATATACCTTTAGGAAAACTAATTTCCCTGAGTCTATTATTTCATCAGAAGGATGGAGAGGGAAGTCCTTCCGGGGGTCAGGGTGTCTGGGGTCCCCGCAATGAGCTGCGCCCCCCGTGTCTGCAGCACTTGCTGACCCAGATCATTCTGCCCCTCTCCGGTCCTCTCCCGGCAATACAAGCTATTCCAGGAGGCAGCGACGTCCTCTCCCCCACCTCCCATTAAAACAGCTGTTTTATTTCTGATTGACTCTCTTTTGAGCAAATCCTCCAGAATCAAGTTGCTTGAAGGGTAATTGTTCCTGACAAATATCTTGTTTTTTCCTCTGTGCAGCTGTGGTTATTCAATCTCTGTCACACCATCCATTGACTGGCATATTTATTGCTTGACTTTTTTCCCTCCTTTTATTGTGGTTCTGTGTTGTTTGGTTCTCTTAGCTTGGGGAGGTTATGTTCTATACGCTTGGCAGGGGGGAGCTCTGTTTTGCTTTACTGTAGTCCTAGTATATAGTATAAGAAATGTTTATTTTTAAATTAAACTAGTTTAAAATTAAGTATCTCAATATAACATCCTAACATTTTGATATGAGTCCATGAACTGCAAGATCTGTGTCTCAAGGAGAAATTGACCAGTCTCAGATGTTCAAAGATCACCTTTTCAAATTCTGGAAGCATGTGTCAATCAGTTACATGGAATCCCCCATAACTTCATACTCACGTGCATATTTAATCCATCACCAAAAATGTCTAGGAGGTAGCCATCAGCCTCCTGAAGCTGTCGAGGGACAGAAGTTCCATAGTCTCACATGAGTGTTAACAACTCCTAGGGTCTCCCCCTGGGGCTGCAACTTCTAGAGCATCCTCGTAGGGGAGCAGCATCCTCTGAAAGGAAGAGTTCACAGTGAGCAGCCAGGACACGAGTCCTAACAGAGAATGGGGTGGAAAGTGGGTACCAGGGGTGCACAAATGAGAAAGTGTTCACAGTCTTCCTGAGCACCTGGATCGCAGACCCCAGTGTCCCCGGCAGGGTTATTTTGGAGGTACCAGCCCACCAGCTCCTGCACCACAGTCCTGTCTCGGAGAACCTGCCCCCACTCAACCCTGAAAGTTCACCCACGCAACACTGAATCTCACTCCCACCACAGATGACGGGGCCAGGGGTCAGAAAACAGTGCTTGTATAGGATGCTTAATAGCCAGAGAGATATGGGGATGGGGCACAGCGACGGGCAAAGAGAGAGAGAGGAGACAGAGCAGAAAGGAAAGGAGATGCACCCTTGAGAGATGGAAGAAATGGCCACATTTCCTGACCTCACAGTTTCTGCTTTGAGCCTGGAGTCCAGCCACACTGCACTTGCATGGTACTCACGGTTCGGCACAAGCAGTTCTGTGTGTGTCCTCCTCTGAGTCATCAAAGCGCAAGGTCCAACACCTGTGTCTGCCTGGTTCAGCACTTATGCCCAGGACACAGCTCCGGGCCTGGCACCAAATGGCTTCCAGAATAAACAAAGAGTGAGCTTTGGGTCAAGAAAGGGGTCACAGGTCAACTAGGAGCCCACGGCGTGGTGGTCAACAGCACAGGTCAGAATTACCATTGCAATTATAGTGAAACACAGGTAAATATTTTAAAGGCAAAAATTCCTTTTTTTAAAGATTAGAATAAAAAGCGTTTGATAGAGTTAGTGCTGTGATTGTTAAATTGTGAACTCATGCTTTAAACAATAAGTACCTTCCCCATGGGGTTTATGCAGGACACTCCGATCCATCCCTGGTTTTGATCTTGAATACTAGTCTTCCATAAGAGGAATCAGAGATCCTCAGAGAGCAACTGATCTGACATTCAGCAGAAGAATAAAGTCAAGATGGTCCTAGAGCATCCTGTTGCCAGAAGGCAAGAATTCTTTCCAAAATGTTTGGGAATAGTATGAAAAGGACAAAGGGAGCTAACCCAACAAGCTCCCAATGGACACACTGTGACAATGGGACCGTCACCAAGAAAAGGATCATTATGAACAATCAGAACTAAGTCAGTTCAGTGAAAAACCATGGGTCCTTACAGATACTCAAAATGGGGCAAGTTAGTATAAAGTTTGCAAAGCCGTCTATGAAAGATCGATGGGGGTTGGAGAAGTGTTGGTGCCGCGTTGTAACCCCACAGATTACTTGCTGGTTAATGGGAGAAAGTATAACTCCACAGTGGAGGCATCTGGCAGCCCCCTCTTTAAGCCAACAACGAAACTTATTGTCACTCGTGGTAAAGTAGCCCGACACGCACGTGTCCACGATGAGACCCAATATGAAGTACAAACAGATCTACTATAAGTCAGCCCCTCACTCAGACTTCTCAGTTATATGAGCCAATACTTTCCCTTTATTGTTTAAACCAGTTTGAGTTCGATTTTTAGTATAAATCAGATAAGAAGCAGCAAGTAACTTAGAGCCGAATGCACAATTTGGGGCTCCTTGGGAGAGCTTATCCTCTCTTCCTTCCGGTCACCGAGAAAAATCCTGAGAACCTGAGGCTCCTGGAACTATGGCTACAACCCGCAGGATGGAGTGAGGGCGCCCATGCCTTTATGAAACACCGAGAGGCTTCCCTTTGCCTCCTCCACCGCACTCAGATTTACCCACAAAGCGTAGGAAACCAGGTTGGGGGGCAGCCGTTGTGGTCTTTGGCAGGATCACAGAGGAAGGCACTCTGTTCACCACTGGGTCTTCCTTTTATTCGGACTGATTTCTCATTCTCTGAAATTCTTCTGGGGCACATCGGGGATCTCAGTGTCTAAATTCTAAATGCATCTCTTTCTAGCTCCCGTTAACTCTGCTTCTCGGGGTGTCGCTTCACTTCTCAAATCTTTAAACTGCTGGCAGAAAGCGACGCCTCCTTTGGAATGGAACCGTTTTGCAGGGCCAGTAATATCTATAATTATTCTCACCACATCTGTGATGCATTTCACTGGCTTTCCACTGGAATCATTAGTGGAAATCATGGTATCACATATCTCAGTGTTTGAAAGGTTTTCTCTCTGAAAGGGGTTTAGGAGGTGGCAGTCTTCCCATTATTTCATTAACCTCCAAGAATACATCCAGGTGTGTGATGCTGAATTTTGTGCGACAGGACAGGGGAGCTGGCACTGAGGATTTTCTGCACTGGTTCGTTCATGCACCTTTTTTTTTTTTTTCTGGTATTGGAGCTCCCCTGCTCAGTGTTCCTCGAAAGCCGAGTTTTTAACAAAGACTTCTTTCCACAGCATCCAATGTATTCAAGGGACTGAGACATACAAGTCAAATATTTTAAGTCATTTACAAAAGTATTGAGGTTTCCTAATGCTAAATGAGTGGAACGAGGCTGTGGATGGCAAAATCACCAGTTACCTCCAGTAATTCAGCAGTTGTCTATCACCCATACAAGACACAGTGGAGAGGAGGCCTGGCTGATTTAGCAACTCAACGGATGCATCCAAAACACCACTTAGAACTTAGTATTTATTTTCCGTAGAAAAGAATAACTGCACTGTTTCCTGCTGGGAAATTTACTACGCCTTCCTTCTGTTTAACCAATACTACCTTATGGGTGCTTGAAAATTATATTCACCTAAAGATCGAACAGTCATTTTCATTTGAGCTGACAGCAAAGCGTAAATTGAGATTGGGTGTACAGAGCCCAGGTTCACTCACTGTTTTGCTAGGATAACAATGGCCACCACCAAACTCACCGTCGCTCAAACTTGCCTTGTTCCTGCCTGGTGCTAAGGCTTTGCTCAGGCCGCTCCCCTCACCCAGGGAGCCACTCCTGGCCAAACCTCATTCTTTCCTCGAGGTCCAGTCTTAGTCTTCCCTTTCCACGAATTTCTTTCCAGATGTGTCTGCACTGACGTCTCTCTCTGTGGACGCCCCTGGTAGGTGAATTCATCTCCAGAATCCATGCCCTTGCTTTGTAGCTTTCCAGCTTCTCTTACTAAACATACACTTTGTTACCATGCACCTAAGTTTTGGATTTGGCCACATGGTTTGTTTGGGCTAATGGCATGTGAATAGAGGGGTGTGTGCTAGTTCTAAGCCTAGGACAGTGGTATAAAACTGCCAAGCACAGCCCAGGCAAGATGGGCAAACCCACCTAGCCAGTGCACAGACACATGAAAAATAAAGGCTTATTTCTATATACAACTGAGATTTTGCAGTTGTTTGTTATACAGCAATACCTGACTGATACAACTGATATACCTACAGTATAGTTTCCAAATGGTACAATGACCGTGGTAGACATGCAACTCAGCTAATTGATACACATAATTAATATATGACATTTTCTTCATTTTCCAAAACTCAACCGAATCCCCAGACTCCATTCTACTGAAGTGGGAGAAATTCAATCTGTCTGTTTAACTCTGCACAACCTCTTTACCCTGTGCCTATAGCTAAGTTCTAAAAGTTTACAAAGTGAGAAGACAGAGAGAGGGCAGGGCCCCCTGTGGACCATTAATGTCATCCATCTGTACAGCCAACTACTGAGATGTCTGTCTGTTGTGGCCCACTTAGACCACCCTGGAGACATCCTCACTCACGCAGGCCCTTCTGACCCAGAGCCCCTCTCTTCCACATCTATCACATGGGGACATTCTGTATTTCCAGCCATGTGCTCAGATCCGACCTACTCTGTGCTATGCTCTTGTACCTTCTTTGACTCATCAGAGTATTCATGTTCTCTCTAAACTATTCCCAGGAGGAAGGCATTGTTTCCCTCTGTTCTGGGAGCTAACAAGCCTCACTGGGCTTAGCCTCCTTTCCTGGTGCTTAGTCCAGGAAGCAAGGCACAGGACCCATTTCTACTGTGCCAGCTAGTGATCAACCCCCTCAGATCATCCCAAATTCTCCATCACCACAACCTGTCCATCATCCCAACCTCTCCATCTTCCCAAGGATGCTCTTCTTGTCCTGAAGGCAGGAAAGTCTGTCCTTTGCTCCCTCCCAAATTTACTGACTATTCCCTGCATCTTTTTGTTTGCCTAGGAACCTAGACTTTTGAAATACAAAACCCAGGAAGAGATTCCATGTTTCTGTACATTCTGATGTCACTATTTTCCTTTCAGTCAAGAACCACAGACAACAGTGATAACTGCTTGTCAATTTCAAGGCAATCTAACATTTTGGAGAGGGATGAAAGAAACAGTATGTGTTTGTTTATGTGTTAACAGAGCTTATTATTTGGCTCAACGACAATAACAGCATAACAAATTTAAAAAGTAATTAGTTTGTTTAATTAGTCAAATTTCACTAAAACTAATCTCCCAGTCTCAGACGAAGACTTTTATTGAGCGTTCTGTGCCACGGTTTTAGTAGAAGTCTCTATAATACAATTGGTGTTTGGTTTGTTGATTTGTTTCACTTGTCCATCTCAAAGTCATTCAATAATGACAACAGAGCTTGACGGATAAACCTCCAGTTCATTGAAAGTTAAAGAAGTACAGAAAACGCAGTGATGCAGGGCAAGGAATAGAGCAAATCACCTCTCCGTGACCATTTCTGATCCACTAAGCCAGGGTTATGTTATCAGCTTTGGCTTCACTTTAGAACAACCTGTGAGGAAATTCACAGAAAGAGCATCTTGGAGCTTTATACAGAGTCCCCCTTGAATATTCAGCTGAGTACTGATTAGCACATACAGGTAAGGGACCTACATGTGGCTAGGGAGAGAACCACCTGAAAGGATTGGAGGGAGCAGTGGTAGGTGTCCACACGGGACCAGGAATAGTATCTCTGTTCCCCAGCCAAGTTGAAGAAACTCATAATTCATGGGACATTTAGCCAAGTATTCAGGAAGCTTTTGCATCAATAGAAGTAAAAATTAGCCCTAGATTGAGAACAGCTCTCAAGCCACCTTAACCATCATAAAAGACCCCAAAGGACTAAACTGTCTCCAACTAACTTAATTGCATTTCAGGAAAACAAAAACAAAAAAACCCACTTCAGAATAAAATATGAAAATATGCAGCCTTCAAAAAGGTAAAAAACCACACAATGTCTGACATGTAACCAAAGATTACCAGACACACAAAAAGGTAGGAAAGCACTACCCATAATGAGAATAACTCATTGAAACGAACCCAGAACTGATGTTAGAATTAGCAGAAAAAGACATTAATACAATCATTATAACTATATTCCATATGTTCAAAACATTATATTGAGATATAGAAAAATGTAAAAGAGACATGAGAAGCTTTTGAAAATACTACCCCCACACAACTAAATTAAAATCTCCAGGAATGTTGCCCACGTATGAGTGTGTTTTTTAAAGCCACTCTGGCGAGTTCAGTTGAGAAAGACTGCACTAACAAAAAACTAACACGACCAAAATGCTCCCAGCCTCGAAGAAATACTTATTTGCCTTCAGGAAGCCACAGAACACTTACCAGTTACTAACCATTGAACAAGACTCCTCTAAAAGAGAAAGGAAGACTCGTGGCCTGTGTGTATCCTCTCCACAAAGCCCCCTGACACATCATAAGAAGAATACTTGGTACAATGACATATTCCTACCACAGCAAAATTAAACGTAAAGCCAAAGGACAGATCACAGGTTCTGGAAAAATGTGTGTGATGACTGTGACCTATTTCTGTAATGCACATACGTTTAGCAATTTCCATAACACCTGACATAATTTTCCAGGTTTCGAAACATCCGTAAGTTCAGTCTCTCTTCATTTCTTCCTATAGAGCACGTAGTGGGACTCAGAGATGTGTTTCTACTAGGTACTAGAGAAACACTTGCTGAATCTATTTAAATGAGGTAATACATGGAGAATTCTCTTGTAAACTGAGCTATTTTTGATGACCATCACAAACATACACACAATTACAGACTTAGAAAATCTGTACAGAGTGTGGAGCTCTGAAAATATCCTGGTGCCTGGGTTCCACCCCACACCAATGAAGTCAGAATGCCTGGGAGTGACCTCAGCTTGGGTATTTTTTAGAAACACTCTATGTGGTTTCAGCAAGCAGCTACAGTTGCACAGGCAGGAGTACCAGAGTTATTTGGTGCTACAGGTATGGGTGTTGAATAACAATGTGCTTATTCAATCCTTTGACTACTCAGGCAGAAAGCTTCGTTCAGTATTAGTAAGTCTTTAACATGTCTTTAACTGTTGTGGGGATTTTCTTGGTTCTTTTTTAATTGAAACGTATTTGACATATAACAGTGTGTAAATGTAAGGTGTCCGTGTTAATTTGATCACATATATTGGAATATAATTGCCATTGTAGCGATAATTAGCACCTCTATCAGGTCCCATAATTATCATCTGTTTAGTATCTGGAGTGATTGAGATCTAGTCTCTTAGAAAGTTTGGTGATTGTAATACAATGCTGTTGTCTATATTCACCATGCTGTACCTTAGATCTCTAGGATTTATTTACCGCTCCTTTGTGCCCTTAAGCAACATCCCATCCCCGGTAACCACCATTTTTCTTTCTGTTTTTACAGTTTGGCTTTTTCAGACTCTGCACATAAGTGTTGTCACACAGTATTTGTCTTCCTCTGACTTCTCACTCAAGTTTCATCCATGTTACAGCTCATGGCAGGATGTCCTTCTTTCTCGTGGCTGAATAATATTCCTGTGTGTGTGTGTGTGTGTGTGTGTGTGTTACATCTTTTTTATTCATTCAGCTGTTGATGGACACTTAGTTTGTTTCTATATCTTGGCTATTGTGAATAATGCTGCAATAAACATTGGAGTGCATGTAACTCTTTGCTATCCTGTTTTCATTTCCTTCGGATATATACCCAGAAGTGGGATGTCTGGATCATATGGCAGTTCTATTTTTAATTTTTTGAGGAACCTTCATGCTGTTTTCCGTAGTGGCTGAACCAATTTGCATTCCCACCAACAGTGTACAAGGGTTCCCTTTTCTCCGCTTTCTCACCAACACTTGTTATCTCTTGTATTCTTAAATCTTGTTTATGTGTTCCCTTGACATATGGATCTCCAACCCAGAGCCTGGGAAGACAATGGTACCTTTTTCGAATTTAATAATGTTTTTCTGGTTCAGTCAGGTTCCTAGTGGCTGTCAGACTCACAAGTAGGCAGAGCCATGATTCAAGCCTTGCCCTGTCTGGCACCAAAGATACGATTATACAGAGCTTTTACAGATATAAAAAGTGATATAATGATACCACTTACAAGGGTGTGTGCGTTATATATACATTGTGTAGTCTGAAGAATTAAAGGATTAATTAATTTATTTTATTAAAGAATCAAGGAATTCATAAAGGAGACATATTTGAGGTGAATCTTCATGATGGAGCCTTAGGAGGGGCAAGGGACATATATTTCAAACAGAAAGATCAGAAAGTAAAATTGTAAAGGATGTTGGGGGAGGGGATTGGTAGGGCAGGAATACAGAGTAGAGGGATGGGTCCTAGCAAGAGGTGAAATAGATGAGTGACAGGGTTTTCAATAAATGATGATGAGAAATTGGATATTCCTGCAGGAAAATAAGTTATACCTCTAATTCACATCATATGCAAAACCAGTTCAATGTGGTTTAAAGGAATAAATGTGAAAGACAATTCTTTTTGTAGATTGTAGGAAATTGTAGAGGGGAATGTGTGTACGGTCAGGATTGACAAGCCGATCAATTGCCTATTAACTGTCATAAACTTGTGAGCAATCTGTCTTTTCTCTCTGGTTGCTTGAAGATTTTGTCTTGTCTTTAGTTTTCAGCTTTCCCCAAAATGTGTTTAGAATTGTGGGGGGCTTTAAAATTTTATTTATCCTGATTAAGATTAATTGTACTTCCTGAATCTGTGAATTGGTGTCTTCCATCAGTTCTGGAAAATTCTATCCATTGTATCTTCACATACTGTCCCCACCTTTTTACTTCTTTCCTCTGATTTGGAACTCTGAATACATACATATTGTGTTTTTACCGTTCATGTTTCACGTCAGTCTTCCTCCCATATTTTTCCATTTCTCTGTCTATCTGGGCTGCATTTTGGATAATGTTTTCAGACACATATTTCCGTAAACTAATTAGCTTTTCATCTGTGTGCAATCCACTGCTAAACCATCTGCTGAGTTTTAATTTTGATCCTTTCTACGTTTTCACATTTGTAATTGGTTCTTTTCCAAATGTGTTTGGCCATTTTATATTCTCTCACTTTCCCCATATTTGCAATCCTTTCATTTATTTCCATAAACTAAGTAAACATAACTTGATAATGTTAATATCTAAATTTCTACATACTTATTATACTGTCTGTTGTTTTGTTGGTCCTTGTTCACAGTGCCTGGTGTCCCTGTGAGTTTACAATTTTTGAATGAGTTCATATGTATTTAGAACTTTATCTATGGCAATTCCTTGTGCTCCGTGTGGAAGGTGAGATTACTTCCTTTTGCTTCTACAGGTTTTTGAGAACATTACCAACTAGGACTACATTAAACTACATTCTCCGTTTGAGGTTCTACAGATTCAGTATTAATATAAATTCACCCACAACGCTGAATTCTCAAGTTATCAATTTCGGGATAGATTTTCTCTTTCTCAAATCTGCCTTGAGGTTTAAGAGGACAGTGGCCTTGCAGCCCCTGAGGGTGGATTTGTTTCCACGTCCCCTTATATTGGGTGCAGCCCTTTGGGGGCCCAGGTTTATGTGGAAAGAACTCTTGGTTGACTTAGCACCTCGGACAGATGCCGAGCTTTGCTTTCTCTTCCTTCACCCAGTGGTTCTAAATGAAGCTCAAATGTGCTTGGTTGTCAGACGCCCTCAAGTTAGAGCCAGCTTCCTGCTCTTATCACCTCTCTGGGTTCCGAGTAATAATCAGTTGCTGGCCTCCACGTATAATTTACTTTCCTGACGGTACATCATGCATTTTAAAGGTTTGCTTTTTTTCTTTTTCTTTAATCCATCATTTTTGGTTGGTTTCAGTGGAATTTGTCATATCTAGCCACCATTCTGCCAGAAGGCATTCTTTGTAATAGCTGCATGAAATTCTGTATTATAAATGTCCCACTTTTTAATCATTGATGGATGGTTTGTTTCTGGATTGTTTTGTTTATTTTTGATGCAGAAAGGGTCCTTACGCGTGCATTTTTATGAGTGTGTGATCTCATTTCTGAAGGACTGGTTCAAAATATCAGAATGCCTATATCCATAGGAGTGCTGTATTTGTAGATACACAGACAGATTCATACACATACCTGCAATATCTCACAATGTACACATTTACCTCTTCTTTTGTCCCAAATTTTTATTTTGAAAAATAGGTGAAAGACTAGTACAATGACAAGTGCACACACACACAGACACTGATCCATATTCTTGCAGTATATATTGTTTTTTTGAACCATTGGAATCATATAGCCATCAGGACACTTTAGTACCAAATATATCACCATGTATTTTTTGAAAACAACCACGTAACTATGACACTGTTATCATACACAGGAAATGCAATGCTAAAATCATTTTATTATCTAAAATGCTATCCATATTCAAATTTCTCCAGTTATCCCAATAACCCTTTTTACAGATGTTTTATTTTTTAATCCAGGGTCAGTTAAGGATCACAAATTGCCTTTAGTTGCGAAATTCCCTTCATCCCTTTTTAGTCTGGAACAGTTCCCTCGGCTTTACTTTTATTTTTGTCTTTCACGGCATTGATCTTTTGGTGAGTCTGGGGTAGTTATTTTACAGAATCGCCCTCAAATGTATTGATCCGATTATTTCCTCATGATTTGATTCAAGATCACCATTTTTGGTCAGAACACCTCATAGGAGACGTTTCCTTCCCTGGGCATCACATCAGGGCATAAGTGCAATCACTGTTTCCCATTATTCACCATGTTAAATTCGAGCATTCGTTTAAGATGGTGTCCGCCAGTGTCTCTCCTATTAAGTTATCCTTTGCCCAAAGCAATGAATAAGTAATTTATGATACCAGACTTTGATCATGTGGATACCCTCTTCGCCAGCAATCTTTCACCCAGTGATTTTAGCATCCATTGATGTTTCTTGCCTGAATCAGTAGTTACTATGGTAGCTGTAAAGTGGTGATTTCCTATTTCTTTGATTCCTCTACATTTAGTCTTTGATATTTTTCTGTAAAGAGCTTTCCCACGTACCCCAACTTTTCAAATGTTCATTCATTTGTATAAGTATGCACCCATGGATTCTTTGTTTCTTTCTTATTCAGTGTGTTGTAACCCATTTCCTAGGCCTGGCCACGGTGTCCTTTTCTGTCTCCAGTAATTTTTGAGCGCTTCCTGAATTCGAGCACAAAAGCATGTTTCCATTTCATCATGTTCTTTCCATCCCTAGTCCCCTGACCCATGGGGTCCCATTGGCCCTGGCTCCTTTTGGAAAGAATCCTATTCAGAAGCCAACGTCTTGCTGTTGGTTTCTGACACTCTTCCCCTTGAATTTTACAGCTGCTCTTTCCCCAGCCCCGCTGCTGCCTCTGCGCTTGTTTCGCAGGCTTGTCTTGTACACACGTCTCTGCTGTTGGTCCTTCCATGACGCCAACACGATGTTCTTCTGGTCTCTCCTTGGATGATTTCACCCACTGCCAAGGTTTTAGTAATAATTTATACACTGTCAATTCCCAAGCTGCCATCTCCCATTGCAGCCTGTCTCCTAAACTCTAGTCCACTATTTACAAGTATATCCTCAACGGCCACCTCAGTGCCCTGCAGACACTTCCAACCTACTCACTTCACTTTCAATTAAAGGCATCACCACCCACCCAGTCTCCCAGTCTTAAACATGTCACCTTCTTTCTCTGTTGCTCAATTTCTCTATTTAGTAACCAGATTCTGCCAGATCTACCCCAGAAATGTCTTGGGCACTGCATTTTCCTCTCCAACCTCACGGCTATGTAAATATCAACTCTCACTCGGACGACTGTCTCCTGTTCTGCAATTCTGTGACTTGTCTGATTTCTATGCCAGAATTGTCTCCTGTGGAATGAGATGACATGTGTGGTGTGCGTTCTTTAACCATACACCCCTGTTCCTTCTTAGACAAATGCCCTGATGTTCATTAGCATACGTAGACACCTAGCCACCTGGCTATGTTCTCTCTAAAGACACAAGCAAAAGCATGATTTGGGATTTGATGAAGGACACCTCTTTCTCTCTCTCTTCTTTCTTCCAGACCACAGCTCAGAAGGCTGCTACTCCAGCAGTCATCTCGGACCATCGGCTGATCTGAAAGATGAAATCCATGTGCTGAGCTGATGGGCAGAAAGACGGAACCCAGAACCCCAGATGACACCATGGAACTGTTTTCTACCACATCCTTGGAGGTGCCTTCCTCCAAGCTTCTGCCTGCAAGATATCAACTTTGATCTTTTATAAGCCATTGCTTTTGGGTGGGAGGAGAGTAGTTTTCTTTTGAGCAGCTACCCCAATTCCAGCTGATACCATGTGGCATAGTGATGGAGCACATCACCTGGGGAATTAGCCACCACTGCCCTTAGAATTAGCGGCCAGGTCTTCATCAAGTGACATAACTACTTTAAGATTCACATTATTCTCCACCAAGCATACGCCTTTTCCATTCTTCAGTGGCCACTTTCTATCCTTGCTTCAATATCTAAGTTAATTGTCACCTCAAGAGCAGAGAGGCTTCTGGGTGCTGGGCATGCTCTGCATCTGGACGGGGATTCATTGAAGAAAGCCATAGCTTTAAGACCTACACATTTTGATATCTATCTCTCTGTATATAGATGATGTGGATATATATGTAGAGGTAAAGGTAGATGTAGATGTAGGTGTAGGTGTAGGTATGGATGTAGGTGTAGGTGTAGACGTCAGTGTAGGTGTAGGTGTGGATGTAGTAGATGTAGGTGTAGGTGTGGATGTAGATGTAGGTGTGGATATAGATGTAAGTGTAGGTATAGGTGAAGGTATAGGTGTAGGTATAGGTGTAGGTGTGGATGTAGTAGATGTAGGTGTAGGTGTGGATGTAGATGTAGGTGTGGATGTAGGTGTAGGTGTAGATGTAGGTGTAGGTTTAGGTGTGGATGTAGTAGACGTAGGTGTAGGTGTGGATGTAGATGTAGGTGTTGCTGTAGGTGTAGGTGTGGATGTAGATGTAGGTGTGGATGTAGGTGTAGGTGTAGACATCAGTGTAGGTGTAGACGCAGGCGTAGGTGTAATGGTAGATGTAATCACTGTCATCTTAGGGAAGGTGTCCTTAGCCACCTAAGGCAGGATCAGCACTTTGCTCATATCTCTGACCTTTGACCCCTTCCTTACTTATCTGTAACTTACAGGTTTCCCAGACTGGCCAGTAAACTCAAGCATCCCCAGGACCAGCCACGCCAGGACACACACAGAGTTCTCAGCAAATGTTCCTAAACACACTGGTGAATTGAAATTCTTTACGAATAATGTATCTTTTGGGCCTTTAAGAAATGACTTCCACGTGCCTGATTCCAAGTTCATGGAATCACACTCCCTGATTCCAAGTTCACGGAATCACACCCCCTGATTCCGAGTTCACGGAATCACACTCCCTGATTCCGAGTTCACGGAATCACACTCCCTTTATTTAATCTAAGACAATTTTCCTTACATTGCACAAAAATACCTCCTGAAATTGGGAACTGGGATTTGGAAAACAAACTCTCCTCCCTCCCTTCATTCCCTTCATGCCTGAACACATTTCATACACATACCCTGACCTTTCCATTTGGGAAATGACGCATCCTCTGGGCCTGTCTTCTGGGGAAGCCACAGTCTCTGCTCCACATCAGGGTGACAGCCTTGGGGATTCCCTGAGCCACGCTGACCAGCACCACAGATGGCACCCAGGTGCAGAGACCACCACCTTCCTGGACACTTGGAGAAGAAAGAAGACAAAGCCTCAATGTGGAAAAGGGGGAAATGTATTGGACTTACATAATGATCATAGTAAGGTTGCCAGATTTAGCAACAACAACAAAAAAATCTAGTTAGTTATATGTCAATATCAGATTTTTTTCAATATCCTAGAAAATCATTTCCTGTTTCTCTGAAATTCAAGTGCTTTGTATTGATGGGAGAACCTGAGATCGTGGTACATTTGCCCAACCTGTACTCACCAGCGACAAAATGCCGTGTCGGATAATATCGTCCTCCTCACTCCTCACAAAAGCCTATGAGGTGGGCAGAGCAAAGGTCACTGGCTGCATTGAAATGAAGATATTTAACAAAAATTACAACATAGGTAGCAAAACGTTTACCAGACTCAGGGCCTCTGGCTTTTATTTTACCCATCTCCATGGCTTTACTGGTGTGACAGGTGACCCTTCCCACAAAAGAAGGTGACTCATGTCTGCTTTCCACAGTTTACCATCAGGGCACCATTTTTCCTTTGGGAAGGAACCTTGCCCCATCCTGAGTCCATGTGTTCAGCTGAGACTGATCTCAGACCCAGGCACGGAGTCTGCAGAGCCCATCCCCACAGCCACAATTATCAACTCACTGCCCACACCTAAGACACACCAATGAGACACAATCACAGCACTTTGGCTGGAAATTACTGAGAAAGAGAACTCTCTTACCAACTCGGTAAACCATCATAAAGGAAAGAAAAAAGAGAGAGAGTGAAACTTCACAAAGTAATTTGATCACCTGGATCCAGCCATACCTGAAGCCTAATGGCCCTGGACTTCTTTTGCACATGAGCCTGTACATGTTTTTCTCGGGGGGGTTCAGTCCAGATTTATGTGGATCTCTGCCACTTGCCAACAAAAAGGTCCTGAACGCCTACCTCCACATTTAAATGTCAATTATTGAAATCTGTCCTGGCCAGAAATTGGACAATCATTTATGAAGTGTTTGCTATGTTCCAGGCACTGTGACAAGCACAGAGACTCAGCGTGAGCAAGACGAGCATGCCCTCTGCCCTCGTGGAGCTGACTTTAATGCCACACAAGCTCTCAACATGCCGTGGCCATGCTGTGCTGCTCGGTCTGAGGGAACAAGACTCTCCTCTGGTCTGGTTGGGTTCCTGCCAAAAGTCCGAATCCCAGGTAGATCAGCACTTCTTTCCCCCAGAGAGCAGAGCACACAGCCAGTGGTTTGTAAGGGAGGCCCCACCCCATACCCGCTGTGCTCCAGTTCAAGCAGACGCCACCTTCCAGCATCACTCACCGATCTGCCCATTCTCCAGCTGCCAACTGAGGAACAAACCATCTTGTTAAAATACATAAATGCCGGACTAAGACCCCAGAAGGCGATGAGTCCTACCTAGTCCCAAGATTTATATTCCGAGTGTGAAAGTCAATAAAAACGAATTAGATGTTTACCTCATTTCCTTGGTAATGACCCTTACGTGCCTCTGATCGTCAAACTGAATCTACGTACAGGCACTACCTCTCCTGGGGTCAGGGCTGCTTTCTGCACACACAAAGAAACAGCGCTGCGTTTATTTATACCTGGGCCCCGGATGTTCTGTGCAGAAGCTGGTAAGCTCATTTCCACAGGAGGAGGAGCTGCAGCCCAGATGTGAGTGCGCTGAGCAGGGAATTAGGCATGCAACAACCATTAACAATAATGAGAGTTACGCACCTAATTCCCCAGCATCATTTAAACATTTGCTTTATTAAATAATGCTGTAATGTTAAGTAATGCAATGTTAAGTAACATTGACTTCAGCCTCATTAAATAATCTCCTTAACTATCATACTGGAAAACTAGTATCATTAAACAAAGGCGATTTGTCATCAGCCATGATGTAATTGTTACAGAAGGTTCCGGGCTAAGGACTTAATTAATAAACAAGGTACCACATATATAATGCCATCAGTGTACAAAAGAGAGCGTGGGCAGGTCTGAAAAATGCCTTACGAGAGAGAGAGAATGCATAACCCTCCCTAATCATTAGCTCAGAAAGGGGAGAAAACACTAACCACCCACCTCCGGTCTTACTCCTTTGTGCCTGGCTGAGGGCTGGCATCTGGGGGAGGCCTTATTGTGATGTGTTTCTGTGGAGGAAAGGAAACATGACTCAGTTGGTTTATTTGTCAACCCTCCTCCCTACTCGTGAGAAACTGGAAGAAACACAGTGGAGTCTGTCTCGACATTTCCACCTTTGACACGTCACGATGGTCCATTTTACAATTAAAGCTATGATACCATAAAGTAAAACACTGAGATTTTGGCTTGCCTTTTACTACCTTCAGTAGCAGTTATCAGAACAATGCCACCCCCCTCAAAGATGGCCACATCTTAATCTTCCAAACCCGTGAATAGGTTAGGGTGCGTGGCAGAGGGAAATTGAGGTCACAAATGGAATTAAAATGGCTAATCAGGGGCTTTCCTGGTGGCGCAGTGGTTGAGAGTCCGCCTGCCGATGCAGGGGACGTGGGTTCGTGCCCCGGTCTGGGAAGATCCCACATGCCGCGGAGCAGCTGGGCCCGTGAGCCATGGCCACTGAGCCTGCACGTCCAGCGCCTGTGCTCCGCAACGGGAGAGGCCACAACAGTGAGAGGCCAGCGTACCACACACACACAAAAAAAAGCGTCAGTGGTATGTACATATGAGAAATCCTCACCTGCATTGGCAATCGCCCGTTTTATTACAGCCGTGGAAGATAAAAGGGCAAAGATTCAAGGAGACAATAAAAGGGCATTATTCGGAGGGTTGGCTCTTACTGTCCAGTAGAACTTTGGGATGCTGGAATGTTCTATATGTGTTCTGTCCAATATGTTGGCAACTACCGACAAGTGGCTAGTGCAGTGTGCCCAAGGTATATAAAAGTTAGGTTCGTTTCAGTGAATTAAATTTAAATACCCACCTCTGGCTCTTGTACTGGACAGCATAGAATTGAATAAACATGTGTGAACCTAAAACATGTCCATGACACTGGCCTTGGGATTGGCCATTGGTCTTCAGATGGTCAGCCTTGTGGTCAGGCTCATCCCAACCTCCAGGATCTAGATATGTAATCCTTCCATGAAAACCGTGCTCATTCATCCATCACTCTGTCATTGTTTTAAAAAAAAAAAAAAAACCTTTAGTCTGAATGTCTTATATCTATTTCTTTGGCTACTGTACCTGTCAATTTGCATTACACATTGTACCTAAACTGAAATACATACCCTGGGGTACTTCCCTGGTGGCGCAGTTGTTAAGAATCCACCTGCCGATGCAGGGGTCACGGGTTCGATCCCTGGTCCAGGAAGATCCCACATGCTGCGGAGCAACTAAGCCCGTGCGCCACAACTACCGAGCCCGCACGCCTAGAGCCTGTGCTGTACAGCAAGAGAAGCCACAGCAATGAGAAACCCGCACAACACAACGAAGAGTAGCCCCCGCTCGCCACAACTAGAGAAAACCCACACGTGGCAACGAAGACCCAATGCAGCCAAAAATAAATTTAAAATAAATAAATAAATTTATTAAGAAAAAAACATACCCGGGGGGGCCCACTTGCGGTGCCTTTTTATTACACATGTGGAATTAATATAAGGGCTAATTAGAGCCAGCAATTAAAACATCGCTGGTAATGAAAAATAACCTTGAACTTTTTGGAGTTAACAAAACCACATGTAAACGACAGCTTGTCAAGTAAGGACCGTCCTGGGTGCCGCTACCCAGGTCTCCTCACTGGGCGTGGGGGGGCGGGGGGAGGAGGGCTTTTTCTCTCTTCCAACTCCTGGAATCCGGTGACGAGCCTTGTAGCCACTGTCGCCCTGGCAGGATAAAGACCATTCCAGACTCGCGTTTTCAGCAGCAGCAAGTATCTCCCGATGCCTCAGAGCACCCAGGCCATAATCCAGAGTGAATGACATTTTTAAAAGAGGAAAACAAGATTTATAGATTTACTTGCCAGTTTCAGCGTTTTGATCCTCATACTAAGAGCCCTACATTTGACAAGTGTTACTTAGGATGCTGTCCGACTGGGCTTCCCAGGAAAATGACAGCCCAAGATTTTCCGGCCCCGCTTCGGGATGGCAGAGATTAGCCACGCCCGTCCCGTCGAACTCAATGGGAGGTTACTGTCTTTTCTCCTTGAGAACCCACATCCTGGTCCAAACACTTGCTCTGAGGTTATTGGATTGATCGCAAGGGAGCGGCGGCCCTACTGAAACGTGATCTCTCAAAGTCAGCCCTGCACCCACGGGGTGCGCAGCTCTTCAATATTTGTCCCGCTAAGGCTGCAGCTGCTCTTAGACCAGAGAAAGGGCACCGGGTCAACACCGCAGGCCAGTTACATGCTCTCCCAGACGTTCAGATCCTCATCTGGGGCCTCCGCATGGGGAAGGGAGATGGCTCCCTGGGAGTTCCAGCAAGAGGAAGTCAACACTCATCACTCCTAAGGAAAGACAAAAAACCGAAAACCGACCAGGGCTGGCCCAGCCTCCTACGTCTAGGCACATACTGGTTCCCAGTGTGTACTCCTGGGCACACTGCAGCGTTCTTCCTTTACAAGTCAAGAGACTGATTCCAATCACATTAAGGGAGAGAAAAGGGGTTTAGTTTTGGAGCGGCAGCCTCAACCCTGGCTATATGTTAGAATCACCTGGGAAGATTTTAAAACGTCAGTACCCAGATCACATGAGCCAGTTAAGGAATACTTTCTGCGAGGGTGGGGCTGTGGGAATCAGTCCTTTTTAAAAAATATCACCAGGGGATTTTAACAGGCAGTTGGGTTGGACACGATGGACTGGGGGGGTCTGGAACGTTCCCAGTGGGAAGGTGGCCGGAGAAGCAGCTTAGACAGAGAAGATCCCGAGAACCTCAGGGGTGGTCCCGCCCACAGGGCCCACACTTCCTGCCATCCTCAAGCCACAGGCCCAAAGGCCAGAGTTCATGGAGAGCAGGCTGACGGCGCTCAGACGTGGCCAGGCCCTCGGACGGCAGTGGGTAAAGGGAGAAGGAAGCCACCCCGTCCCTCTGGCCTCCTGAATGGGTGGCAGGCGCTGGCTCTGCTTCCTGCCTCAGCCCCACCCGACGGGGCAAGGGTCGCTCCCTGGAGGGACGCTGGTGTAAGGCAGGAGGGGGAATAGATGCCGGGCCCCCCAAATGACCCCGACAGCCTTCACCTCTGTTATCCATAGGGTGGAAATCATGCGTATTAGTCTGTGGGTTAAAAAAATTATACAACCTCTTTGAATGCAAGGAGAGGATATTCCACATTTTCCCAAAATATTTTTAATAACCACAAAGCCCTTCTCCCCATCACGTGTTCTAAATTTACTGTTTGAATCATTTTAAAGAAGACAGGGCAGTGGCGTTAAGCGTAACATCACCGCTATGTAGTTTCAGAACTTGTTCACTTGATGGTCATTTGTAGAGTGTGTGGGGCAGGCCAATCCCTTCGAAAGACACCAGGAGCCCAAGAGGGTGGATGCCAGGGGGCGGATGCATCTCAGAGCATCAGTCCATCTCCTGGGGCCGCGGCCAGGACAGTGGCCATCCCTACCTGGGCTCCTGTGTCTCTCGGGGTTGGTGGGTGATCCTGTCCAACTTTAGAAGTTACAGCCCCGTGGCTGGGGCCCAGCCAAGGTCCGGGTAGGATGTGGGAGGCTCATGTGTGCTCTGCCCAGCAATGAGCTTGCGTGGGGGGGGAATGAGTCTGGCTGCCCCAGGGTCAGTTCTACTCACTCACACACCTGCTGTCTGAGTGTGGCCACAGTCCACTGTGGCCTTGGGTGTCTCACGGAGGAGACGGGGGTGCTTCCCACAGCACGGCTGGCTGGCAAGTTAATTAAATTAAGGAACTCACAAGGTGCCAGGAGGTGAGCACGTGTATTGTGTCCTTCATCCTGACATGAGGTCTAGCAATTGAGTAAATGCTAAATAAATATGTGAGAGCAGTAAGTATGCTAAATCCCTTCCATTATTACAAGGAATTACTTTTTTCTTTTTTTTCTGCAAGACCTTAAGCCCTTAAAGCAAAACATGTCAGGCACAAGGTTAGTATGTGTCTGTGTCTGTGTGTCTGCATGTGTGTCTGTGTGTGTGAGTCTGCATGTGTCCGTACACGCATCTGTGTTTGTGTCTCTCTGTGTGTCTGTGTGCAGAAAAGAGGACTCATACTTGCGTGTGCGTGCAGGAAAGAGAGAGGGGAGTGACAGAGGATCATTCTGGGTGTTTTCTTTGCATGTCTCTCTCTGCTGAGCCGGTCTTTCCTGAAACCCTTTCACCTTTATACTCCCAGAACCTAGTGTGCTCCTGGTATAAATCGGCACCGGGCAGCCGCAGGTGTATTTCAGCATCCTTGAGGTCGGAGGAGAGCGAGTGAGAATAGACTCGGCTAAAAGAGGTGGAGCTGAAGGCCATCCAGGTTCCCCACTCGTAAGAATCCCCTGGACTTTACCCCAGCTCGAAACTACGCTTCCTGGAGAGCGGCCCGGCAGTCTGCATCTTTCACAAATGCTTCCCACTTAGGGAAACACGGACCTGCCCCTGAGCTTTGGCCAGGCTGCCTGCTATCAGAGTCCTGCCCGAGCTCTCTGCTGCCCACTGTGTCCGCCCCCTTCTCTCCATGTCAGCATCTCAAACTGTCTTCACCCTCCAAGGCAAACAGCGGGTCCTGGCTGAAGGAGGGTGTATTTTCCCATCCCCACGTCCCCTCTGCCCACCACGCACAGGCTCACGCCGTTTGCCGCTCAGAACACGCTCAGGGTCCACGCCTCAACTTCAGGTTGAAAATCTATCTCACACACACTCTGAGCAAGTTAAATCAGATCAGGCAGAAATTTTCTTAAAGGGAGTTGATATTCTGGCTAAAATCCTGCATAAAGTGGCCACACTACCCAGGCCTGCTGCATTTAACCCATTATCTGGGTCAGATAAACGAGCAAGCCAGTGGCCCTTGGGGTGGGGCATCTTTTTTGGAACTGGTCCTGGGAAGCCCCACTCACCTTGGAGCTCTGGGTTTGGATTTATGGCAGAGGTGAGCCGTCCACCAAACAGTGGCAGACGTGGAGGGGCTGTGAATGGGGACATGGGGTTGGGACACTGTCTATTCAGAATGTGCAAAATGTACACATTGTTTGGGGAGCATTTAACATAGAGGCAACAATTTTTACAGCTAGAAATTGGAAGACTCTCAAAAGCCAACAGCAGAGGGTAGCAAGGCAGATCATGAGATATAAAACAGAAGTGAAATCACCATCTGAAATGATGGTTGTAAGGCTTGGGCAGACGACTCGGGCAGCTGTGGGCACTTGTGGTCAGCAGAATAATGTGTCCCCCGAATATGCCCACATCCTAATGCCCCAAACCTGTGAATATGCACCTTCCATGGCAAAGGGACTTTGCACTTGTGATTAAGGCTGTCAACTTTGAGGTTGGAGATGGTCCTGGGTCATCTGGGTGAACCCAATGTCTTGGGTCCTTGAAAGCAAAGAACCGTTCCCCCCTGCGGTCAGAGAAAGAGAGATGCGATGATGGAATGGGTGTCAAAGAAGGTGTGAGAAAGCCTTGACTCACTGCTGCTGGGTTTGAAGACAGAGGAAGGGGCCAGGAGCTGAGAGATGCAGGCACCTCTAGAAGCTGGAAAAGCCAGGAAATGGATTCTCCCCTGGAGCCTCCGGAAGGACACAGCAGTGTGGACACCTTGATCTTAGCCCCATGAGACAGATTTCAGACTCTGACCTCCAGACTGTGAGATAATACATTTCACTGTTTAAGCCACGAAGTTTGCGGTAATTTGTTCCAGCAGCTGTAGGAAACTAATGCAGCTCTGGAGTCAGGTTGCCCACCTTTACTTCTGCAAAGTGGGGGCAGTGGACGCGTCTACTCTGCAGGACTGTCTGAAGGGTTAAATGAGATCTGCCATGAGGAGAGCTTGCCCCGGGCGAGTACTCCATGGGAGTTAAGCCATGATTTAGAAAGGAAGTTAAAAAAAAGGAAATAAAAAAATTTTAAAGGACTGAAAAAGGGAAGGGGCTATGAGCCACAAAAGGCAAACTTCAGAACTCATAATGATAGGATGGCTGTAAGGAGATAGAGGCCTATGGCAGAGTTCTTTTTAGTAGTTACAGATTTGCAGGTCACTTATTCTCTGGTGAGGGGAGCCGATGATTATTTTCTGCCTCTGCCTCTGCACCACTGGCCTCGCTCTCTGGCCCTGGAGCTCTACCCTGGCTGGACCCTGGGGAGACTCCGGCCTCACTGATCTCCATGCAGTGCCCAGACGGGAGGCTTCAGCCGATGGAACAGACACAAAATATGAAGAGGAGCCAAGTGAGAAAACCGTCTCGGGCCCCTAATCTGAGGTCAGCCCTTTGCAGTCTCTTGACAGTGCTGGCAAGGGCGGCATTGCTCCCTACACGAGGGAAAGATGTTTCATTTCCCACACGCCAGAGCTTTTTGAAATATGAACTATTCTATTTTCTTCTTACTTCCTGGAGATAAAACCAAAGGCCTTGTATTTGCGCCTCACAATCTCTGCACTTTATTTGCCCTTCACCGCTTTTTGCAAGCAAATTCCTGCCTCTTTTCAGTTTTCCCTGCAACCCACCACCTTGTGCATCTCATGTGTCTTCGTGGCCTGGGGAAGGACAGGATCCATCACTACCGGTCGGATGATAATGCCCAAACCTCTAACCTCCCGACAGGCGTGGCTACCGCTCCAAACCCAGCCGAGCTGCAGACAGCGCCACTTAGCGGCTGAGAGCCCCAGGCATGCCCGGCTGCCAGTCTGGCGGGTTTCGGTGACTGAGGCAAAAACTTTTTTTTTTTTCCAATTTTTGTTGGAGTAGAGTTGATTTACAATGTTGTGTTAGCTTCAGGTGTACAGTAAAGTGAATCAGTTATACGTATACATATATCCACAATAGCCAGGACATGGAAGCAACCTAAATGTCCATCAGCGGAGGAATGGATAAAGAAGATGTGGTGCATATATACAATGGAAAAACGGGTGTTTTTTTTAAAATCACTTTTTCGTTTTGTCCCTAGAGCTCTCTGCATATCCTAGAGCTAGATTGGCATTCACAGACGGTAACAAACTATGAATGAAACGGAATTAGAGAATGCACACGTGTCTGTATTAATGGGTTGGCAGAACCATACGAAATGATGAAATGGTCTAGTGGTCCAACCTAATATTTGTGTGTGGGAGGTGCTGACACAAAAGTAAGATCTATCTATCTGTCTATCTACCTACCTACCTACCTATCTATCATCTATTAATGGATCTATCTTACCTATCTGTATGCACATATACACACATTCCAAGGAAATAAGTGATCATGTATTTAAGAAAAAGTAATAGAGCTACACTCTCCTGAACTTCAAGATGAAGCGCTGGACCCAAATATTTATTGTATTTAGGGCCGAGCACATGTATTTCTCTACTCAGGGTGCTTTTGCAGGCTGTGCGGTGAGACCCTGGATGTTCAAAGAGAAACGTAGACCCCGATGGCTGGCTTTGGGGTGAGGGTGGGGAGTGTCCCTTTGCCGTGGGGACGGGGCACACCTTTGTCCCTCCAGCAGCCGCAGAGCGAGTTGTCCACAAACGAGGAGCTCTGATTGACCAGAGGCAGAGCGTCGTGAGCACCTGGCCGGCAGTGGCCAGCACCCTTCTAAGGAGGGGTCGGACCGCCTCTTTTCTTCGGTGGTTGACTTCATCGTCACACTGACTCCTCTTAAGGCAAGGTCTTGCTGTTTCCCATAAGCTCCTGCTCTTTGTCTGAGTCACATCTGCTTCCTTCCTGGCCCCCTTGTCCAGACAGGACTGGGATTGCCCGCCCCATGCCCACCACGTGTCCGGCTGGTTTCCCAGCTGCCGGCCACTGACCTCTGGGTCCCATGTCCATCTGTCTGCTCAGCTGAGGCCAGGAGGGGCTGGCCAGAATGGGCCCCTCCCAGCTTTGGCCTGGCCACTCCCTCTGCCTGGGATGCTCTGAGGTCACCTCTTTGGGGGCCTTCCAGATCCCCCAGCAAGGGTGGGTCCCCCCCACACAGATATTCTCCCCCAGGAGTTCTGTCCCCTGTCCTCTCAGCAAGGGTCCCCCGACTGCAAGCCTCTGGTATGTGCATCCCGTGTCTGTCCTTGCCTCTTCCACCAGAAGGGAAGGCCCCTGTGAGCCGGGCCTGGGCCCGACTACTGTTTCCGCATGTGCCAAGCACAACCAGCAAGTGTTAAAGTAAGGAAAGGCAACACTTCCAAAGAGTTTGCTTCTCACCGTCAAATGCCCAGAGAGGAGCAAAGGTTTCTGTGGTCATGAGGGAACGGCTGCTGCTCGCCGGTGGGGCCCGCGTCCATCGCCCTTGGCCTTCAGCTGGAGGTTAGGAGGTGATTCTAATTCTAGCCCTGCTGCCCACACACGGCGCTTTCACCAGCTTCCCAGCCTCAGCATTAGCGGCCCTTAAGACCCAATTCTTCTCTGCAGTGGGGCCGTCCTGTGCACTAGAAGATGTTTAGCAATATCCCTGGCCTTTACCCACTGGATACCAGTATTGACCTCTGTCCCCACCCCTGCCCTGGCCCCAACTGTGACAGTAAAAGGGTTCCAGACATTGCCAAAATGCCATGTGGGACAAATGCACCCCTGCCCTACACGTATCAAAGTCACCATTCCTCACCATCTGCCTGCACGTGAGTCGTCATTATTTCTCTACAGAACAGGAAGCTGAGCTCAGAGAGGTTAACTCACTTGCTCAAGGTCACACAGCAAGTAAGCCAATGAGCGGGGAACTGAACCCATGCCTCAGCCTCCCTGGAAGTCTCCAAAAAGGTGTCTACGTCCCTCCACCCCTGCGGACGATGCTTTCATTGAGGTCCTCCATGTTGCAACCCCAGGAGCTAGGATCAGCCACGTCCAGTCTGAATGGACCAGGTCCGGGGTGTAAGTTATCCCTCTGATGCTGAGTGACCGTGATGCCGTCACTAACTGAGCAGGTGAGCACAGGGTCTCAAGTTAGAGCGCAGCTTCTGCCCTCATTAACGGTCTGCTTCTCACCTCATCGCAGGGCAACGTGAACCGAGATTCAAGTGAAGGGGTGAGCTGCACATCCCGACTCTCCCGCCAGTGAGAAGCTCTCATCCATCATCACTTCTGAGGCAGTGTGCCAGCAGGCCCCAGACCGGGGTGAAGCGAGTTAGGCCCTCAGGATGTAGGCCTCCCAGGGATGCCCCTGCACCTGCGGAGCCCTGGAGTGATGGCTGCCTCACACCTGCACCCTGGGCGCCTCCCTGATTTCCGCTGGTCCCAGTCCCAGCTCTTAGTCTTGGACTCACGGCCCCTGGATTGGTATTCATCCCAACTGCCCTGCTGGAGCCCCTGGCGTCTCCCACGCCCACCCCAAAAGCTTTCCCGGGTGCGTTCAGAGAAGGGCGTGTAGCCTCAGAGCAACCCTTCCCAGGAGAAATGCCCATCCTCCAAGAAACCTCAGGGGAAGCTGGGCCTAGAGTGAATGGTCAAAGTCAGGCCAACCCGGGCCGAACCCAGGCCAAACCCAGGCCAGCCCAGGCCAACCCAGGACAATCCAAGCCAAATCCAGGTCAACCCAGGACAACCCAGGTCACCCCAGGCCACACCCGGCCAATTCACTCTGAGTGGCCTTCAGCTACTTTGTCACCAAATGAATAGGTCACTGAGCTCCAAAGATGGGGGAAACTGAGGGTACAGACCAATTCGATCCTGTTCGAGGGTCTCTGACTGCTCGTAAAAAGCACATATTCCCCAATCAAATGCTGCCCATTGAAGGGTCTGACAGAGATAGGCACCTAGTAGTGGCCAAAACAAAGGCCCCACCAAGTCCGCACCCCCAGCTCCACTGTCCGACAGCACTTCCTGCCAAGGCGTCATTACGCTGCCAGCAACTTGATGTCACTTTCAAACCACTGCTTTATTGCAATAATTATAAAGCTTTCTGGCCTCTGACAAATAAATGGGAATCCCTCCCGCGTGCCGACAGAGCTGGGAAAGGGAATGGCACCCCAGCTGGGCCACCCTCCTGCACGCTTTCTGTTCTTCCTAATTTGTGTTTGCTCAGAGCTATGAGAAACCCAGAGGCTGGCAGACGTGCAGCTCACCTTCCACCCCCGTCAATCTTGGTGAGGTTTTACATGGATTGATTGGATATGAGTTTGGGTGAATTATTCACGTTTCGTATTTTGATGAATGGGAAAAAATGCCCATAGAGCACACAGAACTGTGTGCGTTTGCACGTTTCAGGAAAACAAACATCACCTTTGCCAATCCCCACTTCCACCTCCTGTAAAGACTTTTCTGCACATCTTCTGTGCTTCGTGAGCAAAGATCGCCCGGTGGGTGGGAGCCCTGTCTGCCCTGAGCTCATGGGGAGAGACTTGCCCATCTCTCCGAACATCATCTACCTCTTCGTTCATAAGTGGCAGTGATAGTAATAATAACGCCCCTGCCCTGAGCCGTGGGACTGTTATTTACAACACGTGCCCTCAAGGACTGGGCAGATGATCCGCCATCCGCCCAGTGGTGAGGCGCTAGCCTCTCCCAGCACCATCGGGGAAACAGGGTCGCCATCGTGAATGAGACTGGAGACCTTCCCAAATCTCACGAAGCTTACGTGTAGCTTGGACCGACATTGGAGCCCCTTTGTGATGGTCTGCTAGAAGCACAGCTTTGTGGTTATTTTCACATGACAGCTCAGGATCACCAACCTCTCCCACCGTCACCTTGGAGAGAAGGGGAGATGTACCCACAGATGTCGTGCCTAAGTTTCTCCATCTGTAAATGAGCGGCAACCTCCTGTTTCCATAACAGCCTCCTTGGCAAGAAGACTGGACATCGAGGACCCTCAAAAACACCGTGATGGAGGGACGTGATTTTGTTTGACAGCTTCCCCCTCCTGGATTCACCCACTAGCTAACCACTTGCACGAGGCAGCCCCTCCTCTTCCTAGTCAGGTGACCCCCCCAGGGCGTCTGGGTCAATTGGCAATACACCGCAGTTGTTAGAAACCTCCCGCTCTTGGAAGCTGATCTCTGGTCTCCAAGCTTAGCCAGCTTCAGTGATGTGTTATTACTACACCTCCTCCACCTTGTATTATTAATTTCATTTATAGCAGAACCAATAACTCATACATTCAAGGCAGTTTGTCATGCATACCTGTAAATAGATTGAAAGTCTACTGAAGCATGCTGGGTAAACACGAGGCCCGTGTCTACTCATCTCCTGGCCCCGCGCCACGTCCTTTAGAGCCAGGCCATATTTTTCACAATGCATATGAATTTATGCCTCCCCCAGCCCTTGCCTCCATCGCCCCTGAAATTCCATTTAGTCTCAGCGTTACTGCTCAAACCCGCTCTGCTGGAGCCTCACCCTGTGAAGGTGAAAAATCGCAGCCATCATTTTCCTATTGATTTAGAAGAGACACCTAGCTCCTCGGGTCTCTGTTCAGTGACCTGAGCTGAAAGCACTCCACTCCGTACGAGGGGAGCACATGCAGGCTGGGCTACCTGGGCAGAGGGGCTGAGGGACCGGGGTAGCAGGACCCGCAGGGCTCGGGAGGCAAGTGTGCACCCCCTCCACGCTGGCCCCGCGGTGGCCTGGCGTCACGGTCATGAGGAGGGTCCGCTGTGCGGTAGTCTGAATAAGTAAAGTGGCTCGTTCTGGCCAGAGACACAAGTTGCTTACTTAAAGCAAGTCTTTTATTTATTTATTTATTTTCCTTTAGGGCTGCATCTAAAGAGAGCAAAATGAACGTTTAGGAATTTTACAAACATATGGACCTTTTGACAACAGCCCATTTCCCAAAATTTATGCTTAGATATGCTCATATATAAACTCCCAGAGGACATACCTACAGAGTAAGGGCTACCTTGGGCTGCGAGGGAAGGACCCCAGACCCAGGCCTGAGCTCTCAGGCTCAGTGTTATTGTTTTGTGGGTGTCTGTGGCTCCTGCCTTCCCAGCATCCATCCCCCTTCTCCTGGTAACAGACCCTCAGTGTTCATTGGGGGTTAACTTCCCCATCAGTGAGGTTCAGGTGGATTGACTCACCCCTGTCTCCAGTGTGGTCATGTGACCCAGACCTGGCCAATCAGAGCATCGAATCAGCCTGGCACAGTGACTAGTTCAGAGAGCTAAGATGACCAGATTGGTCCAATGAGGCTCATTCCAGGACTGTTGCTGAGACGGTTGAATAAGGTCAGTTATCCTGCTGCTTGTGTTACTGGGAAGGCAGGGTATAAATGTCGAGCTGCTAGTGTAAACATCTTGCTAGTAGAAGGAGAAAGCCTCATTCAAAATGAAGCTATGCATGCAATACAGAAGGGGACAAGTGAAGTCTATTCAGCACCTGGATCCAGCCATGCCTGAAGCTAATGATGTCATGGCTTTTGGGTTACCTAAGCCAATATATATTCTTCTGTTTTTTTAAACATAAGCCAGTGTGAGTTGGGGTTCACTCTCTTCCGACTGAAAAACAATATCCTGATAATACAACCTAGAACCCAAATACCAAGAATCAGAGTCTCCCCAGCACTTTGCAATTGTTTAGATTCCTTTGCAACCACAAAAGTCTAATTCGAAGTTAGTGGTAGTTTTTGAATTCCTTCAAGTTCTGTCCTTTGTAAATCCAACGTCTCAGGCTGTCAGCGTGCAAAGTGATCAGCTTGTATGGAAGAAATGCATCACTTTAAGATAAAAAGGGAAAGCAGACTTTCTCCATGGTCTTTTCTTTGCAGCTGTGTATCGCCTATTCCTCTCAGCATTTTATCCCCAACCCACTTTTTCCTGCTTTAGAGGCAACCCGATACTCTCCCAGCCTCTAGATGGGCTTTAGTCCCAGCTCTCCCAGCTCCTGACCTTGGATTCAGAGAAAGGGTCAGATGACTGAGATCTCTGCCCAGCTGGCTGCCATGGGCTCCCCTCTCCCAATGGAGGGAACATGTGTAGATAATATGCATGAACACACTTAAGTCGAACTATTAAATTTACTTTATTTTACATAGCTGGAGTCAATGGCATCTTGAACACAACAGGAAAATCTATGTAAATGAGTACACACAATTACGTATAAGGCTATGCAAACATGCCCCTGGATGTGGCAGGGCTGCCATTGAACTGACACGTGTGGCCACCGTCCTGACTTTGTTCTAACCTCAGGAAAGTAGCGGGGAGCTCAGAAAATACCTGGGTTTCTGATTACCATGAAAAATGCTGGCTCGGCTGGAGGCCTGTGTCTCCCATTGAGTGGAAGCTTTCCTTGATTCAGATGAGCCTGGGAGGTAAGAGCCCCATGTCAGATGAGTGGTCGGAAAACCAGGACTTGGATTTTGATTTTATATAAGTGTGATTTAAACTTTCTGTCTGCCTCTGCCGTAGTTTTGTGACTTTCAGGGCAGCCAGCAACGTGGTTTTGCAGAGTCAATTGCTGTGGTTGTGCAAGGCACAGGGCCAGTCTTTCTTGATGCAGGGATGCTTCTGGGGAGGAGGTCCTGCTGAAAATACACGCGGACCGTGTCTTGGGTCCTCTGGTCTCAGTTGGATTCCCTGAAAGTAGAGCCTGAGACAGAGACTAAGGTGCAGACAGTTTATTTAAAGATAATCTCAACTGGTTTCTGTATGTTGTTTTTTATCCTGCAATTTTACTGAGGTATTCATTCTAACAGGGTTTGTGTGTGTGTGGAGTCTTTAGGGTTTTCTACCTATGTGATCATGTCATCTGCAAACAGAGATAACTTTACTTCTTCCTTTCCCATTTGGATGCCTTCTTATTTCTTTTTCTTGCCCAACTGCTCTGGCTAGGACTTCCAGGGCTGTATTGAACAGAAGTGATGAGAGTGGGCATCCTGGCCTTACTCCTCATTGTAAAGGAAAAGTTTTTAGTTTTTCACCCTTGAGTATGATGTTAGCAGTGTGATTGTCATATATGGCCTTTATTATGTTGAGAGAGTTTCTTTCCATTCCTAGCTTCTTGGGAATTTTTACTATGAAACGATCTTGAATTTTGTCAAATACTTTCTCCAAATCTACTGATATAATCATGTGATTTTCCCTTACTTCTGTTAATGTGGTACATCACATTAATTGATGTTTGTATATTGAACCATCCTTGTATCCCAGGGACAAATCCCTGGGATGGATTATTCTTTTAATGTACTGTTGTATTCAGTTTGCTAGTATTTTGTTGAGGATTTTTGCATATGTTCATCAGGGATAGTGCCTGATGAAAATAACTTTCTTGTGTCTTTTTCTGGCTTTGGTATCAGGGTATGCCAGCCTCACAAAATGCATTTGGAAGTGTTCTGTCCTCTTTAATTTTTTGGAAACATTTGAGAAGGACTGGTGTTCATTTTTCTTTAAATGTAGAATTCACCAGTGGAGGCATCTGCTCCTGGGCTTTTCTTTGTTCGGAGGTTTTTGATCACTGATTCAATCTCCTTAGTCATTATTGGTCCATTCAGATTTTCTATGTCTTCTTTATTCAGTTTTGGTAGGTTGTATATTTCTGGGAATTTATATGTTTCTTCAAAATCGTTTAATTTGCTGGTGTACAGTTGTTCATAGTAACCTCTTATGATCCTTTGCATGTCTGTGGAATCATTGTAATGTCTTCTCTTTCATTTCTGATTTTATTTGACTTCTCTCTTTTTTCCTTAGTTTTTTTTTTCTTAGTCTAGCTGAAGTTTTGTCAATGTTGTTTGTCTTTCCAAAATAACAACTCTTAGTTTCATTGATTTCTATTTTTTTAAATCTCTATTTCAATTATTTCTTCTCTAACCTTTACTATCCTTTGGTCTGCTAACTTTGGGCTTAGTTTGGTTTTTTTTGTTTTGTTTTTTGTTTTTCTAGTTCCTAGAGGCGTGATGTCAGGCTGGGTTTGTTTGTTTGTTTGTTTGAGATGTTTCTTCTTTTCTCATGTAGCCATTTATCGTTATAAATTTTCCTCTTAGTACTGCTTTTGCTGCATCCCATAAATTGGGTCATGTTGTGTTTTTGTTTTCATTTGTCTCAAGACATTTTCTAAAATCCCTTTTGATTTCTTCCTTGACCCATTGGTTGTTTAGGAGTGTGCTGTTTAATTTCCACATACCTGTGAATTTTCCAGTATTCCTTCTGCTATTTATTTCTAGTTTCATTCAATTTTGATCAGAAAAGATACCTGACATGATCTCGATGTTCTTAAATTTGTTAAGACGTGCTCTGTGACCTAATACATGACCTATCGTGGAGAAGACTTCATGTGTGCTTGAGAAGAATGTATATGCACTACCATGATCATTGCAGCATTATCCACAGTAGCCAAAAGGTGGAGACGATCTACATGTCCATCCACTGAAAATGTGGTACATACAAACAATAGAATATTATTCAGCCTTAAAAAAGAAGGAAAACTACCATATACAACAACACAGATGAACCTGGAAGGACAAATACTGCACGATTCCCCTTATGTGAGGTATCGAAAACAGTCAGACCCACAGAAATAGAGAGTAGACCAGTGGTTTCCAGGGCCTGGGGGGAAATGGGGAGTTACTGTTCAATGGGTGTAAAGCTTGAATAAGTTCTAGAGATCTCCTGTTCAACATGGAGCCCATAGTTGCCAATACTTTATTGTGTACTTAAAAATTTGTCTAGAAAGTAGATGTCATGTTAACTGTTCTTATCACAGTAATAAAAAAAAAAAGAACGAATGAGCCAAAGAGTGAATGAACTTGCACTCATACAACAGTAAAGATGGTCTCAGGAGCAGGGAGACAGGGAAGGTGGAGGGTGTGTACACAGCTCGTTTCTGACTGAGCGCCTGGGCTCCTGCTCCAAAAAGTGCTGCTCTCTGTTCACTATTAAGTGAAACGTTTGCTCTGTACAATGGGACCCCTTTGCACTCTGATGACTTGAGAAGTTGTCCTGGCGAAGGATGGGAATGGGGGCAGGGATAGTTATCCACTAAATCCCACCCACCACTGGTTGCCGGTTTCCCCCAGAAGTGATCTGTACCCCGACCTCCGTGCACACACTTTGGGCTCAGCTGTGTGGGGCTGAGTCTCCCCTGGAGGTGGAAGAAGGCCCTGCAGGGGCTTGAGCTGGGCAACCGCCACTGGCTGCTACGTGCACCTGAGTGGTGTGACCCGACCAGAGCGCACACTTCAGCGCAGAGCCCACCGCAGGGCCCCTGAGACCCTGGCCAGGACCCTAAACGTCTCTGCTCTTCCAGGGTCTGGGACTGCATTTGGCAAACGGCACGTCCCAAACGTCCGGGGCAAGGTGAGCTTGTAGAGCAGGGCCAGTCGGGACAGAGCCTCCTGCTGTTGCTCGGGGGACAAACCAGCTCCCTGGAGTCACCTTTGGAAGGTTTTGTTCCTTCCTTGGCCGTGCAGCTGGATTACTGGGGAGCAAGCCTCGCAGAGGCCACCCCTCCAATGCAGGGGTCCCTCAGCAGGGGCTTGGGCCAGTGTCACGGGGTCTGGCCTCCGATGTCAGGAAAACCAGGAATGATAGAAACACATCCCTGGCTTTGTTCCCACATTTACCCTCTTAGAGATGCGTTATACCCCATTTTCCCCAACAGATTTTCCCGTCACGGTGCATGTCTATTCAGGGAGAAATAAGAGGCAACTAATGTCCCCAGTTCTCTCGCGATCGCTCCAGACCCAACTCACCACAGCCCACTGGCATCTCCCAGGAACCCTCTGGCCTCATCCCAGGCTGCTCAGTGTTTAGGAAAACACCAGGGTAGAGTCCCAAGGAGGGACGTGTAACCTGTATTTTGTCTCTTTGAAATGCATTGTTTCACTCTTTTTTTTTTTTTTTTTTTTTTTCCCCTCCCCCCCCC
>NW_020173687.1:2292949-2300639 GCF_003031525.2 Neophocaena asiaeorientalis asiaeorientalis | reverse complement strand
CTTTTTTTTTTTTTTTTTTTTGTCTTTCCCCTCCTCCTCCCCGTCTCCTTCTGGGGTTGGAGAAAACATGAGTAGAGATGCAAGACTCCCATCTTGCTTTTCCCCTGCAAACAAGAGTGTGAGCAGAATGACGCATTTCATATGTGAAGTGGGGGATGTCAAAGGGCTTGGGTGCTGCACTTAGGCCTCCTGGGAACGGCTACTTCCTTCCGGCTGCATGAGGGAAGCAAACATCAGGGACACGGTTGGATTTCCAGGGTCCAGGTCCTGTGATTGTGGCTGAATCAACGAGATGCCTGGCTAACTCTGCTGTTGTGGAATGGCTGTTCCCTGCAAGCCAAGGATGAGCACACCCCTCCTCCCTCCTGCACATCAAAGGGCAGCAGTGGGACGGCCTGCGAGCTCACCTGCAACACGGCTCCTAGAGGTGATGTTTCCTCCCTGTGTCTCACCCATGAGCAGCTAAGTGAGCAGGCACTGGAGGCAGCTGGGGTGGGTCTGTGGTTTCCCAGCCTTGAAGGTGGGTGTGTTACAGCTAGTTATCCACTGCTGGGTAACAAATCAGCCGTAACTCAGTGTCTTAAATCATTCACCTCCGATTGCATCTCACCATGTTGCGGGTCAGGAATTGGAACAGGAATTCTGTTCCACGTGATATCAACGAAGGTCCCTCGGAGCTACTCACCTGGTGGATGGACTGGTCTGGAGGGTCCTGGGGAGCTTCGCTCATGAGGTAGGCACAGCTGGAAGGCCCCCTGCACACGGCTTTCTCAGCAAGGTGGCTTCAGGTGGTTAGACTTCTTACACGGCAGCTCAGGGGCCCAGAGGGGGGGGGTCCCAATGGCCCCCCTGGGAGCTGCGAGGCTTCTTATGATCTATTGTCAGAGGTCCCAGAAGTCAGTTCTACCACGTTTGCCCAAACAAGTCAGGAAGGCCAGCCGGGATTCAGGGGAGGAGAATCCAGCTTCACTTCTCAACGGAAAGAGAACAAAGAATTGACTGCCACCTTTAATCTCCTACAGGCAGAGTGGCTGCTTTGTCTATAAGCCTCGTTTCTTCCTGAGTAAATGGGGATCACAATGGACCCTCCTTCAGAAAATGGGCATGAGAATAAAATGAGATGAGGCGTTTAAACCCTTTGGCCCAGGAATAGGGTCAGTAGGGAAGGCTCTTCTTTCCTGGTTCCATCTGGACCATGGGAGTGGCTGCTGCTGGCCGGTGCCCCCAGCCCTCTTCCGGCTGCACTACCTCTCTAGCACTTTCCCAATATTCCTCTGGACACTGAACTTCCAGTGCAGTAAATTGGCCCCTGGGTAGGGAAGGCCCTGGGGCCCAGCGAAGATCATTCTCTCTTAAGAGCAATGAGCATTTATTGAGAATGTGCCTTCCCCAGCAGTAATTTATAAACGAGAGAGCACTGAAATCCCCAAAAGAAGGAGACTGTTTGTAAACGCGGAGTGCTTCGGGCTTGCCGCTTCCCAAGTGGGAGAGGGTGAGGGCAACTTTGTAAACGGTGTCTGCAAATCCCTGCTGTGAACGGTGCTCACCAGGGCTCAGGAGACGACGGGCGTGACCAGCAGGGTCCACGGCAGGTGGCTCACGCGGGGCCAGAGGTTATCGCCCTGGAGGGGGCGGTGATGGGAGGGAGATGCCTGAGCACCATGACCACCGGCCCCACGCGCAAGCTCACGCCAAAGGCTGGGGGTGGGGGGGTAACCCAACCCATCCACCACCTCCAAAGCTGGGATCATAGATGCAAAGGACCACGTGAGTCAGGAAAGAAGCCGTTGGCTTATCTGAAATTCACGTTGGGGGGACGTGGGAAAGAAGAGCCTGTAGTCTTCACTAGTTAAAAACCCAGGGGTATCGGAAGCAGACAAGATGTCCTTAAATAGGCGAATGGATAGTTAAACCATGGTACATCCATACAACGGAGTGATAAAAAGATGTGGAGGAAATGTAAAGGCAAACGCACATTGCTAAGTCAAAGAAGCCAGTCTGAAAGCGCTACATCTTGTATGATTCCAGCATCCTTCTCCACCAACCCACCCAGCACCTGCCTTTTCCTAGTGCAGCGAGGATCAGTCCTAGGCCATGTTCTACGGTAGGAGCCTTATTCCTGGGGATCAGATCTACGGAGTTCAGCTTCAGAGCTGGGTTGCCTGCTGCGTAGACTGGTGACCGTGTCTGTACTGTCCCCCCCGCCTCCTTTCTTTCTTCAGGGCTTTTCTCATTTCACACACAGAGCCCAGCAGCCTTGAGACCCTCCCAACCATCCTGAGAATCCCCTGCCATACCCCGCCTGGACGAGTGATATCCCTACCACCTCCAGACCCCTGGCCACATTTCCCTCCCTCAAATCACGCATTCATTTGGCCAACCCATGGGAGTGCCCTTTCTAGAAAGTTATCAGAAATCAAGTCACCTTTCAGGACGGAAACATTCAGAAGTGGTTTCATGCCTTACCCTCCGGCGTGTATCCTAACTCAGCTGGGGACGTGGGGAGCAGAGTTGCTCAGGCCCTGCCTGATATTAGCTCGATGGGAATCGCCGGGGCCGGCTGGGCTCCACGCACCCATATTTTGAGACACTTGTCAGGAGGTCCTGCGGCTTGACTAAAGTTTGAGAATCCCTGCCTTGTCCCAAAGAAGTGAATCTCTAATGGGGGTTGTGTTTTTTAAGCAGGTGGCTTCGTCCATCTGCCTCTGCAGAGCCTTCTCCATTACAGCTTCAGCCACAGGCCAAGAAGCAAAGGCAAATTGCGGGCTTGCTTCTTGAGGACAGGACAGCATCCCTGGCCCCCGCACTTAGCAGAGTGCCCCAACTCAGGCCTCCAAGGCACGTCCCACTGCACCTGCGCAGAGTGGACCGGGGCTGTCACCCCCTGCCAAGGAATCCAGCCACCTCTCAACAGCCCCGAGACTGGTGTTCTGGAGAAGGTGATCAGTGCTAACCCCCCAAAGTTCAGTACTAAAACCAGGTTAAACATAACTTGAAAGGATCTGACCAGTGACTGTAGGTAGAAGCCGTTTCCCCTGGGAACCCAGAAGAGCTGAAGCCAACAGGACATCATCCAGCTCAGAGAAGCTCATAATTCCAGGCGGATGTTTTAACTTGGAAAGGCCACTTCCCACTTCCTTTCCATTTTCTTGGTCTCTCCTGTGTTTTATTGCCACTCTCAGTCTACTCATATTTCCAGCGTCTCCCCCGTTTTCTCCTTCCCCTTGAATCTAATATTATCTATTTTACTGTTTAATTGGTTTCCTTTCCTCAGACATTTGTTTTTATCATCCTCCTTGCACTCCCTCACCCACCCGCCTTCCAAATCCCTTGCTGTTGGCGCCTGCATGCTGAACCACCTCCTCTGGCCCCAATTCTCATTCTTCTGCCCCAGAGTTTATGAGAAGAGAGAAGAGAAACCATCCGTGTTCCTTCCTCCTAGGCGTGGGGCAAGTGTTCGGTTGCAGCATCACCAGACCCCTCCCCTCTCCTCCAAAGTTGTCCAGAAGATGCTTCATCCCTCCCGGATTTTCTGATCATCCACTGAGACGTTTATTTATTCAGAAATTTGCCCAGGCTGGGCTGGCACTGTCAGGGCTGGGGAGAGAGCCGTGGGCCAGGCAGAGGTGGCCCTGCTCCACTGCAGACATTAGACAAACCAAGAATCAGATGTGAAAAGTCCTGGGTGACTGGGAGGTGGTTCAAGCCCTCTGCTTGCTCCAGGCCTTGGTTTCCCCTTCTGTCTAATGGGGGCGTGTAGGAAGGTACCCAGACGCTCAGGAGAGCTGCTGATTCGAGCCAGAATTGTTGTCGCTGCTTTATTCATCCAGCCACTGGGGACTGGATCCTGGGCTATGTAGGGAGAAGTGACTACACCAGGCCCCCTGCCCTCAGACTCTTGGAGTTTCGGGGGGTGGGGGGCATAAAGAAAAACCCTCCATGACAATAGGACAGTGGGACAGTGTGAGGTGTATATGAAGTCAGAAGGCAGCCAAGGACAGCCCCTTGCCCCTGAAGAAAGGCCGGTTGGAGATAGAGGGGTCGCCTCCCACACGAAGGCTGGTGGGTTCCCGACAGAGGGCACAGTGGGGGCACGGGCACGGAAGCCGGAAGGACGCACGTGCTCCCTGACAGGGGTCCAGGGTGGTGGCGGGCTTGGCGTGACTGGCCTAAGGTGGGAAAAGGAAGAAGATGGGGTGAGGCTGGGAACGTGGGAAAGACCACCTCCTCTGTTCATGAGGATTACAGGAGATAACAGTTCGAAAGCCCTCCACGCAGGGCCCGGCCCACCCTGAATATCAACACGTGTTAAGGGAGAGGTGATGTCAATGAAAACAAAAACAGTAATAATAGCGGCTGTGGGGGGGGTGCTGTGATGAACTGGGCGATTGGGATTGACATGTATATACTAATATGTATAAAATGGATAACTAATAAGAACCTGCTGTATAAAAAAATTAAATTAAATTAAATTTAAAAAAAAACCCAAATAATAATAGCGGCTATTCTCTTTCTCCCCAGCATCAACCTTCTCCAGGGGTGAGAGTCAGTGGAATTGAAGGCAGAGAGCTGTCTGTGCTGGCCTGTCTCTCTCTCTCTCTCTCTCTCTTGCTTTTTCCTTTAAGATTGTTCTTCTGGGTTCCATGTGGGGAGGTTTTCTCAAGCGGGTGGCAGGCTGATTGCACTCTTTTCTGTAGCGCCTGAATATCTTCAATTGTCCACAAAGATTCTGTTTTATTCTAGGGACCCGCCTTTTGCTAACATCTTCCTGCTTTCTTTACAAAACAGTTTTTTGTCTAACATTGAATTATCTAAAAACTAATGATAAATGGAGGAGAAACAAATGAACATCAGAGGACAAGGCAGGGAAAAGTAGCCCCGATGCAAGCATTCGGTTTGCTTCCAAAGTTGAAGCCCTTCCCACCAGCAACCTCAACAAGGAGTCTTAGCAAACATCTGCAGGGCCATCAGTCAAGAGGAGACCATCACTCACAGGCGACCCTCTCCGTGGAATTTTCTTACTCTCTCTTAGAAACAGAAACACGCTCTTCTCTGGGGGCTCTACCCAGCAGCCTGAGAGGATAGCTCCTCGCCAGGTGGGCTTAGCCTGCTGGCACCGGGCAGAGCCGGGCGGCTGGAGCCCTCCCTCACGGCAGCTGTGTCTCCAACCCCAGCTCCGCCCTGAAACACCCAGATTCAGTCGGTTCAGGGTGCGGCCCAGGAGGTAGCATTTATAGATGCTCCCAGAAGCCGCCTATGGCCTTTGGGTAGGCCAGTGGTTCTCAAACACTAGTGTGCGTGGACACCAACCTAAGAGGCTGTTAAAAGGCCAGGTCCTGGGCCCCATTCCCCAAAGCTCCAAGTCAGTGGGTGTCAGGTGGAGCCCAGGAGTCTGCATTTTTCACAAGCCCCGCTAGGATTCTGAAGCAGATCACGTGAGGACAGAGGTGGGCTGGAGGGAGGGTGGGTTCCCAGGCAGACTCCCATTCAGGAGGCCTGGCGTGTGGCCTGAGGGTCCGCATTTTCAACAAGTCCCTGCGGGGAGTCTGTGCTGCTGCTCTGGGGACCGTCCTCTGGAAGCCACTGCCCTGTATTTCAGACGGTCTTTTCCTTCCTCTCAGTGCGCCCTCTGCTTCATTCACAGCAAGCCTGATAAACCAATGCTCTCTACTGGACTTGCATCAGTTACTGCAGTGTTTCTGAAACCATATTCCTAAACATGTGAGTTCCCATAAGACATCATATTCAATATATTGTGTACGAGGTCTCCTCCAGCAAATGAGTTTGGGGAAGAAAAATGCTCCCCAGGCCAGGGGTGCAGGGCCGGGGTGAGAACACTGGTCCTGCAGCCTCCGCCTGGCCTCCCCACGCCTCCCCCTCCCCTGCCCAGGGGAGCAATGGGTATGACAGCAGACCCCACTCTGGAGTCAGGACAGCCCTAGGAGTTAATTCACACAAAGCTCCCCCATGTGCTCCTCCCCCAAGGCTGATTAGAGTCAGGATGGGCCTTCCAGGTCTGCAAGTCATCACGCACTTCATCCCCCTACCCAACACCTCTGTCATTGTAATTTAAGTTGTCACACGTGTTTGCACGGAGCAGTTTCAGGAAGCACAGCAAGCCAGTGCTGGGTTCTGGAAGTCTCTCCCGAGAGCAAAATCGTTATCATACTCGGACCTTCGGAGACAAAGGCAGGTCCCCGTGATGGACATTTCAGAACTATTGCAAGGACCGTGGCCGGCCTCTGTCAGCTCCCTGCTGTGCTGAAGTACCCTGAGTGAGGGGGGAATTGGAGAGGTCTTTGAGAGGTGTGAGCACAGCGCTGAGGAGTGGACCTTCTCCCAGCGTGGGTCTCGGGTGGGTCTGTCCATGAAATGTCACTGGTGACAAAGGATCTGTGCTGAAGTCTGAGCGTAAAGGTGAGCCAGGCACACTCAGCCACGTACAGGGGCATCCTGGCCCTATCCCGCCAGGCTGGGAACCGATGGGGCTCTGGCCAGGTGTGGCAGGCCGTTACTGATGCAACGTCCCCTTTAACCGTCGCACAGTTACTGGGTGAGAAGCCACAAGCCGCTTGCTCTCAGATACACACTTGCCTTGCCCCTCTGCAGTTGTCTAGACCCTGACTTCCTTCAGTCCAAGGCAGCACGCTAACCAGCAGGCCCCCCAGCCCAGGTGCAAGGGTCCCAGGGGAGGGCAGGGCTGTGCTACAGCTCTCCTGCTCTCCTGCCCAAGTTGGCCCTGACCTTGGAGCTCAACAGTTCAGTCAATCTTCTTCCCCCTCCTTTGCAGCATATTTCTTAAACCAGAACTAATGTATTCTGGACACAGAGCTCTCCAAACCAAGACAAAGAAAATTTGAAATATCTGAGCAAACAAAACCACTTTTCTTAAAATCTTCAAACCAAAAGGGAACGTGCAGAAACATTTACTCACTTTCCAAGCTGTCCATATTTTTCACTTGATGAGCCCTTAAAGAAGTGTTCCCCCAGTTCAGAAATCACCCAAGCAGGCACCGCCTGGCCTGTCCGGCTAGCGCTCCTGACCGCTCTTCTGCGGGGGAATTTCTGCCTTTTCTTCTTGGGGCCTCTAATTTCTTTCTTGGCTTCTCAGGCCTAACAATGTATTTTGATGCACAAACAGGAATTAGCCCCTTCCTTGGTCCTTAAGGGTCCACCACGGCCAGGGCCCAGACCTGGAGCTTTCCCTCACCCTGGGTGTCGGTCGATGCAGCCTGCAGGCCCTCTCTCTGCGCTTTCCGCTTTCCTAATCGGCTGGTCTCTCAGGGCTAATTCCTGGGAGCCCCAAAGATGTGCAAGGCCAGGAGGTGGGCTTGGGTCAGGAGAGTTAGTGGGAAGACACCTGAAGCATACAGGACGGATGGGGGTGCCTACCCCCACTGTGGGCCCAGGCGGGGAGCTGGACTAAGGCATCAGGGTCTCCCCATCCCGCAGGCGTACCCATAGTTTGGGATCTGGGACCACCATCCCTTGTTCAGACCTCACAGCTCCCCCCGCCCCTTTTTCCCCAGTAGACTTTGTGTCCTCGGCCCCTTCGGCTGACCCGGTTTCCAGATGCCCTGTCCGGGCCGAGTGGTAAGGTGGGGCGCGGCGGCTGGGCGGGGACGCGGGGTGCGCGGGTGCAGCGCGGAGGGCGCGGCGCCTTTAAGGCCCGCGTCAGGCCGAGCGAGCG
>NW_020173687.1:2290702-2292933 GCF_003031525.2 Neophocaena asiaeorientalis asiaeorientalis | reverse complement strand
AGTGCGGGACGCGGGGAGCTCTGCCCGAAGCGGACCCGCCGAGCATCTCTCAGCCACCCCAGGTCCGCGGCCGCTGCCCCGGAGCTTGGCTCTCCCGCGCTGGGGCAGGCTGCCCGCTGGCGGAGCCGGCGAGCCCTCCGTCGCCCGCTCGCCGCGCTCCTCCGGAGTTGGCGAGCCCAGCCCGGGCTAGGGCTGAGGACGAGGGGAGCTGGCGGCGGCCGGCCGGAAGTCAGGGTGTTGGGGACACCCGGTCTGGCCGCCCCTGCTGGGGGCCGGTGCTCCCGGCGCGGCGCCGCATCCGTCCTCGTTCTCTGGGTGCTGGCAGGAGCCGCCGCTGCTGGTGGGCGGCGGATGTGGACCGAGGGGCATTCTCGGCGCGGACTTCCCGCGGCGCCTGCTGCAGCCAGTGTTCGGCGGGGCCCTCGCGTCTCGGAGCGGGGCCGCAGAGCCAGGCGCCAGGCAGGAGCAGGGTGAGGTGCACCCGGGAGCGCGGTCCGGGCGCCCGCCTTCCTGCGGAGCCCCGCGAGCTCTGTCCCCAGCCCTGTGCTGCGCCTGCAGGGTGCAGGTCCCGAGGGCAGCGTGCAGGCTGCGCCGGGGGGCGCCCCTAGGGTAAGGCAGCGGGGCCGCGAGAGTTGCAGGAACCCCCTCTCGTGGCCGATCGGCCTCGCTGCTCCTCCAGGGCCTCGCTGTTGTAACCTCGGAAATAAACAAGTGCCCGCGGCCGGAGGCCCGCTCTGAGGCTCGGGGCGTTTGGGTGCGCTCGACCCACGCCCGGGCGGGTGGAAACTTTCCTGGGCGAGTTAGGTATCCCCGGGCTTCGGTCCTATTTGGAGCTTCGTTCCCGAGGCACGGAGCCGCGGTGTGGAGCTTTACCCGAGGAGTGACCCTCCGCCCTGCCCTGCCTCCCCTTGGTGCTTTTTGATGGGGGCGCCGCGTACAGGCCGGCGTCAGGGTCCCGGGAGCTGCGGGCTGGGGCAGCCTCCGGAGCCGAGGACGGGCGGGCGGCGGCGCGCAGGCCTGGAGGAGGCGGGGAGGTGCGTTCCGCTTGGTGGCCCCGCGACGGCGCGACTGCGGGGTTCGGGCTGCGCCCCTGCTCCTGCGCTCGCCGCGGAGCCGGGAGCTGTGGCGCTCCTTCTTCTGACGCGGGGCTGGCTTCCCGTCGCACATGCAGCCTCTCCCTCCGTTCCCCATCCCTACGCAGCTGACCTAGCTGCCACTCCCCGCAGCCTGGGAGGGGCTCTTCGCCCACCTCCACACTTCCCTGCCCTCCCAGCGATCAGGGTTCTAGACCTCCCACTGGGCAGGATAGCCCAGGGTGCGCCGGGGGACAGGACAGGAGGACACCCACCTTCTTTGGTCAGTTAGGGAAGCTCTGGCCTGGTTAGGCTGGAGATGAGGGCTCCAAAAGTGGACAAGCGTCCAAGAAGTGGAGGGTGGGTGGAAGCCTCGGCCGCCTCCCTGCAGCCTTCCCGAGAGCCAAGCTCCGAGGTGGAGCTGAGTCTTGGAGAATCTCCTTTCCTGCCCTGCCCCTCTCCTTCCTCCTGGCCACCACAGGGAGGAGAAGGCCTGCTGGCCCACCTCGGCCCAAGCCTGAGCACTGGGGTGGGAGGGTGACACGGCCCTGGCAGGAGCCTGCTCCCTTGGCCGCCCCTCCTCTGTGTCTGCATTTGCTAACTCCTGGCTCTGCTGCTGGACAGTCCTCAGACCTTCCCTTCTGCCACGTGTGGGTGAGGCCCTGACAGGACCTCAGCCTCGCCATCCGCCGGCCCTCCCTCCCTGCTGCATGCCCCCCGTCCCTGGCCAACGTGGAGACCACAGGGGCAGACCCCAGATTATGTCTGGGAGGAGGCTCTGGTGGACCAAGGCTTGTCATAGCTGGAGACCTTGCATGCAGGAGGCCCGACTAAACGTGGGTTGGATGCAATTTCCGTGAACCTGTGTTTTTTCTGACCTCTCTTGTTTTTGTTCTCAGGCCCACAATGGAGATCTTACAGCCAGGGAGACCTGCAAAGCTGGATTCTCTGAAGAAGATTACACGGCATTAATCTCCCAAAATATTCTGGAAGGAGAGAAGGTCCTCAAAGGTAAGGCAGACATGTAAATGAAATGGCATACCATGCTCTGGATTAGGGAAACATTACCACCCACAGAAAAAGAGGCTCGGCTGGCTTTGAGCCAGGCTCTTTGCAAAAAAAAAAAAAAAAAAGGGGGAGGGGGCAGTGGAGGGGCAG
>NW_020173687.1:2269517-2290423 GCF_003031525.2 Neophocaena asiaeorientalis asiaeorientalis | reverse complement strand
TTAAAAAAAAAAAAAAAAAATGGGGGAGAGGTCAGTGGAGGTGCAGCTCGGTCGACCTAAATGGCCTTTTGCATCACAGGTGAATGATTCAGAATCTCTGTCATTTTTGAGTGAGGTGAATCATTTCCTGGGCAACAAACTGGAATTCGGATGTAGCGTCACCCAAATAATGTGCAGAGAGAGAGAGACCTTCTTACCAAGTATTTCTGTGTATGAAATTCTGGATTCTTAAATTATCCCTGCTTTGAAATGCATGATAAAGCAGACGATGTTGTTGGGGATGCAGTAAATAAGCCCACAGACGTTCTGTTCGCAAATGTGCCATGAGTTTTCATTACTGTCCCACTGATGGCACGGAAACACACGTGCAGGAGGGAGCTGCCGGTTAGCTTTACTGTAACCGCAGGACGATACCCACATTTGTGATGGGGAAGTCAGGGGCAGCTTCAGAACTCAAATGACAATTGATCATTCTGCATATTGACCTGTTTCCCTCTCAAGACAAACTAACTGGCCTTTGTATTTGCATGGGAGGGGAAATAAATCAGTTCTTTCTTCCTTGAGGTTTCAAAGTGGCACCACAAACACCTCGGCGCGTGCCTTCCCTCCCCGCATCGGCTTCCAGAAGCGGCTGCGTTTAGCCGATTCCAAAGTGATGGAGGGAACAAACTTTAGTGGAAGCATCAAAGCTAAGTTTCAATATTCAGGGCAAAATCATGCTCAGGCTGCTGACTTCCTGCCCAGTTTTCTGTTTTAGGGAATGCAGCGTCCCCGCCACGAGCACCGACAGCAGATCCTTCGTGTGCGGGGGAACGCTCACAGAGCTGGTTGATTCTTCACATCCTGTCTGTGGAGACAGCTCGTTGACCTACTGTGTGTGCCTGGTTATGTTAATCAGGATCTTACTTTGCACCGAGTCCAGCTTTTCTAACTTATTTGTTGTCATCTGAGTTGACTATTAATATAGGGGTGTGATACTACTGACTCTTTCATTGATTATCGAAAAACAAAAAACAACAACAAAAAAACCCAACCTCTTGGCAGTTGGCCTAGAAGCGGGCTGGGTATGCTGTGGGAGTGAGCATCTATGGTAAGAGTTTTCAAGAGATGCTTTGGTAATTGCACAGTGTATGTCATTTTAGACCGCCTTTCAGGATCTGTGGGTTTATGAGAATCCCTGTGTGTGCACAGAGAAGGCCCGGAAGACTCTCTCACTCTCAGTGCAAATCAGGGGCGGCTTACTGCAGTCCTGCTGTTTGTGTGTCCTGAGGCTGGCATCCTTGCCACCTCCCCAGTATGCAGCTAAACTTAAGATCTTGGCATATCAATTTTACTCAGGAATTTAAGAAAAAGTACCTCTATTTTTGTAACAGCAGGTGCTACCTACTATGGAAGAGAATGACAGATGATTCTCTTACTTTTCTTAATAAAATGTAAGATTTCCAACTCGCACCTCCTCTCTCTCCTGGTGGACTGTGCGGGTCCAGGCTGACCTGCCCTCTGCTCCTAGCCCATGTGATGGGGAAGCCTTGGTCACTGGCTGGATGCTGGCCTGCCCCGTATGCCCCAGGAGTCCATCATCGTACGTGAACTTGGACCAGCTCACGGACTGTGTGGATGCAAGACTCATATTCTCGGCACTTACTTATACCCGCGATGAGGCCCAACCCAAATCTGGTTGAGGGGGAAATCACAGAGTATCTCCCTCACCTGCGTGTGCCACTCCCTCTGTGTTCTCAGGGACAGAGAGGTTTTATCTTAGAAATAATTTTACACATATGGAGGCAAAAGCTACCACTGCATACACTCAAGCCACGGCAGATAAAAACCTCTGTTTATGTAGAAAACTTTGCAAACGACAGGACCACAGTGAAGATGCATGTGTCGAAAATAAGTAAGTGGCCCAATATTTCTGTTATCCTGGTAGGCATCAAGTTAAATAGATAATGACTACTTACAATTGAGTTATGCCAGCGGAGAGAGCTTAACCTTAATTTGACAAGCAAAGCTTCACAGAGTCCCCGTTTTATTCTAAATGCGCCGTAAGCCGTTAATGACTGCTTTGCGGTTCCTTCTCTTTGCCGGAGTAAGCTCACCGGCAGCCCCAAACATCCAGGCTCCAGAAGGAGAGATTTGTTACACAGTAATTAACTTGTTTATGATAAATGGATGGAAGAAATGTTGTGGCATTTTGTTTTATGTCTAAATGAAAAAGCATTTGCGTTCAAAAAATTTCACGCTAATTAGGCTTAAAACAGTTTTCCCCAGTAGGGCAGCAGACACTATGGTATTGGGATCCTTTTGAATGGCGGGCAGAACCGCTACGTATGCCGTCTGGAGTGTTTGTTTAGCTGATCTGTAGTTCCTAGATCCCCTCCACGTTGTGTTTCCTGTCTGTGCTCCTCCTGGCGAGCACTCGAATGTAACTGCACACACTCTTACACCGTGGTTTGTTTCCAGGATCATTCACTGATGGCCATGATCACCGGTGCATGGTAATATCTAAAATAGGATGGTTGAGCCCTTTTCCTTACGTGACAGCAGAGCGTTCTCTACACCATAGTTTAGCATTGGGTAGTGGCTAAGCTGGTGTCTTTTTCTCGGCTTGGTTAATAATTAACGGTCAGCCCGGCCGCAGCTGATGCACTGACCTGCATCGCTCTCTCATGGCGGGCAGAGTTCTGCGAAAACCCAGACCAGCTTCAAGGTAAAACCCCACAAGGATGGGAGATTGAGGGGCGGCTTTGTGGGAAACCAGCACGGATGGGTCGTATCTGTCCTCGCTCCTGGAGAAGAGGGTGATGTGTGTGAAAATGTTGTCTGCCAGGGCAGGGGAAGTGGGGTCTGGACATTGCCCCTCGAGTTCAGATAATACAGAAAGAGGTGCTTTGTTTCTGATGACTTCATTTACTGAGACTGCCTCAGAAAAGCCTTCCCTCTCCCATATCCCAGGGAGTTTATGACCATCTTGTGCCCTTGACCACACTTTGCTTTCTCATTGGAGAATTTATATTATCTGGTCAATCATCTTTCTTACTTAAACTGTAAGGTTCATGAGGGCAGCAGCCCCGTCACTCTGGTTTAACATTTAGAATGTCCTGGGCCAACAGGATAAAACCCAATTAACAGAATCTTAAATGAATGGGGTTTAATTTTTCTCACGTAACCGTGAAGAGGCAGGTAGTCAAGGGCTGATCAGGTCAGTGGCACCATCTCACGCCTAATCTTTTTTCTTATCATTCTACCATCTTTAGTATGTCAGTGTATTGCCTGATATCGTAAACTGGCTGCTGTGGCTCCAGGCATTGCATTTGAGTTCACAGCAAGCTAGAAAAAGGAGGGAGTTGTAGCACCATCTGCATCTCTTCCCTGTATCAGAAAAGCAAACACTTTCTCAGAACCCTTGCTGAAGTTCTCACTGGCAAGGACTAGGTCACATTCCACTCCCAGTGGAAACAGGTGGGGAGGCTGGGAGGCAGAGAATTGCAAAGTCTGACTTAGACCTGTTATGATCCATCACCTGGTAGATGAGTAAATTGCTACTTGGAGCAGAGTTGGGGGTCTTAGGAAGGAAGAAGGGAGGAATGGGTACCGAGGAGACAAGCATCAGTGTCTGCCACATAAAGGTTTCCCCAGCTTCCAGCACCCTACCCAAAGCAGAGTAACAGGCAATGCCTTGTAGAACGAATGGCTCATTTGTGTATCAAGTCACACAGAGGGAGGGATGGTTGAGGAGAGACCAAATGCATGCAGGGGTCTGGAATCGGCATCTAAGAAATCGCCACAGTGTAATGACTATGGCCAGAAGTACCGCTATCTTGTCTTTACAAGTATGTTGAAAATAGCCTCTTTACCCTCCTCTGTGAAGACAGGTAACACTCTTGCCAGGGTGGAAGGTGTCGCTAGAGGCATGGACCAGACGCTGAGCAAGTCTGACTGCACACCTATCACCCAGTGTCATGCCTGCCTTGTGGGGCCGTGGGTGTGCAACCAGTGTTGTCAAATGAAGTCATGAATGAGCCAGAAAACGCTGACACTGTGGTGTTTCTGAGTCCCCTCCGTCAACTCACAGATAAGCGGGAGCTGCTCGGAATGTTCAAATAAATGGCACGCACGACAGAGCCACCATGTGTGCTATGAATCACTGGCCACTGCAGGTTGCCTGTCCAGTATCCATTCTGTCCCTCTTCCTTACTGACAGAACCTCTTCCTTACTAATGAAACCTCTTCTGTCCTGATCTGGTTGGCTCACACTGAGCCCTGTTTAATATACTCACACCTCTGGTAGACTTTTACACCAAGGTGGCAATATGGCCCTTTTCTGGTCAATGGGATCTGACTAGGTTTTTCTGTTAGATGAGACTTGTGGGAAAGCTGTTTTTTTCATGGTAAAGAGTAACAGACTCAGCTGGCCATGCCTTCTTTCTTTTGCCCTTACCTTTTTCTCCTGCCTGGAATATGGATGTGATGTCCGGGGCAGAGCAGCCATCTTGTGACTGTGAGGATGGTGGCGTGGGAACTGGATCTCAGGTGGCAACCTTGAAAAACTGCAGACTTTCACTGTCCCCTGAGAGATGAGAAAAATAAGGATAAAACACCACAGTCGAGTTTCTTGTGACGTGCAGCCTAATGCAATCCCTGCCTTTGGGAAAGCAAGAGCTGTGCATGCTAGCAGGTGCCTGTCTTTCCCTCTGGAGGCTCAGAGCATGTTTCATGCTCTGCCCTGAGCCTCTATCCATCCTTTGTTTCTTGGGCCTTGACCTTACTCTTGCCCTAGCGGCCTTCTGCTCCTTTGTAAATTAGTATCCACATCCAGCACACTGGATTGCAGAGAGCATGTCTGGGCACTCGGTACATATTTGTTGAACAGAGGAAGTGAATAGTCACCACTTCAGACTCTCTCTTTGGCCAGGACATGACTGAATCATTACATATATTAAGTCAGGGCTGTCTATCTCATCCCCCCACCCCAGAATGTGAACTCTCTGCTGGCCGTCTTAGCTGCCCTCCTCCGGGAAGCCAGGAGATTATGCACTGGGAATCCTGGTCTTAACCAAGACATGGAGGTGAGTGGAGGTGAAGCAGGACTGAGCCCCAGCGGGTGGCTTCCACTGGCTCTAAGCCAGAACTTTCCTTGCTCTTGAAGCCAAAGGAGGCTCCTTTGAGCACCCAGACCTCACTGCCTTCTATTGGTGGTGCCTCAGGTGTCCCCTGAAAAGGAGCACCCGGAGCCCGTGGTAGTGGTGGAGACCATGGTACCCCTCTGGCTGTCTTTGGGGCCAGCCTTGCCTTTTCAGGGACCAGCGCTGTTTTGGGTTTCTCAGCAGCCTTTCCCTGCTATAATTTTGCCTGGTCGCAGAGTTAAGAGGTTTAGAAAGAGTTTATATACTTAGAAAGTGGCTTCTATCAGATAAGAGGTAAGAACAGCACAGTGATAAAGCACGAAAAGCCTGCTTTATGCGCTGCCCACGCGCCAAAGCTCACGCCGATGGAGGGCCCTGATAGCCGTGTTTAAAACCAAAAGGAGGCCAAGGCTTGCAGCCCCTGCCCTCGGCCACCACACCGCCTGCGGGCCCGGCCACCGCTTCTGTTGCTCCCCCTGCAGCCTGGAGGGAGGTGCTAGTGCCTGGCCTTCCTCACTGGGTCCCTAAGGCCACGGATCAGGAGCGCCCCCCAGCACCCTCTACCCCCTGTGCCCTCTCTAGTCAACTGTCATGAAATAAAAATCCTCATCTCAGAGGCACACACACCAGTTAGACGTGAGGATGACGGACTCATCCACACTGCAGTTTGAAGATTAAGATTTTTGCATTTCAGAAATATGTATTTTAACGGAGTCTTAGGATGAGGGAATGTGAAACTTTATATACTTATAACATTGCGTCCCAGCTGGGTCTGTGCCAGCCTCGGCACACGTCCCGTGTAATCTTCCCAAAAGCCTTTCTGGGGAGGTAAAATTATTCCCATTGTATGGATCAGAAACTGAAGATTGAGGAGGTTGAGAGATTGGCCTAAATGCATGCAGTCCGCTCTGTTTTCCCTCATGTTCAGACCCACGCTCTTAGCTTATTTACATCTCCCCTGTAATGTGAACGGAGATGCTTTCTAGAGCGCTTGAGCGGACAAGAGACACCCCAGATGTTCAGGGGCACCGTCACAAACCCGGCAATTATCAGGCATGATTCAGACGTGCTGATTGTTTCTCACCTCGAACGTTCGGAACAGAGGCCCAGTTTATCCAGAAGTGCGTGACTGCAGTTGCTGATGTGGAAGGGCCCATCTGAAGTGGGTCCAAACTTGGTGGACACCTTGGGTTGGCAAAAGTGGCCTTGGTTGTAGAAGAGCAGGATTCTGCGATGACAGCGGGAGTGTGCGATCCCGGGCGTGGGGCAGACGGTCCCAGAACCACACTCTCACTCAGCTCTCAGACTCTGCCCACGTTGGGGACACAGCAGAGAAAGCCTACAGGAGCCAGCCGTCCTGGCACACGCTTGATGGGGGCAGGGCTGAGGCTCGGGACAGTGTCATAAACCACTCCCGCTGTGGCTCAGAGCCTGGGGGACCTCGATGAGGCTCCTGAGAAAAGCTGACAACCCTGGTCTGAAGGAGGCCGCCCACCTGACCAGGCCGGGCTTCCTGTCACCACCTCTGTGGTATGCGGGGGCTGTGCGGGACAGAGGGCCCTCCGGCTGCAGGTGGTCCTTTCTGCCTGGTTCTGGGGTCCTCAGTGTTTGCGGGGGCCTCCGATTCTAGGTCCTTCCCTCCTTCCTTCCTTGTGTCCTTCTTTCTTTTTCTTTGGAGCATGGTTAGGTGGATGCCAGAACTAACCACAAACTGAGAGCGAGTGAGGAAGCCAGCACTCATTTTTTCAAAGAATGTTCCTGTTTTTCTGACTCTTTGAAGGAGCAATTCTTACTCCAGTGGGGCTTCCCTGGTGGTGCAGTGGTTAGGAATCCACCTGCCGATGCAGGGGACATGGGTTTGAGCCCTGGTCCGGGAATATCCCACATGCCACGGAGCAACTAAGCCCGTGCGCCACAACTACTGAAGCCCGCGCTCTAGAGCCCGTGAGCCACAACTACTGAGCCCGTGCGCCTACAGCCCATGCTCTGCAACCAGAGACGCCACTGCAATGAGAAGCTCGCGCACCGCAACAAAGAGTAGCCCCCGCTCGATGCAACTAAGAGAAAAGCCCGCGCACAGCAACGAAGACCCAGTGAAGCCAAAGATAAATAAAATAAATAACATTTATTTAAAAAAAATTCTTACTCCAAGTGAATTCCACTATACAAAATACTGTAAGCTGCGTGACTGTCTTTCCGTCAAGGGTGGTAAAGTTCTCCCCAGTGTGCTCTTGTAAAACCTCATGGCAAGACCTCATTGTTTTTCTTGTAATCTTCAGAGAGGGCTGTGCTATGTTGTAAGACAGGCTGGTAAGAGCGTTCCCTTTTTGCTTAAAAACTAAGGATTGTGGTGACTTTTTGCCCAGGCTCTAGGCTGCCCTCTCCTGGTGGCCTCTGGTACTGTCTCAGCCACCCCTCCCCACCTCCACTCCTTTCCTTAAACAAAAAAGAACAAAACTGAACAAAAACCTACTTAATTATCTTGGACTAGTGTTTGCTGCCAAAGGCCCTTTCCCTTCCAGCCTGCATCAGGGGCACGTGGTGTTTTTTGAGGACTTATTATATGCTAATATGTACTCACATTTAATGCCTTCAAGACACCTGTGGGCTCAGGGCAGTCAGAGGCCACGCCCCCAGACCACCTGGTCTGTATGGGCTGTAAGACTTTCCGCTCCCACACTGCCTTTTCCAGGGAGGAATTTGCTTAGATTGAGGACTGTATGCGTTTCTTAGTGTGGTACAAGTGACCCATAAATGTAGCGGCTTAAAAGACACCGATTTTATCAGCTTGTTCTTCTGGACATCAGACTCCATCCAACATGGGTCCCCCTGGGCTAACATCCAGGTGTGGGCAGGCTGGATCCTTCTGGAAGCTCCGGGGAGAATCCGTTTCCTGCCTTTGCAGCTTCTCGAGGCCCCACTGCTGTCCTTTTCTCGCGGCCCCTTCCTCTACCTTCACACCAGCACCGGTGCAGCTCCCCACGGTCACATCACCTTCCCTGACTGCCTCTTCCGCTCATAAGGACCCCGTGAGGACCCTGGGCCCCCCACCCCCAGATAGTCCAGCATCACCTCCCGTCTCAGGTCCTGGACTTGAGCACATCTGCAGAGGCCCTTTTGCCACGAAGGTGGCGTACTCGCAGGTTCGGGGATTTGGACGTGGGTGTCCTTGGGGCCTCCCGCAGGCCGCCGCATGCTGAGGACCTGCTGTGTCGCGGGCATTGTGCTGTGTTCTTCACTCGGCTCCTGTGGACCCTCAGCGGTTCATGCGGGCACCCCCGCTTCACGGAGAGGAAAGTGAGGCCCAGGGCGATTCAGTAACCCAGTGGGAGACGGGTTAGGGAGACCTGTTTGCATCCAAAGCTGCAGCCCTGAGCCCTGCCCCCCATGGCCCTCATCCCATCCTGCCTCACTCTAGGAGCTCCCGCCTACGGCGTCTCTAGTTAGGACTCTGGTTGGCAGCTTCCTCTTGGGTCCTGAGACGGGGATTTGCCACTCTGGAGACTCTGAAAGGTGACGGTGGGCACAAAACCCGTCTGAAGCAGCTTCCAATCCGGCTGCTTTAACTGCGCCTTGTTTAGCTTCACTGTGTTTTCTTGCCTCATGTGGAGATTTAGGAAGGATTAAGGTAAGCCTTCAGCGACAGATAAATATCTGCAGGGCAGGGGAGTGCCTCCCCCTGCCTGTCAGGTAGGAGGATGGGCCTCCTGGAGGTGGGAGCTTACCTGCCCAGGGAGAGGCCCCGGGAGAAGCTGCAGGCCTTCCTGGCCTGGAACAGGTGTGCTTTCTGTTTAGAATACAGTTTAATTCAGTTTAATTCAGTTGCAGCCCCGGGGTCGGGGTGCAGACCCCATGTCTGTCCAAGAAGGGGGCCTTGCTCTCCTTATCCTTGAGCCAGGTAGAGAGGACGGCTCGCCTTCCAGACTGGCCCCCTTCGGGAGTGCGCACCCATGCGTGTGCGTCTGACTTGGAGAAATGTTAGAGTTTCGTCTTGCTTGGTTTTTGCTGCCCAAATGTGTTTGAACACCTTCGATGTTGATCTGCCTGGAAAGCCGAGAGGGACCCTCGGTGTGCACGTGTGCTAAGCTTCCCGCCCCGGTCTTCTGCGTCCAGCGGGGCAGGGGAGGAGTGAGGGTGGGGAGTTCTCCTGGGAGAGGAGCTGGATGGGGGCAGCCCTCCCTTCTCTAGGCCTTGGTTTCCTTATCTGAAGAGGGGCAGGATGTCCAAGTGTGGTCCAGGAACTGCCTGCCTGGGGGTTAAACTGTTAAACCCGGCAGGCTCCTGGGTCCCCTCCCACACCAACTGTAGCGGGTTGGATGGTGTCGACTTAAAAAAAATGCAGTGTGAGAGTCGTGAGTTAAGTTGTACTGGGGGCAAAATGAGGACTGTAGCCTGGGAGACAGCATCTCAGATAGCTCTGAGAAATCGCTCCAAAGAGGTTGGGGGGAAGGTCAGTATAGATGTGATTTTGGTGAAGGGGGAGTACATGCAAACAAACAAGTATCTTTTTGCAGAAGGTTTCTGCGAGTCACGAGGAGCAGACATCACCATGAAGGATTTTAGTGCTTTTCTAGATACGAGGAGATACAAGAAGTGGGTTCATAAAATTGGCTCCTGAAAATATCTAACTATCTGAAGACCTGTTTTGCCAGTTTTTCCCAGAGCACAGAGTCCCTCATTTCTGCTCTCCACCCTGAGCTCCTTTCAGGGGGTGTCGAAGGTCAGCAGCCGCAGCAACATGTGATTTAACCCTTGTAGAGGTGGATGGCAAGTGCCCATGGCAAGGGCCAATTCGTGGTTGACAACGGTGGCCCCAAAAGATACATCAACCCAGAACCTGTGACTGTGACCGTGTTTGGAGAAACGGTCTTTGCGGGTTCAACTAAGCTAAGGATCTTGAGATCACCCGGGATTATCCAGGGCCCTACATCCAGTGACAAGTGTCTTTATAAGTGACAGAAGAGGAGACACACACACACAGGGGAGAAGCTGTGTGATGATGGAAGTAGAGCCTGGAGAGATGAGGCCACAAGCCAAGGACACCCGGGGGACCAGGAGCTGCAAGAGGTGGGAAGGACGCTCCCCTGGAGCCTGTGGAGGGAGTGCAGCCCTGCCAACTTGGATTTCAGACTTATGGGCTCTAGAACTTCAAGAGAATACTTTTTTTTTTTTTTTTTTTAAGTCTGTGGTCACTTGTTACAGCAGCCCCAGGAAACTCACACACACACTGAACTAGAAATCCTGGGTCTGTGCCCTAGGACTCTGCCTATTTAATCCAACTGCCAGGGAAGCTGATGTTCCTTAAAGCCTGAAGGCTTCAGGTCTAGAGGACGTTTACCTTCAGAATTCCAGCGCTCAGCATCCCTCATGAGAAAGTGTGTTTTCCATGAGGGGCTCTGCCAGGAGGTAACCAGCATCCTAAAGTGCTGCTCAGGTGGGCGGTGGGAAGGATGCTGTGGTTTCCATCTCCCCAGAACAGTAAATGGGGCACGGCAGTACAGAAACGTAGGATCTCGTATTATAGAGCCTGACACGGAACAGTTTCATTGGAATTAAAATGTATGTGAACATTTGCTCTCCTCCCATTATCCTTCCCGGTCAAATGGAATTTTAACAAGGATTATAGCTCAGATAATATCACATAGATACACTGTAAATATTTTGTTAACCTGAAGGTCTGCATTTGGGAATCGTATCGTTGAACCACTGCTGCTGCAGAAGGAAAGGCACGCTCCCTGCCACTGTGGAGATGCGCGTGAAGGAGCGGGTGCTCTCCGGAAGGAGAGCATTCATCGAATATGCCTCTTCTCTCCCCAGAACTGCTTTACTCTACAAATGCAAAAAGGCATTATTTCTGGCTCCCAGTGTCCTTTCCGTGTCTCGAGCAACGGCGTTTTTGCTGCCTGGCCCCTTAGCCCTCCGGAAAGCAGAGGTGAGCGGGCTTTCCCCAGGAAGGCGGCTGCTCAGCTCAGGTTCCAAGGCCCTGACCCTGTCCCTGTCCGCCTGCGGCTGCGTTGCAGGTAGCCTCCTGCATTCCTGGGACCAGACTGTCGCAAGCCGCCCTGCCTGCTGGGTCTGTGTTGATGGGGAGCCCTGGGTATCCCAGGGGGCTCCAGGTCTTAATTGGCAGGGAGTGGCTGTGGCCATCCTGTCTGTCTTTTGGGGTTGGGATGGGCAAGCAACCCAAGGGCCGGCGACCGGCATGGGAATGGGCCTGGCCTTTGCATGACCACTGCCACTGGGCACCAGGATTCTCAGGCCCCAGGCGCTGCTCCAGCTGGCCCCTCGGGCTGCATGTGACACATCTCCCCATGAGTGACCCAGGGCAGCCGGAGCAGAGGCGGAAGGGCCCTCGGGTTGGAACGTTCTGGATCAGCCGTGTCGTTGCTTTCTCTTGATGGTCAGGCTGTTTGCATGGCATTGGGTTATGGACACTGTAAACTGGGTGAGCTGGGTCATGCAGCCCCTGTGGTGAGTACCAGGCTCCCACGGGCGCCCTGTCCCATGCTTGCATCTGGTCCCATCCGAGGAGTTGGGAGGACCGTTGTTCTGTCTTCTAGTCTGTGGATCTAGGCTTCCTCTGCGCCAGGCACCTTGGCGGTGCCAACCACCACCCTCTGAGGAGAGCGCATTATTAGCCCCCTTTTACGAAGCAGGGGACGCTGATGCTGGATGGTTTGGGGACAGTTGTTTAAGTGGGGCAGCCTGCCTCCTGAGGCCTGCCCTTGCCCTGTTCTGTCCATCACCTTGGCCCCGATTCCCCCCACGGAGACCGGGCACCCCCGAGGCAGGGGGTCTGATAGCCTGGGGGGTGCAGACCCGGCGCCCCCGTCATCAGCTGTGTGGCACTTAGGCACGTGCCGTGTCTGATGTGACCGCTGGCGCTGCTTCCCCAGGAGGAAATGACAGTTCACTGCCCAGGCTGGTCTCGAGGGTCCAGCAGGACTGACCTGCAGGAAGCCGAGTCTGGCCCGTGGACAGCAGGCCACTGCCAGCCTGCATCGTGGTCACTGCTCTTGTTAGATGACCAGACTCTCCTCCTCCTTGCCCCTGAGAGGTGATGAGCTGGCCTTTGGAGCAGTAAGTTTTCCATTAGACGGCAGCTTGATTTGATATTTTTTATGGTTTTGTTTGGGGACGTTTTCCCTTCTTGACCTTTACATTCTTACGTGAGGCCAGAGACCTTTTGGCAAAAGGCATGTTTTTAAAATTGAATACACAAATGATGGAGAGGCTTATTTAAAGCTTTGTAGGCTCGTGGGGAATGGAGGCCGCACATGGACATAATTTCACAACCGTTATTTATTAATAGGGCTGGGTATGATTGGATTATGTCATATCACCTTTAATGCTGGGGCGTGACGAGCTAATGGAGTCATTAGGCAATGAGTGTCCAAAGATAGCTGTCACCATCCTGCAGGCTCCTCACTGTTTAAAGCCGGACGCTTTTTCTCAAGTTATCTTACTCTTTCCCACCTTCCCTCAGATGCAAAGAAGGGATTATACCACTTGTCTTATCTAGTTCTTACATTTTAAGATAAAAACAGAATACCAGCAAAGGGCTGAAGGCGATAAAATTGTGATCAAAAGTCCGTAAAATTATAGAACTATATTTTCTTGAGAACAGAGAGGTTTCACAGTGACTTTTAAGGAGCTGGACAGCTTAAGGATTTATCTGCAGAGGAGTGTAAGATATACTTCCATGTAAGAAAAAAAAAAATGTTCCGTGCTTGAAAGGTTAATGGCTGGTAAACGTCAATTTTCTACCATGCTGCGAAAATTGCAGCGGCCTTTGAAATCCATTTTGAAGTCTTGGACCCTTTGAAAATGACGAGGGGCAGGGGTACCGCCTGAACCTCAAGTGTCTTTCCTTCCGGCTGCGCAGTGGCACCTTTGCTGGAAGGGAGAGTGTCTCCCAACTGCTGGGAGTGTTTCACCGGGGTATTTTGGGTTTAAACACTTAACAAATGCTCTGGATTTCTAGTCCTAGAAACTGCAGGTGCGTCTTTATGACATAAGATCTGTCCCCACCCCGATAAACCTGAACTGTATTTGTAGGTCGTCCTGGGATATTTGCATTTGAAATATTACAAGCATAGCCTTCTCTAAAGATCTTTGATTTTAAATATGATGACAGCGACAGACTTTGGTTGCAGCCCCTGGAATGAGAATGGGGTTGTCTCCACTTTTTGGAATTCCAGCACACAGAGGTTCTGGAACTTTCCGGAGTTTCACAGGATAGACTAGGGTATGGGATGGGAGAGCCTTCTCATCTGAGCCTCTCCCACCTCTCTCCACGTCTTCTGTGCTTTACCTGGGATGCAGGTTTGCTCGGGCAGAGCAGATGCCTGTAATTAGAGGAAACTTGTAGGGCCCGGCTTGAAGGATCATCCCTTGTGTGTTAATTTCCCAGTGCCCTTCGATTCCAGCATCTTCCGCTGTATTAAATGCAGCCCATTGACAGGGGCGCTCCTTCTTCCTGAGTGATAGACGACGGTCCTCACGTCCAGCCTCGCTGAATCAGCGCAAGGGAGGGGCCAGGGGGCTGCCTTTCTGATTTCTTTGTGAGCAGGACTGAATTCCCCTTGGGCTGGCGTGGAGCCACAGGCCTGGGCTCCAGCATCTTCCACCGTGAGGCTTCAGCCTGGAGGGTCATGTGTCTGTGTTTAAATCCTCTGTGCTCACCTGATGTAGCATTGGTGGTTCTCACCTGTCAGCCTCACACAGTGGGCGAGGCCACGTGAACCTAAAATAGGAATTTGATTTTTCAGCACCGTCAGCCTGGAGGTTGTGCCTTTCCCCCGGAAGAGGTGCCGCTCACGTGATGGTTCTGTCACGATGTAAGAGAATCTTGGTTTTGCCTTTTCCCGCTTGAAAGATACAAATGAGAGGTGACAGGTCTCCCCTCAATGCGCCAGGTTTGGTGGGGGGGGGGGCAGGTCGGGACTCGGAGGCTGTGTTTAAATCAGGTAGCTGATTGTGGGCGGGGATGGAAAGGGGTGCAGGGCTGAGGGAGAAAGACCAGAAGAGAGGGGACTTGGTTGCTTCCTTCTTTAACATAAAATTGTGTCATGAATGGCTTTTCCTCCCCGCACAAAAGAGGCACCAAGAAGAGAATTCTTTTTTTTTTTTTTAACATCTTTATTGGGGTATAATTGCTTTAAAATGGTGTGTTAGTTTCTGCTTTATAACAAAGTGAATCAGTTATACATACACGTATGTTCCCACATCTCCTCCCTCCTGCGTCTCCCTCCCTCCCACCCTCCCCACCCCACCCCTCCAGGCGGTCACAAAGCACCGAGCTGATATCCCTGTGCCATGTGGCTGCTTCCCACTAGCGATCTACCTTACGTTTGTTAGTGTGTATATGTCCATGCCTCTCTCTCGCCCTGTCACAGCTCACCCTTCCCCCTCCCCATATCCTCAAGTCCGTTCTCCAGTAGGTCTGTGTCTTTATTCCTGTCTTACCCCTAGGTTCTTCATGACATTTTTTTTTCTTAAATTCCATATATATATATATGTTAGCATATGGTATTTGTCTTTCTCTTTCTGACTTACTTCACTCTGTATGACAGAATTCTTTTCAAGCCAGGCCTGTGTCCTCCTGGCAGCCCCTGTGCTGGCAGACATGCTCCATTGTTGGGTTCTAAAAGGAGGATTCTGGAAGGATGTCACTCGGTGACATGCAAATAGAAAGTCCCCCAGTGGCTTTCTAAGGTTACAGCTTCAAGGAGGCACTAATTAGTCACCTCGTCCAGCCCCAGGGGAGCAGAAGGGCTGCTCCCAAGATAAGGAGGCTGCAGGCCCCCTCCCTCTAAATCTGCTCCTCTCCGTGGGCAGAAAATCCCATTGTTTTCTCCCTTTGAAAGGTGGTTATTTTATCAGGGAGGCATCCCCCCCTGCAGCTGTTCAGGCGTTGCCTTACCGCACTTCTCTCTTTTCAGTTTTGAAATATTATTTCCTTCTTGCTTAAATGCCACGCGGGTAAAAACTTTTGTTGATGAGAAACGGCATCGTGGGTGAGGGCGTTGTTTCTTGCCCAACTTCCTGGGCTCTCTCCTGGGTGGTGAAGGCTGATGGTGAGAACGGGTGCGACTCTGGACGCTTGCCTGTATTTTTCTGAAGGAGTCTTGAGCTCTGAGTGTCAACCAGCAGCTGCGGAGGCAAACGCTTATCTGTTTATTTCCTAACATATTGTGCTGTTAATCTCAACTCAACTGTCTACCAGTGGAACTGCTCTTGGTGAGACTGTATAGCCTCTCTCCAGGAAGTTATTTGATTTTTGATGTAAGGAAAAGGATTAATGCAGTTGGGCTTTGATAAGGCTGGCCGTCTAGCGTGGCACAGACACGCTCATCCCAGCCATATCACTGACAGTCGGATGGTTACGGGAGCACTGCAGAGCGGCGATACAGGACGTGCAGAGATAATTGTAGTTTTGCTATTTAAAAAAGAAGTCTAGTGCTTTACAATGTTAAAATGATAACCTGTTTAGGGAAACTCGCAGTGCCTGTCTCTTGGCACAGAAAAACCTCTTCTAGCAGCTTGACTGGACCCTATTAACTTATTTTTATTTTCCTGAGCAAAAATTAAAGTCTCATTTCTGTTTGAACTCTTAAGCTTAGGATGTAGGACCAGAAGTGCGTATCTGCAGTTTTGAACTGAACATAATTCCATAGATTTTGTACCTGTGATGTGTCTATGCCTTTGCTTTTAAATGATCTGAAGGGTTGAAGTTAGATGCACTTGGTTAGACTTGGGATAAGTGCCTCGATCTACGGGGGCCTTTTTTTTTGTTTCTTTTTTTTTTTTTTTTGCGGTACACGGGCCTCTCACTGTCGTGGCCTCTCCCGTTGCGGAGCACAGGCTCCGGACGCGCAGGCTCAGTGGCCATGGCTCACGGGCCCAGCCGCTCCGCGCCATGTGGGATCTTCCCGGACTGGGGCACGAACCCGCGTCCCCTGCATCGGCAGGTGGACTGTCAACCACTGCGCCACCAGGGAAGCCCTCCGGGGGCATTCTTGATCCAGGTGCTGATCTCGGGGCTGGGGGAAGAGACGATTAGCGGCCACCGTGGAGCAGTAGATAATTGTGACCCCGTGCTTCTGCCATCTTCCTGTCCCCACACTTGTCACTAATATATTGCGTTGTTCATTTTGCCATTGGTGGTGGTGATTCACTTCATAAACCCTGTGGGTCTTTGGATTCCTGGATGTCAAAGCAACCACAGCTATCCTTGACCCATTATCAGTGGATCCCGGAGAGTCTTAGGCCCTTCGTGCCATGTTCCCCCCGGCTCTTTCCCTTCTTCCCCATGGCATGTCCACCGTGCCAGGCACCAGCATTGAATCACCTGCCCAGGTAGCTAGAACCTGCCAGCCCTCCCCTGCTCTGTGCCTTTGTCTCAGCTGCCACCCTTCCCAGCTTGCCCCTGCATCTGGGGAATCTTCCAGGGCCTCCTGATCCAAATGTCATCTCTCCACTGGGCCCTCTTTTGGGGTCTTCTCCCTTCCCTTCTGCCTGAGCTAAGTGTAATTAATTCCCTCCACCTCCCTTGTCTCATAGTTTTATTAAAATATGCAATAATGTAATGTTGATCGCACTCTCCTCTATGGCTGCCCCAATTATGGTCTTACTGTGAGTGTGTGTGTTTTCTAGGTAACTGTGTGTTAGGTCTGGAGGAAGAAGATAGATGGCCCAGTGCACACCCAGGGAACGCCTTCCCAGGAAGGGATCTTTGCAGGAGAAAGAGATGAGCTTTTCCCACCTTCTGGAGGAGGCAGAGCCTGGAACTGATAAGCAAGAAAATATGAAAGTGAGATAATTAGAGAATGAGGGGCATAAAATGGAAAAGCCAAAGTATTTTTCATTTTGCAACCCTGTGTTAGGACTCACTCAGTTTATTTATTAAGCCGTTATCAAAGTAAAGTGAGACAAGTGGGTCTCAGTCTAATGGAATTGCCCCTCTGTGGGCCGTGTTAGCTTCAGGTATTCCGAGCATAATTGGATAACGACGACAATTATTGCACCGGGAGTTTTAGTACCCGCCAGCCTCTCCCTCTGTGCTTTTTTCTGCACAGAGGCTCATGGGCCTTCTGATGAAGCTGGGGCAGGTCTGACTGTTCCAGCTCCAGTCCAGACCAGGAGCTGCAGACTGGGTGCCCATCAGGCCAATAGGCCCTCACATTTCAGCTCCTGGCGCTTTTCTCTGTGTTGTAACCTGGGTGAAAAGCACCTCTGCTGTCATCTGGTAAACTACTCAGCAGGCTTTTGGCTGGTCTGGGTATCTGTGAGGCAGGTGGTCCCTCGCCCGGGGGTCAGGGCGCCAAGGACAACCACCTACTGACTTCTGATTTGTTTTTAAAACTGTTTGACCTGTGCCCCCTCCCTGCCACCTCCTCCCCTCCCCAGGTAGGCCTGTCTGCCGGTATCATTTCACTGCTGAGAATCGGGCACCTCTGTAAAATTATGCTGACCTGAGGGGATCGAGATCCAGAGGTGCCTGTGTGCTTAAATGTGCAGGAATCAAACCACTTGGCTGATAACTTGGTATCGATTCATCTCCTTCCCCTGCTTTGCTGAGCCCACGGCCTCCCAGATGAGGTAGTGATGTTTTGGGGCTGTAGTTAGGCAGGTGGTTCTCGTTCTTGATGCTGAAATGACGTGTCCGTGGGCTGAGGACTGGCTCTTTATCAGGGCTCGGCTCACAGGGACTCCAGGCAGCAGCCCACCTGGCTGGGGGTGGCGGGGGAGGGCATGCCTTTCCAGCTGCGAGAACCAGAGGCCCTATCCTGGGGCTCAGTCCCCAGGAAACAGCTCAGGGCTTACAGTAATTGTTCCAAGAGGAGAACGTTCAAAGTGCTAGAGAAACAGAGGCTACTGGGCAGGAAGGGAATGTGGGAGGGGGTGGAGGGGGTCTCCTCCAGGAGCGCAGAATTGAGACTCTACAGGTCACCCCTCGCTGCTCTGGGTGATGAGCCTGTGGGATGCTGGAGGCTCTGAGGAAGGGCCTGGGGGCCCTGGGGCCTCACCTGCACGGGGGACCAACTGACTCAGTGATCCGGAAGGCGTGAATCTGATGAGCCTCACTTCTTAAGAGGGGGCTAGCTTCAGAGTCCAACAGCGAGGCTCCTTCCGCGTGGAGACTGAAGACCGACCCGGGGTGTTTGCTGCAGCCGGTGCCTAACAGACACTGGAGGCCGTGGAAGCATGCTGAGCTTGCTGGGAGCTGCGGACCTGGGGTGGGGCTGCTTCTGGCTGCCCCCGCCTCTCGTTCTGAGGGCTGCCCACACTCCTGCATTTCTAGGGATGAGAAGCCCCGTGGCCCCGCGACTGCCCTTCCTGAGAGCTGTCCCCTCCAGGTCTCCACTGCAGCCGGGCTGTACGGAGTGCACATCCAGGGACACTCGCGTGCTGGGCAGGTGGCCGGGCACAGCCGGGAGGGTCCAGGCGCCTGGGCCTCCCGCCCGGTGGATGGCTCAGTCCTCGCAGGGGCCTTGCTGCCTCTCAGCTCTTGCTTTCAAATGCACCCTTTGCCAAAATGCCAAGAAGGAGCTTCGGAAGCAGAGCCGCAGCCGCCCTCAAGGCTGTGCGCCCTCCTCATGCTGTTCCCTCGCTGGGCTCCTGGCTAAGCCACGTGCCCTCTGCCCCTGGTTCCCTTCTCTTCTTCATCCTTGTCCTGGGGCCCCTGCGAGGGACCTTCTGCTCTGCTCCGGGCACTACTTCCTGTCTCAGGGACTGGGCTCCTGGCCCCTCGGCGGGGGGGTGTCCCTGTCCACCCGTCGCCCTCCTGGCCTCCCTCTTCTGTCTGCCTTGGGGCGCTGTGGCTGCCCAGAAGCCCCTCCTGTTATCCTCTTGCCTGTCACGCCTCCCTCTGCTGCATCATGGTTCTGAGAGCACACAGGGCCTGTGCTGGCCGGGCTCAGAGGGACACTCACGGCCGGTCGCTGAGTGGGTGACAGGTCGTGTCCCTGCTCTGCTCTAATCCCCCCGACGTCATCCACAGCCCTGCCTGCGCAGGTTCTCGTGACTGTCGCACTCCTTCCCACTCCCCCGCTACAGCTCCCTGCCCCCCTCTCTCCCCCATAGCTGGAATTCCTTGGCCCTTCATCCCTTTACTTTCTTTCCTTGGGAAGGGCCTACCTCTTCTCCCTTCAGGCAGCAAGCCCTCTCTGGAGGCCCCCTGCCCCTCCTGAGGGGCCTGGGCCCCCACCTCTCCCCTGCCCCTTGGCGGTCCCTGCCGTAGAGACCATCATGCGGATCGGCCTGGGAAGGTCAGCGGCTGGAACCTCCACCACCCCCCGCCAGTGCACCTGCTGGGGCCAGTCATCCACGGGTGCTGTCCTCCTGGGCGGGAGAAGGATCCTGCCCCATGAGGCCCCCCAGGGGCCGGGGGGCAGAGGGGAGACAGTAAGGGGTGTTGAGGACTCGGCGCCTCTGAGGGTGATGCCCTGGCCTGAGCGCTGGGGGACGCAGACTTGGCCTCGTTTCCAGTTGGACACACTTGGACCCTGGTGTGAAAACTCCCAATCTTGTAACATTCCACGAGCCAAGCACAACAGGTCCCTGGGCCGAATACCAGGCCGACAGTCCGTGACCGCGGGTTGGACTCTGCTCTATGTCACAAGGTCAGCACTCCTGTGAGCCTGTGACACCGTCTTGAAGCTGCATTGCTGGATAGGAGGGGACACCTTAACCAGGGCCCACTGGTTGCAAGGAAGAAAACCTCTCTGGGGAGAAGGAGACGGCCTGGCCTGGCATCTTTAGAATAGGGCTCCGTGCTGACCGCAGGCCAGAGGAGGCCCGAGTGGACGGTGGTGCCCAGGGCCTCCAAGGTAGGACCACCCTCCTGCTGGCCGTGAGCCTTGACTGCTGGGGCTGGGTGGGCAGGATGCGTGGTCCCTCGGGGCTGGGCCTCGGGGCTGGGCGTGGTGCAGGCAAGCAGTGCTGTGAGGACAGCTTGTTTTGACCAGAAGCCCCCACAGAGGTGGGAAAGCGGATTTTAACTGCACTTTGCTCACATACAGGCTATCGGAGCCTGAAGACCCCCAAAGCGTCGGGCTCCACGGTGCCTCCCTGCATCCAGAAGGATCCAGGGTTCCCGTGGCGCATGCAGCGTAGGAGAAGCCACCGCCCTTTACATTCTCTCCCAACATCAAGGCCTGAGGTGGGCCCCAGGATGTCCTCACTGTTTCACAGAGGGAGCCAGCACCAGGCATGGAGCAAGAATTTAACGATATTATTTTGCTCTCACTGTGCTTGTTTACAAGCGCGATGTTAGCCGGCGATACAAATTTCCCTTTTAAATGCAAGTACTTCCGTAAAACCACAGAGTCAGTTAACATAAAAGCCTTGAGGGGGACCGCAATCGCGTGACTCGGTGGCGTCGCGAGTGCAGTGTGCCCCTGCCGCCCTGGTGGGGACCTTGGGGCCAGGACGTCCTCGGCAGCTTTCCAGTCGTGCTGCTCGCCCTGGGAGGGGCCGGGGGCGAGGGGCAGCAGCGTCCATGTAAGATCTCATAGCATCACTGTTCCCAACATTTTGACAGTTCTTGACGGTTGCTTCTCTTTGTGGTACGTGCTACCGGTTTTCCATTTTCCCTCGGTGATGAAATGTTCCCTTGGAAGTTGTGAATTTTTTTAGAAAAATGGGAGGGAAAATGGTAAGATGGTCCACAGATGGGCCAGAGAGCCTGGGCTGGGCCAGCTGTGGACAGAGGTGGAGTCCTAGACAGCCCGGCGTGTGGGCAGGCCTCTCCGGTGGCTCGGAGCTGTCAGAGTTCTT
>NW_020173687.1:2259798-2268946 GCF_003031525.2 Neophocaena asiaeorientalis asiaeorientalis | reverse complement strand
TTTCCCTCCACCCGCCCCCGCCCCCCCCTGCCGGCTCCAGCACTAACGTGAGGCCTTGTGGGGACCCAGGCGAACCCCGTGTGCACCAGGACAGCACCAAAACTCATGGTGGGAGTCCACATGGCCAGCACCGAGGCCCGACGGGACATGTGTGGCTAACGTCCGTCGGGGTGGACCCCAGAATGTGCATCTCTCACAAGAGGACCCAGCATCTCCTTGTCCACCAGCCTGGCTGCTCCCAATAAACCCAAATAAAACACCCTGCCCCTGCAGAATGAGTGCGCCCTGGCCCCATTCTGGATCTGTTTGGAGGTTGCTTTGAAAATTCCAGCTGCTGTGGAGAGAGCCACACAGAGGAGGAGAAAGACAAGTGGGGAAGAGGCCAGTCAGGAGCAGAATTAATGAGGACATAACACAAGAGTTAACCTCTGGGAACACATGTTAGATGAGATGCTTCTTTCTCAAAAGCAACTGCCTTTCATCCTTCTCGCTCTTACTTTAATAGAACATTTTGTATTTTTAAAATGTCAAGCAGTTTACTTTGGAAAACTTGATAAACTGAAAAACACACAAAAGTTAGTGTAAGTTTGTCTCCCTCCCCTGAACAGCCACATTTAATCACTTGGCATGTCAGGCGTGTGCGTGTGTGTGTGCGTGCGTACACGCTGTGTACAGGCATGGTATGATATCACGAGTACACGTGTGTGTCATGTGGGCACCCTTGTGTATTATGTACCTGTGTGCAAGCACGTGGGTGCTGTTGTGTGTACATACCACACGTGCACACACATTCAAGTGACTGGTGTGACAATGTGTGATCACGGCTATAGCGTGTGTTTGTATGTGCACACGTGCTGGGTGAGAGTGGTACATGCATGCATATAAGCATGTGAGTGTGCATATGTGCAGACATTTGGGTGTTGGTGCACGTGTGCATGCATGTGGCACGTATGCATATTCGGTACGTGTGGGGTGCCTGTGTGGTGGAGGACTAGAAGGACGTTTCCAGTTCTTTGCTGCTGAAAATGATGGATGCTGAAGAAAATCTATGTAAACGCATCTCAGGGCACATCTCTCATTACTTCTTTATGATGAATCATTAGAGGCAGAATTCAGAATTTCTGGCTCAGAGGCTCTGTTTGTTACATGGCCCTGGATCCACGCGTGTAAAGGATGTTTCAGGGGAGGTAGTGGGAATTTGTGCTCCCAGCCAAGACTTGGGAGATACCCGTGTTCCCGGGCCTCCCTGGCCTGAGGCCTGTCATACGGCCATTCTTTTAAAAGTGTTTTGTGGCCTGACAGGTATGAGACGATGTCATTTAATCTTGCATTTATTTAATTAGTAATTAGTAGAGTGGTAGGGAACTTTTAAAAAATCTGCTTTTCCTTCCCCTTTTCTTCTTTTGCAAATTATGTGTCTGCGTTTGTCAGTTTTTCTCTCGGGTGATTGGAGTGGCCTCATACAAATGCTTTCGTTTAGCCCTATCACCACTGAGATCCCTCAGGAAAGCTTTGTAATTTTTTCCAAGTAGTTTTGGTGTATTCTTAGAGTTTGTCCCTAAGTGCGTAACATGTGCTGATGTGTGAGCAGTGTGTCTGCAGGATGGAGGTGTCACTGAAGTATACTTGATGGAACCTATTTTAACCAGGGACCATTGTTTACAGGAGTAAGTAAGCAAAGCCCGTGCAAACTGGCGGAAGTCCCAGCACAGACTCTTGGAAAGGCAACAGGGCTTTCTGAGGGCCTGGAATCGAGGGTTGAAATCTAAGGCTGCCAGGACAAGGCACTGGCAAGCTTCTTCTGTAAATGGCCAGATGATAGTTATTTTAGGTTTTGCAGGATAGGTCTGGCGGGACCTGCTCACCTCTGCTGCCGTAAACAGTTTGTCATGAATGGGGTGGCTGTGTGCAGGTTACACACACAGTGCCCCTCCTTTCTGCATCTCTACCAGACCCTCCCTTTGTCACTTTCCTATTTTTCTGTGCATGTGGAGGAAAACTGTTCCCGGTTGAGAACCATTGCTCTGAGTACATTTTTCTTTAGCCCTCATACCCACATTATGAAGCTTGGCATTGCAGCCCCATTTGACAGATGAGCAAACTGAGGCCAGCAAGCTTTGATACCATAGCAGAGGTCAGGTAGCTAGTAAGTGGCAGAGCTGGGCTTTAAACCCACGTCTGCCTGACGGGCACAGCAGCCACATAAGTGCCGTTCGGAGCAGGGCCAGGCACACAGGTCAGCGGCCACGGTGCTGGCCTGGGGGCTGCAGTCCCGGGTCCAGAGAGGCCGCAAAGACGGAGCAGAGGAGGCAAGGATGCAGAGAGCTGGGTCCTCCCAGCCCCGCCAGGAGTGCTTTCTGCTGGCACATAATGATGCCACCATTAGGATAGCTGTGATAATGGAAAAGGAAGTGAAACATGATGAGCCCTTGGTGGATGGTGTGATCAGCCTTCAGTGTCAGATCTGCACGTGAAACTAGAGTTAAGAACGGACGACTGCCCACCTCCTTTGTGCTCTGTTTATGCCAGGTGTGGACACGGAAAAGACGCTCCACATACTGGGCCCCGAACGCCAACGTTCGGTCTCATTAGAGGGACCGTGCTCGGGGACGTCACCGCTCACCTGCTGGGGCCTGGATGGCAGCGGAACCCGGCACGGGCGCCGGTCGTCCCTTCCGGCGCGGGCGCAGGCCGTCCCTCCCAGCGCTGGATGCCGCGCCGCTCCCGCTTCCCAGAATGCCCACACTTCCGGTTCTGTGCATTCCATCCGGGTCAGGGGGCGCAGGGGGGGCGTCAGGCGGGGTCAGCCGCGAGCACAGGGCACCATTTTGAGCCGAGGAGGCACTTCTGTGGTGGAGTCCACTCGGGAAGTCCCCGCCTGTCCTCGCCGGGCGCGGAGAGCCTGAAAGGGACCTCAGGTGCTCAGGTGGGGGGCGAGTTGACCAGAGTGGTCGCATCTGGTCGCCTCCCTTGCGATGCTCCTGTCCGTGAAGCTGAGGCTGGAAGCCGGGGCCCGCAGGTCGCCTCAGTCCTGCGAGTGGGCGCCTGCAGCGCGGGCGGGGAGGTGCTGGGGGCCCTGCACCATGGACCCTGAAGGCGGGCAGCTTTCGAAGGCGGCTCTCGGTGGCACCACCTGTCAGCCGTCCCGCCCCGGCGACGGGACCGTGGCCCGGGTGGGCGGGTTCTGTTCCTGGACTCGGGCTTGGCCGGTGGGGAGGACTCCCCAGTCACCTCGGCTTCGCGGTCACCCGTCCACGGGCCACATCAGCATCCCGCCTGCTGCCCGGGGAGCTCACATCCTCTGCCTGGTTGATCTGGACTCTGTGGGACAGACGCTTGCCCCAGGTTTAAGGTCAAGCGGACAGAAGAGTTAAAGCCGGAAAAGCGACCGATGACATCGAAACACGTCCGGCGTCAGACTTGTCCACGGCGCCTCCTGAATTGTAAGGTTGGTGGCTCGTCGTGTTCGGGGGGACCCGGAACCCGAGAATGAACGTGCGAGGACTCCAGGCCCGACGCCCAGCGCGTCTGAGCCTCCGTCTTCCCACCTGCGAATTGGGGTAAGAGTCGCAACCGCCTCTCAGTGTCCTAAAGGGTCAGGGGAACGTGGGTGGCGGTGACCTTGCGGGTACTTGGCAGGCGGGGGGTGTCGCTCAGCCCACCGCGGCTCCTTTTGGGAAATAAGCCCAGTGAAGGGCGCGTCCGGGGGTGCCGTGAGCCCCGGTCACGTCCCACGGTGGCGAGGCATTCTCCGGAGATGCCAGCTCCCTCCTGGGGCACCCAGGTGTGTGTCAGAGCCTGGAGTCAGGTGGACAGTCACGGGCGCGATGCCCAGCACCTCAGGGATCTGCCTCACCTGCACGGCCTCCCTGTGCTCACCCGGGGGTCCCGCTAGAAGGATGTGCTGGGGACCCGGGCGTCACTCTGGGCCGTAGGTGGGCATCCTGGCATCCAGCCGGCTCCCTGGCAGTGACGGTGTTGGTCAGACCCATACACACGGCATCCCACGTGGGGAGCGCGACCGTGACGCGGGCCCTGGTTTCTGGGGTGAAAGGCGGTCCAGGCCCGGGTGCCCGATGGTAACAGCGCCGACCCGTTGTCTCCTGGGAAGTGACTGCTTTGTGGCACCTCCAGGGAGGGCAGCAGTCCATTTGGGGGTAAAACATTTGCAGTGACGTGGAGTTTCGCACAATGAAAGAAAATCACAGCGGGTAGGACTTGGAAGGACAGTGGTCAGCATTTAATTATATTTATCCAGATGCACTTGGTGAAGGGCGCTGCTGGTGTGTTTCTGTTCTCACGATTTCGTTCTTCCCAAGTAGAATGCATTCCTTGGTGGAATTCTCAGGTTACGTTTTCCCAGAAAAATCTCTTATCGTGGATTGGCCGTACTTCCTGGCTGATCCATAAAAATGGGATTTTCCTGTCTTTGGTTCAGGCCCCTAAAGTTGAACGGTGTAAACCTGTTTTAGCTGAAAAAATCGCATTTGTCGCCCTTTTTTTTCTTGGATTTGTCACTCAACTGACAGCCACGTGCCCTCGCCCCCTGTGTTTAAGGTGGCGGCTGTGGGTTGGGGGGTGGCCGGGGCCGCCTGTGGGGATGTGGGCGCCTCTCCTTGGGGCCGGGGCCTGGGGTGGGGCGGACAGGCAAGGCCTTGCCTGTTAATCGCACGATCCGCTCAGCGCTGTCACGAGCCCCGGGAAGGGAGTGGACGCCGAGCAGCCCCTGATTAACAAGGCTGCTTGTCCAGCAGCCCCGGGGCCCTGGCCGCGGTGGGCAAGTGCAGCTGCGGGTGCCAGGGGCCCCGGGGCAGCTGCTGCAGGCGAGGCGACACCGCCAGTGAAGGCACTTGAGACCCGGGCCTGCCTGCCCAGCTGCCCCTGCAGGCTGCCCAGCAATAAAAATAGAAGCAGTTCTGGCGTTTCTCTGTGCCGAGAGGGTCAAGGGATTCGTTGTCTTCAGGCAATGATAAAATCATCGTGTTCTGAGGCAAAAGTCACAGACTCAGCCTCCTTGCAAGTAAACTGCGGCTTAAAAGGAAAGTGGCTTATCGAGATCCTGTTAGGAAAGGACAGAAAGAATTCAGAAAGCCAGGCATTAATTCTTTCTCTCCAGCCATTATAACGGGAGAGTGGTTTATGTCATGCGCACCTGCTTTAAAAGGGGCGGTTGCGTTTGCTCCCAGGCCAAATGGAAAATTCGCAGGTGCTCCCACATGGGGTTCCGGGGTGATGGGGGGCCCAGGGAAGGGGTGGCTCCACTGCCCCCCGCCCTGTTTGGCGGGCCTTGTCTGGTCCCAGGGTGACTGTGCTCAGGGCCTCCTCCCCACTGGCCCCGGCTTGTGGGCGCAGTGGCCAGCCCAGAGGGACCCCAGGCTCCGCCCCGCCCTCCAGGGCAGGTGGATCGGGACTCTGCCAGCTTTTGTTCCCCTGCCTTCCCACAGTGAGGGCACTGAGCCCCACCAGCTAGCAGCGCTTGGGAGGAGCATCCCCCGTGCCGGCTGGGGCGGGGGCTGCCTGGAAGGGATGGCCACGGCCAGCAGCATTTCCAGCCTTTGCATGAAATAGGCGTCAGAGGCTGGCTCGGTGGCCTTGGGTGAAATAGGAAGTGACACCAGAATATCCTCAGGGCCAGCAGGGCTCCCTGGGTTTAGAGCCACAGAACTCCGGCTCAGCGGAAGCGGCCAGTGTGGCAGGGACGGTGCTGTGCGTTGACCACACGTTCTGATCCTTCTGCTGATTTGGAGGGGATGTGGCAGTTATGAGCTGGGCGGGGGGTGGGCTCCTCCAGGCTGACAGATGACAGAGTTGCAAGATGGACACAGCCCCCGTCCCTGTGTCACAGGAGGGAGAGGACCCAGCAGCCCACTGTGGGCTGGGACATGGGGTGAAGGCGCTCTGTTTTTTAAAATGCAGTTAAAGTACTCCCCTGCTTCGTGGAAAGAGTTTTGAGTTTGCTGAGGTTGGGACATGTTTATCGATGTTTTAATGCACGTTTTTCACAGAGACCTGGCGTTATAAATCCCCCCGTGGGGCTCTGGAGTCTGGCAGCCTGGAGGCACACTGATTAAGTGTGTGGCCTCAGACAGGGTACCAGGCCTGTTGTCTGCACAGGAGGGCCATGATATTCGTCCCCATCCCCTCTAAGACTGTAATGATGATAAGATGCTATCGTAAATGCACTTTGCAAACATCTTTCATGAACATTGCAAAGTGGACCTACCAGCGATGGTCAGAATGTCCCTTTGGTTTTTGGAATCTGTGATTTCGATGTTCGAGCCCACAGTACATCTATATTAATTCTAGGAAGTTGCAGACTTGCAAATAGCCTTAGGTACCTTTTGGGGGTCTTGTACTTACACAGGTGAATGGCATGTGGCCAAGAATAAGGAGACGGTGGTCCAGAAGGCCCCTCACCCTCAATCCAGCCCCTCAGGCTGGTGGCCACCGCCCTACCTGACATCTGCTCCCCTACTCCTCAGTGCTCAAGGGGGTGGTCCTGTGGCGGCCATGGGGCAGGGGGCAGGCTGACTCCCTTTATCCTTAACCTTGGTGATTGTCCCTGACCACCCGCTCTGGATTCCCCGCCCTCACCCCATCCCCTGTTCTTGCTTCGCGCACATGGTCCGCCCCTCTGGTATACGGCCCTACTGTCACCTGTGCACCAGTGCTGGGCTGGGCTGGACTCAGAAAATAAAGCAATGAACACGGCACTCGCCCCTCCAGGTCCATTGGAGGGAGCAGACAAAACAAAGGACAGCTGCAGAGTGAGACAGGGCTATGGGATTGCGTGAATGGGGGCAGCAGGAACTCGTGGGAGTGGGGACACGCCAGGATGCGGGAGGTGGTGGTTGGGGGGTTAAGGGGGTCGTGGCTAAGCTGATACTAAGGGACGAGACAGAGTCGTCTGAAAGAAGGAGAGCAGAGTGCAGGCAGCAGGTAGACCAGACGACTGGTCTGCTCCACAGTAAGGGGTCACCATGCTGGAACCCTCAGGGATCGTATGAGACAACAAGGGGTGTGTGTGTGTGTGTGTGTGTGTGTGAGTGAGAGAGAGAGAGAGAGAGAGAGAGAGAAAAGAGAGAGAGAGAGACCGACCCACTGCCTGCCAGACACAGTTCCCGGCTCTGGAGCTGTTGTATCAATAGGTAACAAAACAACAGGTTTCCATGAGCTTATGGAACATAGAGTTCGGACACGGTGGGTTCTGCAGGGCACAGGTTCTCAAAGTTTTTTGACCATAACTCAGAAAAAAATGAATTTTAAAATGGAAGGCAGTAAGCACCCCCCATGCCCCCATACAAACATAAATAAATCTTACAGAATCATATTTGCCTTCCTAGCGCAGGTGATACCATTACCATTCTGTTGTACTTTGTTTTAGAATGTTTATCACGGCTCACTAGGTTGTTGGCCACAGTTAGAAAAGCACGTTTTGGAGGGCAAGTTCTGGGTGGGTATTCAAGCAGTGTTTGGAAAAAAACAGGTTTGGCTGAAGGTCCCTGAGCTGGATATTTCAGGCCAACTCAGATGAAAGGATGAGGAGATGGATGGATAGATACACAGATTCGTAGATGGAAGGATGGATGGAGGATAGATGGATGGGTGGAGGGAAGGATGGATGGATTAATTTGAGTTTCTTCATAATGGTTATTACTCAGCAGATTTTTTTCTGGACCTGCTGGTGTTGGCAGGACTTGGGGGCTGATTTAAGTGAGCAGGACCTGGGAAGCTCACCTGAGCTTCCATTGGAGCAGCTCTCTATTTACCTACAGTGTATTACGGTGTTCCTAACGTGGGTCCCTCTCTTTTTAAAAAGACATGGAAAAGCACTGGCCTTGTAGTGTGAAGAGCGCGTCTGTATTTGGTATAAAGCAACGCCATGGATGGAGGGCTTGCTCACCACAGAGCATCCTTAGAAGGTGACTTTCAGTGATCAGTTGGTGCCTTTGCGCGCGTGCACGTCATCCCACTGACAGGCCAGCTCCCCCAGGGGTCTGTCTGCCTCGGTCACTGCTATTCCTGGGGCCAAGGGCAGGGCCTGATTTACAGTAGACACTTGACTGTTTGTCCATTGAATGAAGAGATGTGTCTTTCCGCCTTGCTGTGAAAGCTGGGTTCTGGAAGGCCATGAGCACGTTCTCCACTCCCCAGGTCTCTTGTGTGATAGAGACATTAGCGCATGTCAGACCCTTTACCAGGGCTTCCCATTGCTTTAGCGTGTTTCTTTAATCTAATAAATATGCGCCCTTGGCTGAACTTCCCTGAATCTGTGGGGAGACCAGAGTGAATGTGTGACGATTATGTGGTTTGAATGGCAATCAGGAGGTGCTTCTGGTCGCTGTGGAGACACCTAAACTGTTGGAAACTGCTCCACCTTCTTCTGGGTTTGGTGGTTCCGACTGGCTCTGAAGGCCCACTATCTGCTTCAGGCACACCTGCACAGAATCCCAAGATGGCTTTGGCTCTCACAGGGTGGCTTCTGTGCGGCAATTTCAATAGCTCTGCTATTCGGGGAACTCCCTTGGTGGGGCTTGGAGAAATGGGAGAAGGTAATGCCGTCAGGGTGACCCGTCCAGGAACGGGGCTCCTGGCCGGTATTTGACGGCTGCCTGACCTTGGACACCAGCAGAGTGTCTTGGTCCTGGGCCACCACAGGCATCCCAGTCACTGGCTCTGAACCGGCATGGAGGTGAATTAAGTCGAGTGCGTTTATGTTGGTAGGATTAGATTGAAGTCCGTGTGCTTTATTGATTTTATTGGTCAATCATCCTAGACAGTCAAGTTCCCGCCTAGCACCAAGGACCCGCAACCCAGGGAGGCCTGGCTCAGTCTCTCCCTCGCCCCTTCCGCTCGGCTTCCCTGCTTTCCTCTCTCCTGGGTTGTGTTTCTGGAACATTGTCACTGGCCGGGTCCTATTCAGTCCTCCGAGTATTGCAGGATGACAGGCCTGTGTGCATTTCCACAGACCGTTGGAGGATCTGGGTCCTGGTGTTGACACGTCAGCACCGCTTCTGCTTTGAAACATAACACATTATTTGTGACAGACACTCTGAGCCTTCTGGCAACCGCAGGACCCTCAAATTCTACTATAATCATCACCTTTTTCTCTTGCCAAAAAAAAAAAAAATTTAAAAAACAAGTAAGA
>NW_020173687.1:2219274-2259740 GCF_003031525.2 Neophocaena asiaeorientalis asiaeorientalis | reverse complement strand
AAAAAAAAAAAAAATTTAAAAGAACATGTAGTAAAGAAAATCATTTCCGAGTCAAGCTGCAAAGGAGTCTGAGATTCATAGTGGCTAAGAGTCAGTCCCCCTTTTTCTGTGGGAATGGCAGAAGCAAGTGCAGGTCTGTGTACGTGGTGAACACAATGCTTTGCCTAAATTCGGGAACTAGAAATGCTCTGAAAGAACAGAGTTGGTTTCTAAAGACAGTGAAGTTGCAGCCCTAGTGGCAGCATTTTGAATAAGAATATCGCTGAGTATTATGGGTTGAATTATGTCTCCCAAGAAGATATGTTGAGATCCTTACTTCTTGGTACTATGAGCATGGCTTTATTTGGGGGAAAAAGGGGGGTCTTTGCAGATGTAATCAAGGTAAGATGAGGTCACACTGGATTAGGGTGTGCCCTAAATCCCATGACTGGTATCCTTATAAGGAAGGAAGAAGACCTTTAATCCGGTTTTGGGTAGAGACCCACAGCAGGAGGGCGGGGACAGCGCAGGCAGGCAGAGTGGAGTGATGTGTCAGCAGGCCCAGGCCGGCCTGGGAGGGGCAGGAGGCTCCCTCCCCCACACGCTTCAGGGGGAGCCTGGCCCTGTCCACACCCCGAGGGTGACTTCAGCCCTCCAGACTGTGAGAGAGTCACCATCTGTTGTCTGAAGCCCCCCAGTTGGTGGTCCTTTGTTACAGGAGCCCCAGGAGTGGAATACACTGGGGGATATGGCAGTTGTGGAGGGGCACAGGAAAACACGGTGGAACAGAAGTGTTGGTTCAAATGCATGCTGGTGACTTACCTTCTCAGGGACACCCAGGAGTGACTTTGTAGGGGGGAACTTCTGCTCTGGGTGAGTTTTCTGTTCCCGGCTCTCTTTATGATGGAACAGTGGTGTCACTGCAGGAACAGGGTTGGCATCAGGAGTCTGGGTATCGTTTTGCTGATGTCTCAGCATTGTGAGCATCACTCCTGAAAGCCCCTCAAACACTCACAGCTCCCCAAGTTGCCTTCTTGCCTTCATCCCTCTTCGCCCTGTCTTGTGAGAGTTTCATAAAACCGTATTCTATATGCAGATGATGATGAGGCCTAAAGCCGAAAAAAGCAACCTATAAAAGTGTTAGGGGCCCTTTGAAATCAGCCATAAAAATCAGCCTGCGTCTTCCCCTCAGGGTGTGATGCTTGCAGCAAGCATCCAGGGCTGGCTGTTTTGCCGGTGTGACCATTTGAAGTTTTAGAAGGAGGACCGGGTTTGGGACCAGTTCTCATAAAGGATCCTTATTAAAAATAATATTTTATGGAAGCGTGTATGTCTTAGTTCACTCAGCAAACAAGCATGGCCTGTCCTGGGTACTGATAATTTATTGGTGCATAAACAGAAGTTCCTTCCTTGGAGAGGGCATCGAACAGGAGAGGCAGGATTGACAGTCATGTGAACCAGGAGATCCCAGGGGGAGGGGTTGGTGCTCCAAAGCCAGACAAGGGGCTGAGGTCAGAGATGGGGTCGGGGGAGTGCCTGTCAGGTGAAGTGACATTAAGAGGATTCCTGAGTAATGGGGAAGAGAGGAGCCTGTCACGTGTGGCTCTAAGGAGACAGCTCTGGGCAGAGGGACAACACACACGTGCAAAGGCCCTGAGGTAGGGCGCATTCCAGGAACAAGAAGAAGCCCAGTGTGTCTGGGGCAGAAGGGTCAGAGGAGGAGAGGGGGGCAGTCAGAGCCTGTTCTGCAGACCTTGCAGGTGATGGAGGTCTGAGCCCAGGGCCTCGTCTGTCAGGACCAGCTCTCCCTCTTTCTGCAACCAAGAGCCTTCAGCTCACCCCTGCTCCTAAGAGCCTTGGAGTGTAGGCTGATGGGCTGCAGCTGGGCTCCGGCCCCCATGGGTGGGGAGAATGCCCAGTTCTTACCGGGCGCAGGGCTCCCCTGCCTCTGGCTGCCCTTCTTCCCACCCCCCACACACAGGTCCCCTGCAGTGGGGCGACGCAGACTCTTCTGCTTCCCACGATGCCATTTCTTTTGGGTGGAAAAGCCCTGGTTTTCTGGCAGAACCCCCAGGAAGGCAGGCGCCCCCGGGAAGCAGACCCCTCCGTGTCCTTCATTTAGAACATTCTCAAGCGGTAGTGATAGGCCTCCACCCCTGCGGACTGGTGGCTGGGCCCACGCTCCTGCCCATGTAAGCCATGGGGAAGCCATACGCACACGTCCTCTGTCTCGACCCGGCTAAGCCTTGCAGGTGTCCAGAGTGAGGAGGGAGACCGGCAGCCAGCAACCAGGGCTTATGATGTGCACGGTCTGTGCCAAGGGTGCATCGCGGGGTCCGAAGCCCCCACCGGCCGCCCACATCACAGACGGGGGAGCAAGACTTCGCCGCGGCCCCTGGACAGTGAAGGGACAGACCCTGAGCCTGCCTGTCTCTGCGGTCATTCCCATAACTGCCTCAGGTCTCTGCCATGCAGACACGGCGGCGGGGGTGGTGGTGGTGGTGAGGTGTGGCGGTGTGTGACAGGGAGCAGCTGTGTATGTTTGCAAGGGCGCTGGTGTCGACACACTTGAAGTACATTGACCGTCCTGCTCGGGAGAACAGCCCGGCGCCTGGAATCAAACTTGGTTTAATTGAAGTGGGGTCTGCCTGTGCTCCCTGCCTTGGCGGGAGGTGTGTCACCAACGTTTGGCGCAGACCTGGTCTGCTGAGTCCATGTTGTTCCTGACGCCACTCAGCTTGGGCCGACGCCCTCTGGGGAGTTTTCCTACTTCTCTACTTGTTTCCCGGGATGATCCTCAGACAATAAACTTCATCTCTAAAAATAGGTCACATAAAGGCCTTGATATTTTTTCTAATTAGTGTAAGAATTTATTGAATATACATCATACGTGTAGATCACAATATTATTAAAATTACTGTGAAGACTTTACACATCAAAATAGTTCAGGCCGTGGGGACACAGGCCGTCCGATGTTCCCTGAGAATCATATCTGCATTAGCAAGATAAAGGACAATTTAGGACGATTACAAAAGTGATGATTCAGAGTACAACATAAAGCTCTTCTGAGAACGAATTCGTAATGCCAGCTGCTGCTAAGCTTCTTAATCTTTATCTAGTTCAATTAAAATCTGAATGTTTGGGATTTCATTAACAGCTGGGGGTTTGGAAATTACATGCGCTTTTCCACTGTATTCCATTGCTGACGTACAATAGTGGAAGTTTCCCAAAACGTCTTCAGGTAGACTTAGGTATCATTAAAACTTAAGTACGTGAAGGACGACACAGAGGTAAGAGAAGATTAGTGTAGTTTTTCGACCAGATCCAATTGGCAAGAGTAGGAAACCCCATTGAAAGCAGCGCGACTTTTGTCGGGGAGAGAGAAGTATCGGAGCCTGGCTGAGATGCCATCTGAGCCCTTTGGCCATGCCTGATGCTTCAGTTTAAGGACCGGGAGCTGATCCGGGTGACTCTGGCAGTAGCGGTGTGTGTGGGGGGGTACCCTGCCGATGCCCCTGCTCCTGCGTCCCGTGCCTGGTCCTCACTCCAGTGCACATGGCTGCGCTGCCTGTCCATTCATTATGCATTCTCCAGACTTTGCAGGCGGGTTTTTCTAAAATCAAACCAGCCAACGTGATGAGCCAGCCTAATGTATCACTTAACATTAAAAACGAAAAGCAGAATGAACGTTTCATGTGTGTGTTTTCCCTTGACCTGGGTGTCAAGGTCTGTTGTCGTGAACTTTATTCTCCCAAGAACGGGAGGGTCCCTTTGTCCTCCTGCAGAGGATCTGACTGAGGTCAGGGTGGGGACAGGGAATCTGCCTTATTAACTGCACCCCCCCATGTCATCCTGAGGCAGGTGGTCCCCTCGCCAGGCCCTGCACGCCCCTGAGGGAGCGTTTGAGGTTTGGGATGTACCTGCTTTCTAGACTTGGATACCTGTGTGTGGGGGGGTTGCTGAATGATGGCCCCCAAACATGTCCAGGTCCTGATACCCAGGACCCGCAAGTATGTCGCCTTACATGGCAAAAAAGACTTTATAGATGGGATTTGGTTAAGGACACTGAGGTGGGAGTTGATCCCGGTGAGACCCCTATGGCCCTGAGGGCCCTTCTAAAAGAGAGAGAGGAAGTTAGAGTTAGTAGGAGATGTGATGGTGGAAGCAGAGGTTAAAGTGATGAGAGGAGGGGACCATGCACCTCCAGAAGCTGGAAAAGGCACAGAAACAGATTCTCCCGGAGCCTCCTGGAGGATGTAGCCCTGCCCAAACCGTAATGTTCACCCAATGAGACCCGAGTTGGACTTCTGACCTGGCGAGCTGCAAGATGATAAATCTATGTTGTTTTCAGCCATAGGGAACTAATGCTCTGTGGGGCCTGGAGCAGGCCACTTCCCTTCTGGCCTCATTATTCTCACCTGGGAAATGGGCGTGGGAGGGGGCACGTCAGGGGGCTGAGCGAGGGTGGGACGAGACGTGGATGCTGAGGGGAGCCCGCCGAGAGCGAGGAGCTCTCCACGGCGCACTGCTGCTTGGTTGGTGCAGGTGCTGCTTTGAGGGCCCCCAGGGAAGCCGGGGGAGGTGGACTGAGGCCTCCCACATAGGCTCACGTCCACGGCCTCTCCATGTCTGTTCTCTCAGCACCTCCGGCTGCCTCTTTGCCCTCCTTCCCCCAGCTTCCCGGGGAGGTGCCTTGGGCAGGAGCAGAAAAAGGCTCCCTTAACAGGTGCCCTGTGATTTGGGGTCAGTCCCCTCCTCCCCATCTCTCTGGGCAGCGATGGAATGGCTGAGCCAGCTCTGCAAGGTGCCCACTCATCTGGGTCCTCCCCATCTCCTCGCTGCTCTCTGTCTGTCCGTCCGCCTCACCTCCAACCAATTCCGTGCCTCTGTGTGCATGGAGGAGTGGGGGAGGAGCATCCCTGTGCCTCTTGGGCACACTTGGTGACAGGGAGACCCTAGGATGGAAGTCCTTAGGGCGTTCAGGGCACCAGCTGGAAGGAGGACTTTAGAGGCCGTCCTGAGTCCCACAAGTTCAGGGGGACACATGGCAGTTTCTGTTTTCGTTAATGTGGGTGACAGATTTACCTGCTCTTCAATACTTCAGAGCCCACTTCGGAATCGAGTTGGCTTGACGCACTTCCTGAATTTTCAGGGAACCCAGCTCTCCCACTGACAAAGGGGCAGCATACTGCAGGGGCCCCCAAGGGCTCTGCCCCGCGATTATGAAAATGGGGCTGCAACCCCGTTCTCCGGGACACCCGGGCACTCGCATCCTGCTGTATGAGACAGACACCCGGACACTGCTCTTCTCAGCCACTGACCAAGAAATCATCCTACCGGCCCTGCACTTCCTTCACGTGTATTTTGTTTTTACTCCTTTCTCCCGGCATCCTCTGAACCCCTTTTTTGAGGTCGATATTTTGGGTGGAATAGAGTGGAGAGCACAGTCTTTCTCTAGGGAGGGTGATCACATGAACGGCCCGCCTAGGCAACAATTGAACTATTCAATATTTGTCATTTCAAATCATCCTAACACTGTGGTCTTCTGTGTCCTCATTTTATTATATTTGTGTCTTTCTGCCTCACTGTCTTCTCTTTAAACCATGAGCTGGAGGCTTGTGTGTGTTCTGTGTGTGTTGTGTGCACGTGTTGTACGTGTGCTCTGTGTTGCATGTGTGTTCTCTGTGTGTGTGTGTGGCATACAGATACTGTATCTGATACCGAGTTTGACAATCCATGAGTATATATCACATGTTTTGCATGTAAACTTGTCTTTTCATTTGGTGATTTCTTCCCTTTGTCCTGGTGGTGGGAAGTAGGGGGAAAGAAAGAAGCATTATATCTACAACCTGTGATGCAGAGTGTTGGGTGTAACTGGGACATCTAATGCCACATCTTACTTTCTTCAGATTTCTTCTTAATTTCTTCTCAAGCTTAATGTGTTGACAAATCACATCAGAGTCCTGTCAAAATACTTGTCCTGATTCAGAGGATCTGGGCCGGGGCCTGAGTGTCTGTACCTCTGCAGGCTCCCAGTGGCTGCCAACACTGGACTGGGGACCACAGTTTGTGGAGCAAGAGTCATACTCCGCCCATCCCCTGCCACGCACACACCTGGTAGCCTTCTGTCAGCCAAGTCCCTGCGCCAGGTCCTGAGGTTGCAAATAACCCCTTGATGCCTTCCTGCTCTCCCACCTCCTCCCCTTGGTCTGAGAGCGTCCCAGGACATAGACGGACACAAGCTGGCACCTGCTCAGGAGCCCGGCTTGTTGCTCAAGGTGAGAGTGAGCTGCCACCTTTTGGTGCTTGTACAGAAGAAAGACGTGAAGGAGGAATACTGCCATGTCCCACAGGGCTCCGGATAACCCACAGGACGGGGTGTATCTGACACCCGGCTTCCAGTGTGGAAATCTGGGCCTCACATTGATCCGGTGGGGCAGTGAATCTCTATGGCCTGTAATTGCTCTTGAACTGGGTAAGCCTTCTGATGGCACCCCTGCTGTTTTTACTCTAGGCCCTTTAATGTTTCTACAAACAGCAGCCGCACTAACACAGGTCAGAGTCCAAGACAGGAGGGGCCGTGTGTCTGCTCAGTTCCTGGCTGTCCCTCCTGAAAAGCTGGGAAGCTTCCCCACTTCCCTCTGTTGCTGAGGGTTTCATTTTCATCTGTTGACTTCAAGGGTCTTTCCAAGGTCTTGGGAAGGACGGTGATTGAGAATCTCGATTCCGCAAGTTGCTTTAGAATATCGTAGGCAAAAAGTCCTAGGTTCCTCCAAAACTTCAACTTATGCTACAGGAAGTGGTTGATGGGCTATGTTGCTGCAATGCCATTGGCTTTTTAAAAACTTTTGATTGGTCTAAAACTACACGCAGAAGAATCACACAGGTTGTGAGCATCCAGATGGTGAAGCTTCTTAAACTAAGCACATTGTGCCGCTGGCACCAGCCTTTCCAAGGGGCTGAGTGGGACCCACGCTCTGGGGCCTTCCCTAGTGGTCACTCCCTTCCAAAGGGGTCTGCTACACATTGATTTTGCCTGGTTTTGAACTTTAAGTCAGTGGAACCCTGTAGCATCTACCGTCACGCATCTGGCTTCTTTGAGCTCTGTGAGTCATCAGATTGTGGCTTCCCCGCGGCACGGTTTCTGCCCCCTCCTCACCCTAGAGCTTTCCTTCCCGTGAGTGTCCACATTTTATTTGTCCAATCTATGCTGATGGGCACCTGGGTTTTTCTAATGGTGCCACGTCAGGCAGTGTCACATGGGGCCCACCGAACAGCCACGTGCCAAGCTTCTGCACTGGCCTTTTGGAGCACAGCTCTCCTGTGTTAATGAAAGGACCAGAATTTTCATTTACAATGAAAGCTGGCAACAGTGGAGTGTGTCAGGGCGGAACTCAGCGCCCAGGGGAGACATGCAAATATCCCTGCATCTTTTAGTCCCTTCCAAGTGAGCCTCTTGGTTCTAAGTGTATGTAGTGTGTTTTTACATGGATTCATACCATGCCAGGGGCAGTGTGATATTCAAGGGGTCTGCAGACGAGTTCTTTACTATGAAACACCGTGTGCGTACACACACTCACCCAAAGCTGTCACAAAACTACCCTGAGCTGCACGGTTGGGCGGGTGGAACTGGTTTTCTGCAGATGGAATTAGTGGGTTCCAGTGTCTTTTGCGGGGGCGGGGAGGCAGGGAGCGGTGAAGCCCAGTGACACCATCTTTCGAGCTGCCTTGTGCAAGAAAGCATCGCAGACAATTAATCCTTGTCCACCTGCAAATCCTGGCAGAAGTCAGACACGCTGGCAGTCTCTGAGACTTTTTGCTGAAACGGCTGCTGCTTCTGTTCGTCAGAGTAATTGCCTGTGCTGGGGCCTGGAGAAGGTGCGGGGAGCCGGGCGCAGCATTTAGCACAGTCCAGACAAAATGTGAGGCGCCTCTGCTTCTCCAGTGTGTGGTTTTCCTTTGCTGATGGGGACCTGCTCAGGCACCACCCCCAGCCCTGAGGTCTTGTCTCTGATGATTGCAGGTGGAGGAGAGCTGGACACCACGATCTCTGGGGCTTAGACTTTGCTGCCAGGAACCTGTCTTGGTGCCTGAAATAGCCCCTTCCTGTACATCTGAAGTTGCTCAGAACCTGTTCAAAGGCTGGTCTGTGGGAGCAGGGCTTGCAGCCCACAGTTGGTGGGAGGACTGATTCCTTCCTGCTGGATCTTGATTCCAGCAGGTGAGAGCTGTGCCCAGACTGCCTGCCCTGACAGGGGCGGGGCTGGCTGCAGATTTGCAGGGCCCAGTGCATGATGACAGTGTGGGTCCCCTTGTTCAAAATTATGAGGAGTTTCAAGATGGCGACAGCAGAACATTGAGCCAAGCACAGGCCCTTCCAAGCGCTGGGTGCCATGGGACTGTGAGGGTCACGCACCCTGAGGTCAGCCCTGCTCAGGAGGCAGCTGGGGCCCACAAGATCCTGTGACTTCCTTGGAGCCGGTCCTGAGATCTGGCCGAGTGCTGGGCTGTGGGGGCCGGAAGGGGCTCCCCATTCTTGGGAGCTCAGGCGAGTGCCTCTCTTGAACCTCCTGGGATGAGGGGAGGGGCTCCCAGCACAGGCCATGCCTTGCAGAGCTGTCCTCTCCCATCTTCAGCTGCCCTGGATGTGGGCGCCTTCCTCTCTCCTCTGGACGTTTATATGCGGTGGTTTGTGTAGCATTGGGTGGGCTGTTGTGAACTGACAGCAAAGTAAAAAAAGGAAAAACTAACATAACAGAATGAAGGAAGAGAAATGGCTGGTAGATGTTATAAAACTTCCAGAACCATTTCCCCAAATCATCAGTACCTTTCTTTTTATTTATTTTTACTTTTTTAAAAAATGTATGTATATTTATCTTTGGCTGTGTTGGGTCTTCATTTCTGTGCGAGGGCTTTCTCTAGTTGTGGCAGGCGGGGGCCACTCTTCGCGGTACGTGGGCCTCTCACTATCGCGGCCTCTCTTGTTGCGGAGCACAGGCTCCAGACGGGCAGGCTCAGTAGTTGTGGCTCACGGGCCTAGTTGCTCTGCAGCATGTGGGATCTTCCCGGACCGGGGCTCGAACCCGTGTCCCCTGCATCGGCAAGTGGACTCTCAACCACTGCGCCACCAGGGAAGCCTCATCAGTACCTTTCATACCACTAGTTGCAGGAAACACATGACCTCGATTGTAATATTTAGTAGAAGATTTGAGCAGTAGAAGGACTGATTTGTAGATTGCCTTATTCATTCAATAAATATTTCTTGAATGTGTACTAAGTGCTGGGGCTTGGATATAACAGTGAACAAAGTCCAAGAATGATTTAGGGAATGTAGTCACAGTGAGTGTCTTACATGGGAGTCTTGGAGTTGAATGTGGCTAACTCCAAACCCGTTTTTTAAAAGTCCTTTGGCTGGAAGAAACATGGGTGTGAAAGCAGTTTCCCATGAGGGAGCCTGGTGCAGGTAGTTCCAGTCTCACCTCTCAGCCACCCTCTCCACTCTGCTCATCTCCACAAGATGACTATGTCTGCAGGGGGACCTTCCTCTTGGTCAGAGAGACGGCACAGTCATCGTCAGGGCTCATGCCTATGGGTTGGCTCAGGTCACCAGCCGACCTCTGCTGACCTCCGATTGTGCCCACACAGGGCCACGTGCAGCTGGCTTGACCTCAAACCAGCCCGGGCCCAGGGTGATGGGCAGGCCTCACGCCCCCAGCCAGTGGGGGCTCCTCACTCCAGTGGGCAGGTCCTCTCCTACCAGCCGGGTCGGGAGGGAGAGTCTTCCTATATCCGTCTGCTCAGGCCACCCATCATAACAAAGGACCACAGACTGGATGGGTTTAAACCACAGAAATTTATTTCTCTCAGTTCTGGAGGCTGAAAGTCCAAGATCAAGGTGTCAGCAGGGCTGGTTTCTCCTGAGGCCTCTCTCCTAGGCGTGTACACAGCTGACTTCTCCCTGTGTCCTCACCTGGTGGTCTCTCTGTGCATGTCTGTGTCCTCATCTCCTCCTCTTATGAGGACAACAGTCCTCTTGGATCAGGGCCACCCTAGTGACCTCATTTCACCTAAAGTACTTCTTCAAAGGCCCCATCTCCAAATGCAGTCATGTTCTCAGGTAATGGGGTTGGGACTTCAATAGATGAATTGGGGGGATGGGCACAATTTATCCCATAATACTTCTTCCCAAGGTGCCACTACTGGGCATGGAGAGAGCCTCCCCAGGTCACAGTTGGGCCAGACTCACAGAGGCAGGAAGGAATTCTCTAGAGGCTCAGGGTCGGACCTTCTGGGTGAGCTGAAGATTTAGCTGAATCCCAGATGTGTTGGTCAGACACTTAAAGTTAGCCAATTAAAAGACAAAAACAAAACAAACAAAAAATATGGTGGAATGAGCGTTCATTCAGGCTCTGAATAGTGATGGGAACATGCTTGCTGAACAGAAAAGCAGGAGATAAAATCAGAAAGGAAAAGATGGCTGGATCTGAAAAAAATAAAGATTTAAAAAAAATTTTTACAAAAAATTTTTTTCACGATGAAAGCCAAACAGATTGGGAAAAATCATTGCAATAAATAGGACACGGAATTTCTCACCTTTAAATATAAAGAGGTAATATAGAGCGGTGAGAACAATGCAAATTAGAAAAATAAACCAAACCTTAAAGAAAAATTATGGAACAGCAGATATTTAATAAACATAGTGGAAAAAATGTTCAGTTTCACAAGTAACCAAGGAAATGACCTGAAAACAATGTGTTGCCACTTTTGTCCTACCAGTTCTACAAAGTTTTTTCTTTTAAGTGATATTACTCAAAACTGGCCCGAATCTGTTGAGTCAGTGTTTTTACACTGCATGCAGAAATGTTAAAGTGAAATAGAAAAGGCATTGACGAAACGTGCCAAGAGCTACAGAAATGGTCGTGCACTTTTACTTGGTGATTCCAGATGTAGTCAATACAAAAAAAAAGAAAACAAGGAGAAACCCACAAGGGTGGGTGGGGACCCGTAGGACGCAGCCCCCTGGGCGGGCAGTAGCACCTGCACTGCAGCCTAGCTTTCTGCGCTCTGCGGCATCCATGGGTGAGCGGTTCTGCTGTGCCTGCTGCGCCTGCCCCAGGCCACAGGGTCAGGAAAAGCTGTGGTCTGGCCGGATGCACTGTGGCTCCTCCTTCCTCCGCTTTTTCTCCTTTGTGTTCCCCGTCCAACTGCCCTGTGAGCTGGGAACCCCGGGAGACGGGGCCCGTGTCCCTCTGTCCCCCTGTTCCCCGTCGCACGCAGCAGATCCGCAGAGAGTGCTGACTGAGTGGAAGGAGGGGCCGAGGGTGGCGGTCAGTTCTGTGCATTGCATGGGGCCACCTTCCAGAATGGACCTCAAGTCCCTGCACCCCGGGGGGACACGTGGGGCAGCCGGCACCACCCAGCTCCTGTTCCGAGCCTCCTCTCAACCCAGCACTTCCTGCGCTTGTCTTCTGCCTACTGTGATCCCCCCAGTGCGGAGTAAAGAGCTCGACCCCCGGGCCACGTGGGAGCCGCCAGGACAGCACCGTCCTCCCTTGTTCAGTGTCCAGTCGGCTTCCCCCTCCCCCGCCGCACACACAGCCTCATCCCCCCAGAGTTGGGGTGAGCGCGCTTTTCTCCCGCTGAGCCCTCACTCCTCTGCTCCCCAGGGCAGCCCCACCTCGGGCCTTCCAGAGGTGAGACGGCGGTCCCTGCACAGTGCACACCAGGCTGACGACACAGCGAGGAAATTCTTACTACAGGCTGGCCCTAATCCATGATGGCTTTCATGTCTCAGGGCCTGGTTGTGTTTAGAATCTACTTATGCCTCCCTTCCTGATCCCGTGTACTACACGGGCCTGGTTTAGCCAAGTGTGGGATAACGGTCCTGCTAAGATGGTGTCTTTACTGGTGCTTTGCATGAATCCCCTGCCACCCGGGCCAGATGTACCAGCTGGGGCCCTGAAGGCCGGGCCGGAGCCCAGGGGCCGGTGGGGAAGTGGGTTTAAGCGAGAACCCCAGGTGGCCCCTGTGAACACTGCTGAAGTTCCTTCAAGGAGGGCTCTCTGGTCTCTTAGCTCCCACCAGGTTGCCCCCGGCACCTTTGTTTTAGTGCAGACAGACCCTGCCGGGGAGCCAGCAGTCACTTCTCATGGTGCATAGACCTCTGTAAATATGTTTTTAGAACCAAACGGAGGAGCTGTTAATATCGTGTGCAAACAAAGGCAGCCTTGGTCGCAGCCTGCGTGGGATGGGCTAGGACTGTCCACCTGCGGGCCATGGCACGTCTAGGAAGTCGTTTTGTCTCCATATTTTTTAGGTAGATGGGCCTCTTTCCTTCCAGATAGAATCGGTGGTACATGGCTGCTGAGCCCTTGTGTGGGAGAAAGGCCTTCCATCCCGGGGGCCCCACTGGACCCTCTTCCAAGCACAGCAATCTTCCAGTCATCTCTGCTGATCTGAAGGACCTCAGAGGGAGGAATTAACAGTTGCCAATGCCTGGGGGACACAGGCAGCTGTGCCCTGGGTGTGCAACGAGCTTACCTTTCGGACCTCAGGGGATGTGAGGGCTACTTGGGAAGCAGAGGGTCTGTTTTGTTAGTCTGTCCCTCACCCATTCAGGGATCTTTGGTAATAGAACCTTCATTCGTGTCTGAGGAAAGCCCCACGTGCTCTGCAGAGGGTCCTCCCACTCCCAGGCTCAGGGTCCTCCCAGGCTCAGGCTGTGTGGGGGCCAAGGGGGCCCAGCCTCATCGGCAGCACCTCACCTTCCTGCAGCCATCCATTGCGATTACACAGGGTGGGCTTGTGATCACACAGGACCAGTAAAACGTTTGCGGCTTTCTGGATTCCTGGACAAGAGAAACTCTTCCTGGATGCCCGGCAGGAGTCTGGTGTCCAGAAGGAGAGGAACCTCTGGAAGTGGTGCTTCCGGGGAGCACGGAGCTCAGAGCAGAGAGAAGAAGCTGACCCTGGGGACAGTGGCCCCAGCAGGTGAGGACATGGTTGGACTCCAGACACCCAGCTGCAAAATCGCACCAGTCCCACGTTGCTTAAGCTACTTGGTGTGAGGTTTTCCTTCTCCTGCTGCAGAAAGAGAAGTAACAGGTACAAGGGCTTGAGAAGGAATGATTCCCCAAACTGCCAGAGCCAGGCAGCGAGGGACGGGGTGAGGAGAGCGTGTGCTGGACCTCGTCCTTAGGATGCCACTCTGTCCTTGGGGTGGGGTAGGGGGGAGCAAACCTAGGGAAAGGTGGGCTTCCTGAGGCCTGGGAGGGTGGACTTGGGATGCGGGTGGCGAGGGTCATCCCACGGGAGGGAAAGGCCAGCCGCTTCCCCCACCTACATACCCGCACCCTTGTCCTCTGGCCTCCCCAGTGCTGGGTTAGGATTGGCGGGTTTCTGGGAAGCCTGTGACACAGGAGATGGAAGCTCATTTTCCAAATGGAAGGGTGTTTTCAGATGGGCTTTTTGATGGATCTGCATTTTTCAAAACCGATTCCATCAGGAGAACTTAAGAAAAGGAAAATCTGATTTTCTGGAACATCGGAGATGGAAAAGGCCCAGGTCCTCGCAGATGGAGACTGGGCTTAACTAAGTTTATAATTTGAAGGCTCTAACAAGTTTGAAAAAGTCCCCTTGTCCCCTTAAATCAGGTTCAGGTGGCAAAACTGATGTGTTGTTCCAGCAGAGATGGAATAAACCTTTGGCGGAAGGAAGAATAAAGCCATCAGCCCTCTTACCGGGTTTCTGCCCCTCGCCTCTCCCCATCCACTGTGTGCCGCGTCTTCGGAGTGGGATCGCTTTGCCTGTTACAGGAAAAGTGGTTGCTTTTCAGCGCAATTAATTTTGTAGGACACAAATGTTGCTGACTGCTGGGAGTAAGGTTTGATCAAACAGATTGGCTAATTGGCATTGAAGAAACGTTGACCACGTGAAAGAGGAGGAAGGCGAAGTTGGACTCAGCTGTCATTAGGGCAGCCTTGCCCCACATTGCGTGAGGCAAGATCCTCAGAGATCCTCAGAGGGATCTCTGAGTTGTTGCCCAGAGCTGGAAGCTGGCCACCATTTGTTTTATAATCATTTGTTCAGTGTGATAGTCAGAGTTGAGATGCTGGCTGGGTGGGGAGACACCTGGACGTGGGTCCTCCCTCAGGTGGACATGGCCGCCTCACCTGTTCATTTCCTGGCAGCCTTCAGAGCACACACCTTGACATGGAGCTGGAAGTCTTCCACCCACCCCATTATTTCTGAAACTGGATAAATGAAGGTGCCTGAGCAGCCCAGCCTCCGGGCGCCTGCGCTGTAATTCTGTGGAATCGTGCTTGAAATGAAGCCCCGAGCACATGACCTGTTTGGGGGCGGGGAGGCTGTAGCTGCGGTGCAGTCGGCTAAGGCACATGCAGGGCCACAGCCCTGTCTGTCTTTGCCCTAGACCAGATGCTACGGACCATATCCAGCAGCACCCCTGTCCTCTACCCACTCCATGCCAGTAGCACACCCCCTAGTTGTGATAACCAAAAGTGCCCCCAGACCGTGCCCAGTGTCTCCTGGGGCAGAACCCCCGCTGGTCAAGAACCACAGCTCTAGACAAAGGGCTGATGTTGGTTCAAAACCTGGCCTTGCACACGGAAGGCCAGGAGAGGCCTAAGAAGGGAGCAGCCACTCCAGATGGGCAGGTGGCAGGTTTAACAAGCAGAGAACTTATATACGAGGCTTGACTTGGGCGTCAGAAGATGAGTAGATCTCTGCCCCGCTGGCCAGAATCTTAAAGTTTATGTAGAGGCCTTAACGGGGTTCAGTCGGTCCACCATCCACATGGTCTCAGTCATGTCATCACAATAGGATGCAGTCTTGCCTTGTGTTTGGTTTCATCCAGGATCTACTGCTTTGCACGATAAAAACCTGAGTGTGTAAAAATCCTCCAAATGATGCTCTTCTTCCCTTCCCCTTTGCCCATTTGTTCATCTCTTAGAATTAATGTTGACTCTCTCCTAACGAAGGCTTGTCCACTCAAAGCTTCATTATTAAACAATGAATCAGGGCATCTGGATGGCTTAGTGATGTGGATACATACTCTATCGGGACACAGCGGGACAGAAGAATGGGGGTGATTAGGTCACCCCCACTTACACGCTCAGCTCAGAGCATTGCTCCTGATTAGAAAAACAAGTTCCATGAGGTCAAGGAGTGTGTCCTGTTTGGCTTCATGTCATCGGTTACTAGATGGCCTTTGGCATAGAGAAGGAACACTGGAGAGTCATTGACTGAATCGATGACCTAGCCTGCTCCTTTCCCCATGTACTGTTTATTATCATTCGTCCCTTCACTCAGCAAACATCTGCTCGTCCTCCTTGTGCTGGAGGGCTGAGCAGAAGACCCCCCCACCCCACCCCCGAGGCCTTGGGCTGGTGACCTTGGCCTTAGCCATGGCTGATTCTGCATACAGGTGTTTCCCTGTGTGTAGGGTCAGCAGGACAAGTTGGCATTTCTGATACTTCCCAGGTTGGAGCATTCAGCTATCAAAGATTTCCTTCTGTATTATACCAGGAGGTAGGGCTAGGTTGCATTTTTCTTCCTGCAGATTTTAAGTCGCCTGGACCCATTCTTGCATCCGTGGACACTTGGTTTGTTTCCGTACCTTGGCTGTTGTGGATAGTGCTGCGAGGATGTGAGGGTGCACATAGCTCTCTGAGAAGCTGATTTCGAGTCTGCTGGGTGCGTACCCAGCAGTGGGATTGCTGGAGCTTGTGGTAGGTGGTTGCCAGGGCTGGGGGAGGGGAGGTGGGATGAAGTTTCAGTTGTGCAAGATGAGCACCTTCCAGAGCTAGCCGCCCACGGTCCACAGACAGGTGCTGTGACAGTCTGTTCAGAGAGCAGATCTCATGTTAAATGCTCTCATTTTTTCAGCGTCTCTGGGGCGGTGTTCACACCTGGGTTTATCTGGGGCCCCTGTGTTGCTGGTGCAGCAGCACCTAGGTGTGTTGGGGGAGCCCGTGAGTGAGTCTCTTCCTGAGCATCTCAGGTGTGGGCGTGTGTGTGTTCTTCTGGCTCCCTGTTTTTTCTGTTTTTGTCGTGGTTGTTCATTCATTCAGCCAGCATTTGGGGGCATCTACCAGAGGCCAGCTGTGCTCGGCACAGGGACTCATTCGGTGGTTCTTGTCCCCGGTGGGCTAGCCGAGCTCCAATCCCGTGACCTCGGAGGAGAAGGCAGGGGCAGCCGTGGAGGCCGGAGGAGGTCGAGCTGGGGCGGTTTGGGGGAAGGAGGACCTGGATGAGGTGCAGCCTCTGCCGGGGGTCTCAGCCGGGGCTGGTCTGCCCCCACGGACTTGGCAATGCCAGAGCCTTTTAATGTTTGTCACGACTGGAGGATGGGGGTGCTGTTCGCATCTGATGGGTAGAGGCCAGGGGGCTGGTTACACCCTACAGCTTATCAGGGTGGCCCCTCAGGACAGGGGGTTATCCAGCCAGAGTGTCCCTAGTGCCGAGGTTGGGAAAACCTGACTTTAGCTGAGATCTGAATGGTGAACGGGAGCCAAGCAGGTGAAGAGGGAAGAAGGTCAGGGCAGGAGGAGCAAGGGTGAAGAGGAGCTGGGAGAGATGCCAGGGTCCAGGGGCAGCAGGACTGGCTTGAGAAAGGCCCTGGGGGAGGGGCCGGTGGCCGGGACCTGGCTGCCTCCGAGGGGGGCAGGGTGGGCGTCATCCTACTGCCTGGTCTGGGGAGGTGGCCTGCGGCCTGGCGCCGGCCACTTAACCACCAGTTCCTCCAGGGTTTCGACGCTTGGATCCTCCTTGGGGTGGTGTTGACCTGCCTAGTCTAGCCTTTGGCTAGTGGTCAGAAAATGAAAGCAGCCCCACCACACATTTCCGGGGAGAGGGATGCTCCGTGGGTCTCGGTAGTCGTCGATTGAGGCCAGAGGGCTCCGGCGCTGATTTAACTCTGCAAATTAGACCAGTTAATTTCCTGGGATGTGAATACAGTCGTCTCGTTGATCCGGGGAAGGCGGTTTTCACCTTAGCAGCAGAGGGTGAGGTAGAGCTGGTTTTGTGGATTCTGAAGGTGAGGTCGCATTTTAACCAAAACACCTCGATCATCTTTGCTTTTTTTTTTCCTACGTCTCCTAAAATGAGGGCCTTGGAGTGCTGATGCTAAGATTTTCCTTAAAAAATATGAGAAGTTGCATATGCATGTGTGTGTGAGTGTGCGTGCGTGTGTATGCGTGTGTGAGTGCACGTAAGTGCGTGTGTGTGCATTGAAGACAGGGATCCCCAGAGTATGGTTGGGAGACACTGCGTATCCTCACCTCCCTCCTGGCGTTCACCGGCACCGCCACTGGAGGCTCTGCAGTGAGCAGAGGCCTCTGGGTTTGTCACACTGGGCTGGTGCCGTGATTTGCTGGCAGGGCCCCTGCCTGGAGCTGTCATGCAGAGGTGCTGCTGCTCAGGACGGGCTTTGGTGAGTGCTGGTCTCCTCAAGGATCACATGATGCTGTGAACGGATGACTTGGTTACAGTAACCTTGGCAGCAGCCGCCGCTCAGCTTGCACCAGACCTGTTACAAATGGTCACCACGCATCGCTCACTCGGTTCTCTCCATGACCTGATGAGAGCTGTGTTAGCAGCAGCACTAATCCCTCCGCATTTTACGGACGGGGAGACTGAGGCACAGAGACACCAAGTCACTTGGCAGGCAGCTGGGGACAGCAAGGCTTCTCACCGTGAGCTCATTTCCCAGGAGTGGTTATCGGGTGCGCTCCACGCGCCAGGCGACATGCTGTGAGTTCACGAACATCATCCTCGTTGACGACCTCAACCTGTCAGGATGTTCATCACCTGTGTCTGACAGGTGATGGGACCGAGCTCAGGAACGTCTGGGACCTCACGCTCATCCCATGGGTACAGAGGGTAGGAGTTATGGCCGGCTCATCTGCCCATCCTGCCCTCGCCTCCCCAGATTCAGTGTCAGTAGTGACAGTGGCAAGAGGGGACCAAGAACAGGGAAGATTCCCTTCAGAGTCATCTGAGAATTGAGCTGATTATCCCCCCATCTCGTGTGGGTCCAGAAATGCTCTCTTCCTTGGCGGTGACCACTGGCTGTGCTGTGGGGTGACTGAGTGGACAGCCAGGTCAGCCCCTCCCCCTTGCCTTGAAGTCGTCGGCATCATTCATTATCCTGACATGCCGGGAGGGTTGGGAGTCCTTCGTGGAGTGACCTCTTCATGGGGTGGCTGCTGTCTTGGAGTTGATTGGACGGTCTGTCCAGTTGGCTGAATCCACCAGGAAAAATGAAGCATCACACACAAAATAATGCACAACATGTATTTTGAAGATACACCCGGTCAGATCCAGTGACACTTGACTCGTTGCCATTTTGTCATGTCACCGGGGGCTTCTGACACCCCCGAGTGCCCTGACGGTGGTGATTTACTGAACTGGTCATGGCATAGATGGGTTAGTCGCCAACTTGGATAAAGTGATCAGAGCTCCTTCTGGATTCCCGAACTGCTACCTTGGGGTCGCTGGGATGGGGTCCAGGTCCCTGAAGGAGGCTCCTGATGCAAGGGGGGAGGTGGTATGCTCATCACGTGAGTAACAAAACGCCATGACCTTTGGTACACGTAGCTGTGTTTGTGATCTTCTGGGTGTCTCATAGAGGCTTATTGCAGTCAATGCCTCCTTGTTGGGGAAACAGTGAACTCAACAATTTATGATAGAGTGGAGAGAGGAGATTATAGCTGTGACTTACTGGGAGACACAGCCTTTGTTCCTGAAATTATGGGAGAACATTAGCTCTGCCATCAGTACACTGAGGGGAGATCACAGAGGTGATTTCCAACAAGCTGGAACTTTATGTAGCAATTATTCCATTTACCTTTGTATAAAAATCCATCTGTCTGTCCTCATCGGCTGCCAAGTGCCTGTGAGAGCGTGTGTGGTGCTAGGTGGAATTCCAGGATGTTCTGATGTCACCCTGGCCTTCAGGTGTGTCACGAGTACCAGCCCTGGGGGTAGATTTGGAGAGGGCCCCTGAGCCTTGCGGGGAACCTGATTTGTGGGGGTGTTGGGGGGCATTCTGTGTGTGCTGCAGGTCCAGGAAAGCTTCCTGGAAGAGTTTGGATATTAAATTGAAACTGTTAGTGTCCCAGGGCTGCCGTAACAAATTACCACAAATCGGGTGGCTTAAGACCCCTCACAGTTCTGTCTGAAATCAGGGCATCTTGGCAGGGCCGCACTTCCTCCAGAGGCTCTGGGGGAGGGTCCTTCCTGCCCGCTCCAGCTTCTGGGGGTGGCCAGATGTTCTGGTGCTCTTTGGCTACCAGGCTCAGCACTGCAACAACTGCCTATGTCATCACATGGCCTCCCCCCACCCCACCCCGTGTGCTTGAGTCACCTCTGCTTGCAAATTTCTCCCTTATATGGATGCCAGTCACTGGATTAGGGTCCACCCTAATCCAGTATGACTTCTTCTTAACTTGATTACATCTGCAAAGACCCTATTTCCAGATAAGGGCATATTCTGAGTTTCCACGTGGACATGAATGCGGGGGATGCTATTTAACCCAGGACACTGCTCGGCAGTGAATATGAAAGAGGTGCAGAGGGAGAGTTTTTCACACCCAGAAAGAGTCACATTTATTCATCCTCAGGGGCACGGCCTTGAGGCACTGTGGCTGTCTGTCGGTCTGCACATCCCCCATTTATAGATGACACCACACCAGGCACTCTACCATGAGAAGAACTCCGGGACTCGGAACTCCCCGGGAGGTGCCAGACAAGGAGGTCCAAGATCAGCTTCCTAGACCATCACCTAGCTTCCCTCCTAAACGTGGAGGGAATACCTATGGTCACCCCGGTGTGAATCCTGGCCTCCACCACTTGTGATCCCAGAGGTTCTGGGCAGGTGTGTAACCTGTGGCCTCAGCTCTGCCATCACAGATGCACTTTGCTCCCAGGGCTCCTGTGGAGGTTAAGTGAGATGATGCTCGTCAGGTGCTTCGCACAGTGCCTGGCACAGAGCTCGCTGTTGAGAGGGTGTTTCCACTGGCTTCTGGAGCAGCATTCCTTACCCTCCTTGAGGGTCACAAAAAGAGGAAGAAAGGGCTTAGCGTTTAAATGCTTTCACGTAGAAAGTCTCCTGAAGATGTTCCGAGGAACCCAACATCCCCAAATTGCGTCTCCGACAGCCGGGAGGCAAATCCAAAATAGCCTTCCCTTTCTGGTGTGAAGCTGCTGTTTTAAATTCTGTTGGTGTTTCCTTACCTGTACAGAGCAGGGCCTCGAAACTTCTCATTTTTCTGAAAAAAGGTACGAAGAGAAGATGATGAATCTTTGTTGAGGGGTGTCAGGATGGGGAGGTGGGTGTCTGGGGAGCAAGGAGATGTCCTTCCACATCACTGGGTCTGGGGGGAAGAGAGCAGACTGCGGGGTGGGGGTGGGGGGACAGAGTTCAAGTTCCTTGGAGTAAATGCAAAGCCAGGAGCCCTGGTCCAGGTGGAAGTCTTGACAATGTGCTCTGTCTGCAGACGTGTCATGGGTTTATTTCTATAAAGGGCTCCATGGCTGTCAGCTTTGGAGGACAGCCTCCAGTGGTTAGGAAATGAGATGAAAACCTGCACACAGTTTGTGCTCTAATCCCAGATGCTTGATCTAATGGGTTTGATCTCCTTTTCCCGTTGGAACCTGTCCAATTGGCCTCGTCAACATAGCGCCCTTGTTCCAACAGCTCTCAATGTCCCTGATGATGGGGGCACCCTTCCACACCCGTCAGGAAATGAGAAATCACCGTTCCTAGTAGAGATCTTCCTCGACTTATGATGGGATTATGTCCCGATAGACCCATGGTAAGTTGAAAATATTCTAAGTGAGAGACGCATTTAATACCCCTGACCTACCGACCTGCCTCGCCCACCTTAAACCTGCTCAGAACACTGACATCAGGCTTCAGTTGGGCCAAGTCGTCTAACGCAAAGCCTGTTTCATAACAAAGTGTTGCACGTATCACGTCGTTGATTGAACACTGTACTGAGTGTGAGTAACAGAGTGGTGGCTAGTGTGTTGGTCGTTCACCCTCCCGGTCGCGGGGCTGTGGCCTCCACTGCCCAGCATCTCGAAAGAGGACAGGGTCGCATACCGCCAGCCCGGGAGAAGGTCATGAGTCGAAAGTCTAGTAAGTATGGTTCCTACTGAAATGTGTATTAGCAACATCCTAAAGTCAGAAAATCGTAAGTCGGGGACCATCTGTGCCATCTTTTCCCAGAGAGGAACTAAGTTGAGTGGAACTAGTTGTAGTTATGTTTTCCCTTCTGTTTGCAGACACTAACTTTAGGTGACAAATACGGTGAAGGAATGAGGTAACTCTTTGGAGTTTCCCTCATGGGATCTTTATTTAGGCAGGTAATTAATAGTTACTCTCCACAGACTTCTCCACTTAAGTGATTTGTTTTAGGAAAAGTTTAGCCCAAAGTTGAGTTCACAGCAGGTTTCTATGAATATATATCAAATGAACAAATGACTGAGTGACATGTTTTGAACTATATTGTCTGACGGCTGCAAAATTGCATGCATAACAGGAAGCTTGCTTAGGGGAAAAAAAGGGTTATTCTTATGAAATACATGATTTTCTCCCGAGTGTGCTGTGTGGCTTCAGAATCTCCTGGAAAATGCATAGCACACGTGTTATCGGGCCAGCTCGGAGGATGTGGAATTTGGGCTAATCAAGTGGGGTCGGGGCATGAGAGTGTCACTCTGTGCAAGCTAGATGACCGTTTTTCAGATTCAGTGTAAGGCAGTGTGACTAACATTCAAATTACACTCCACAGATTTCAATTCCTCCTTGACCCAGAAGGCTCACAGGCATCGTGGAGGACGCCAGGGGTCATTGGAGACCCCAGGTTACTGCATGTTGGGGGGGGGGCGCTGACCCACTGCCTGAGAGCATTCAGGGTGAGAGTCCATAGGACAGAGGCTTTTCTCTCTTAGGTCACATCCATCAGGAGCACAAAATGAGTTGTTTTTCATTTTCTTGGAGGAGAAATTTATTTGGTTTTCAGCGGTACGAGGGCACAGGTAAATGCAAGACATGTTCCTTCTTAGGACTTTTCACCTCGGTAATCCTTAAGCATCTGAAGGACCAGGATATCACTGCTGTGAAATACAGTGAGATAGATGAAATAACCGTTTCTGGTATTGCCTTCCTGTATGTCATTTCCAAATAACTTGTTTGTCGGGCACATTTTTATGGACTGTAAGACAAGATTTACCTCTACCAGCACCATTAGAGCGTCCTCCTCATCCTTGCTCGCAGAGCAGTTCTGCGGCAAAGGAGAGGGAGGGTGCAGCCCTGGGATTCTGTGAGCATTGCCTGAAGTGGTCTGCTGGAAGCAAATGATTGCTTTGAAGTTTCATATTTTATCTGAAAAATTCATGTGCCCAGAAGCCATATAAGAAAAGACAGTTACATTTGTATAAAAATTAAAGTTCCTGATTGTCAAAAGCATACCATTTAAATCTTATAGGAAAACATAGGATCCTAGGGAAAATGTTTTTTAATGTATTTGACAGTTTTCCTTAATAAATAAAGAGATTTTTAAAATCAGTGAGACAAAGAGCTCAAATTGGTGGTGGGGAAGGGGAGCAGGCATGTTGAACTAAATTATGTGACTTTATAGCTAAATTATGTGAACAGGCAGTTAACGGGAAAAAAGGATTTTAGATGGTTGAGAAACATTTTCAAGGCGCTCACTCGCATTCACGTAAATGCAAAATAAAATTCTGACCTACCATTTCACCACTCATATTGGCCAAGATTAAAACGTTGGTGCACAGGGTTGGGAGGCTGTGGAACTCTGGCCTTCATACAGGTGGTGGTAGGAGACGTATAGTCAACGTATTGGGTGGTCACTTGACCACATCCACAGGAGGTAAGATAGACACATCTTTTTTTCTGAATTATATACTTTATTTTTTTATAATTTTATTGGAGTATAGTTGCTTTACAATGTTATGTTTGTTTCTACTGTACAGCAAAGTGAAGCAGCTATACATGTACATATATCCCCTCTTTTTTGGATTTCCTTCCCATTTAGGTCAGCACAGAGCACTGAGTAGTGTTCCCTGTGCTATACAGTAGGTTCTCATTAGTTATCTATTTCATCAATAGTATCAGTCGTGTATATGTGTCAATCCCAATCTCCCAGTTCATCCCCCCCTTCCCCCCCTTGGTGTTCATATGTTTGTTCTCTACTGGACACACCTTTTCTTTGAGTAGCAAATTATTATTGGTATGATTCAAGGGAAAAAAGGAAAGTTTAGAGGTACAGTTTCTGGAAAAGACATATTTTCAACCAAGTCTTTTTGCTGTTTATTTGGCACCTCAAACACATACCCATCTTTATCCTTGTATATTAAAGAATTTAATATACTAAATCCTCAAGAATTATTATTGGTATGATTCAAGGGAAAAAAGGAAAGTTTAGAGGTACAGTTTCTGGAAAAGACATATTTTCAACCAAGTCTTTTTGCTGTTTATTTGGCACCTCAAACACATACCCATCTTTATCCTTGTATATTAATTTAATATACTAAATCCTCAAGAATTTTTTTCAAGAATTTTATAATATTCTTTAATTAAAAACTCCTTGGGCGTGGATGTGTGTTCATGTTTGTTGCAAACACACACACACACACACGCACTACAACTGGTACAGTGTTCTGCACATAGTGAGGATCTGACATGTACAATTACATGAGAAATTAGATATTAACGTTATTAATGTTGTAACGAGGTAGCACCTTGCATTTAAGTAATAAAACGAAAAATGAAAATACCTTGAAAATTTAAAAATCCAAATTTTTAAAAGTTATTTTTATATTTTTTTGGCCATGCTGCACAGCTTGTGGGATCTTAGTTCCCCGACCAGGGATGGGACCCGGGCCCACGGCAATGAAAGCGCCGAGTCCTAACCACTGGACCGCCAGGGAAGTCCCCCAATTTGTTAAAGTATTACTATATTAAAGAAAGCTTAATGAACATTGAAAAGCAACACGTTTAGGACCGGAACACTATCAATTTGGAGTATAAAAATACAACCACAAAGAAGAAAGGCTGGAAGGATGTACACATGCCAGCCCTGTGTGATTTGGGCATAGTCCTAAACAACAGCTCTCAGATGGCATTTTGGAAAGCTACAGGCTTTGAGTCTGTTCAACCAATTTTGTGCTTATAAATTACTTCACCAAGTCACTTCAAGGATCTAGATATTAACCACTGTAACAAAACAAAACAAAACCAGAAAACATCAGCATGGTTGGGGCACAGTGAGGGGGAGAATCAGGGAGAGGTGGTCAGGGGCCCCCCATGCAGGGCCTCACGGAGGGCGTGGAATCTGTGTTTTGAGTGCTCTGGGACAAGGGGGAGCAGAGGTGCCGTGGTTTGTGTCCTCCTCCAAAGATATGTCCAATCCTAACCCCCAGTACCTGTGAACGTGACCTTATTTGGAAAGTGGACACACCTTTGATGCAGCAATTCCACTTCTGGACACTTATTCTGTGTCTGTACTCCCAGGTGTGCAGGTGTGTTCACTGAAAGTTTATTTATTATAGGAAACTGGAAACAACATCTTTATCAGTGGAGAACTGTCTCCAGTACAGAACAGAAAACCTGCCAGCCTTTATGGAGGATGAGGTATAACTCTATGAATGGCCATGGAACTTTGGTTAATAACTAACCGTATGTGAAAAAAGCAAATTTGTAAGAAGATACATTCGGACCCTGTTTGTGGGAAATAGGGGACTCTATTTGACATTTGTGCTTGTGTATATCTGTAGAACATTTTTGGAAGGACATACAGAAAATGTTACACATTCCCCTGGGGGGTGGGAGAGGGGAGCAGGGAGGGAAGGGGCTTTTCCTTCCTATTATGAGTTGTTTATGGTGGACTTGGATTGGTTTTTAACAGAATTGCTAATTTAAACAGTTGGTTCAAGGAGGAAGCTTACCTTTTCTATTAGGTGTAGAGAATGATCACATTCCCCATTATACATTGAAGTAATAAAAATATTCACACTTTGCATTCTAATTCTCAATGCAAATTGTGGCCCTGGGCCCACATGCAGGAGGCTGCTGGTCATGCCGCCGTTGCTCCAACATTGACCCTCTCTTGTGCTCTCCTGCCTTTGGAGGGTGTGCTGGCCTCCAGGAAGCTGTCCCCTCACGCCCACAGACCCTGGGCAGTCACTTTTAACTGTTTGTTGTCACCCACGTGGTCTGTGCTTTGGCTTAACAAGGTTCAAGCTGTAGTCACAGGTCCTTCAAGAATGCTGGTGTCTTGACCTCAGCTGCCTGCCTTCTGGGCAGTGGCACTGCTGCCTGTCCTGGGATCCTGCGGGTGTCCTGCAGCCCGGCTCGCCACCCGCACAAGCCCCTGCATATATGGCACAAATGCCAGCAGGACCCCCGCATCCGTTGGCCTGAAAAGGTCTCTACTGATGGGCACAGGCCAGTCGTGGACAGTAATATAGATGCACGTAGAAGTATGAACAGGTCAGTCCCCCAGCCCTGTCCCCACAACTGTCCCCATTACAGCACAGCCTGGGATGTAGGCTTGTCTCAGGGGGATCATTGGAAAGAGGCTGGAACATGTAAATCTGTGTCAGAGTGATGATGGAGAAAGACCCCAGATTTCCTGGCTGGAATAGGTTTCCATCACGGTTATGGCTTCAGAGCCAGCCAGGTCCGGCAGCATCCCTAAAGAATCCAGGAAACCTCCTGTGATGTGATGCTGGCCTGCAGGGCATGGTTCCTTTCACAGGGATGCTCCTGCCTTTGCCCTGGGCAAGTGCAAGAGCTCACAGGCCCTGGACCACCCGCTTGGGGGCAGACGTCCCTGTTGCCCTGGGAAGAGCACTTTTCCCAGCCCTGGGGTCTCCTTCCTGTTTCTTACTGGTGCTGGGGGGATTCTTGGTGCATCCCATCATCCTGCGTGTGTCTGAACTTCCCCGGCCCAGGCTCAGACCCTTTCCTGGGTGCAGGGAATGCTATGGGCCTTGCTTCCCTCTGCCCTGGGCGGGTGATCCAGGGGTCTCTTAGCTGCATAAAATCCCATTCTAGGCTAATTCAGAGACTGACTTTCCATGGTCCCTCCCTTGGCTGAGAGCACCCTTGTTTATACTCACGGCGCTCGCTTGGCATCTTGAGGTAAGAAATCCGCCTTCTCCACGGATGCTACTCACCCTGCCCACAGTGGCCCTGGCCCTTCCTGGGCCTCACTCTGTTAGGGGGTATTTCGGGACAAGGCTGCAATCTTAGTGCTTGTCCCATGGCGGCTTCTCCGCCCCGCCCCGTGGAGATCTGGGGCCCTCCCCTGCCAGACATAGGTCCTTTCAGAGCCTCATCCAGGAAACAAAGCCTCAGCCTCGCCTGCCCCAACCTGGAGTCTTTATTTTTGGACTAAGCTGGACTTTGTGAAGGGCGGTGCTCTTGCCCTCTGAAGAAGCTACCTGGGTGTTGTGGACTGCCTGCTTGGCCTTTTGAGAGTGGGGAATTATTTCTGGTGGCGTTTCAGCAGCTCTCGTAAAGAAAAGACACAGAAGTAGGTGCAACCAGCGCTCCAGTCACACGAACACCTGGGGCCGGGGGCCTACGAGGCTCTCCTTCCTGGTTGGAGTTTTAGGGAAGATTACAAGGGGGTGGGCTTCCCTTGCAGGTGGAAAGTTCTGGCCTTTCTTGTCTAAACCCTTCTGTTTCCTTGCTCCCCCCTCCTGAAGCACCCCTGCAGCCCGCCCAGCTGGCCCCTCCTCATCCCTGGGGTGGGAGCTGTCCCTCCAGGCAGGGCACCTGTCCTTCACTCCCCTCCCAGCAGTCGCCATGGTTACTGTGTCCTCCCCTTGCCCTAGAGGGGAAGCACCAGGGGCAGCCACCTTGCCTGCTGTGTTCTGCGGTGTGGTCCCAGAGCCCAGAGGCTGCCGGGGTGGGAGTTCAGTGGTGAGCTGGTGAATGTGGAGGTTGGGAAGGGTGGATGGTGGCCTGCTCCGTTGCTGCCCCAGGCCTCGGGATGAGGGACCTTCCCCCTCTGGAGGACACAGCCTGCCCAACTCAGCCAGGGGTGGAATAGCCCAGGGGTGGGGGTGGGGGTGAGGGTCTGGCCGCAGCTCAGAGTTGGGTGCAGAGGGGCAGGGGAAGAGGGGAGCTGACCCCAGTAAGCACTCGCGGCCGCACCCTCTGAGGGCCCATCGGGGCCGTTCTCCCTCCCTTTCCTCCCAGTTCTTGAAACAGTGTTCTGTTCACTATACAAGCTCCTCTGACCTGAGAGCAAGGCTTATGGAGCCCATGCTCTGTCAGGCTGTGCCACACGTATAGTCCCTGGTGAGTCTCGCCAACCCGTGAGACAGGCGCCGCCACTAACCCCACTTTGCAGGTGAGGGTCAGGCTCAGAGAGGTCGAATCCCCACCCAAGGTCACACAGCAGTGGATGGTGGAGCAAGATGTGGGCCTCGTCTCTATTCCTCCCCTTATGCTGGCAAAGCATGGCCAGTGCTCTTGACCCAGCCTGTACCGGGTATTGCGTTCATTTTTCATAACCTTTGGCTTCCTTCCCGTAATAGATGTGGTTGGATTTGCTGAGAGACCCCCTTGCCTCCCTCTTTCACTTTATGGCCTGAGCCTTACGCACAGGATCTTGAAACCCTCCGTTTCCTGGGCCAGTGAGCCCCGCTGTCGAGGGACGTTCCTGCAGCCACAGGTCTGCGCTGCCCAGCACGGGGTGGGTCAGCAGAGGGACCGGGCTGTGCACACTGAGCCATGGGTGTAGAAGAGGCTGGATTCCCGAGACTCGGAGTGGAAAAGCCTGCACGACATCCACTAACAACCTTTTGTGCAGTGTGCAGGTGTAAACAATAGCATTTTGGCTGTATTGGGTTACATAAAACATATTAGGGAAATCAATTTCACCTCGATTTTACCTTTCTAACATGGCACTAGAGGTTTAGGATTGCACATGTGGCTCGCGTTATCTTCCTGCTGTACGGAGGCCCCTTCCAGCTGTTTCCTCCTGACTGGCCGGGACTTGGGGTCACTTTTACTGTGGTCAGTTCCGTGGTGGGGGAGGACTGCCCACCGGACGCTCCATTCATGAATGTGACTGGATTCCTTGGGTGGGGAGGACCCACCTCAGTGGCTGTGAGGGTGAAACTCTAGCCGAGAGCCTTAAGGCGGGTGAAATGCTAGAGCCCCTTTCTCAGTCTCATCCTTTGGGATGCCCATGTGCCTTTGCACCCACTCGGCCCTCCCTGTCCGATGCCCAGCACCGTGTTCCCCCAGCCTGTGTCTGCAACCAGGTTTCAGTCCAAATGTCCTACAAGCTCTGGGTTATTTAAGAAGAGGCTTGGCCATCTCACGAGTTGATAATTCCCTCACCCAGCAGGTCACGGGGCAGAGGTGGCTCCTGTGAGTTGGGGATGTCCCATGGCCCCAGAACATCAGTTTCCTCACCTGAGAAAGGACGGGGTCTGATGCCATGTGGTTCCCATGCCTGGCTGTGCTTGACAAGCCAAAGAGTGTGGACTCTAGAACCCTTGCAGACCCACTGGGTCAGAATTCATAAGGCGGATCCGGAGATGTACGTGTGTGTGTGTGTGTGTGTGTGCTTGCATGTGTGTATTACATGCACATATGTGCACATACACATACACAATCTCCCCTGGAGACCTCGTTGTCCTCACTCCCTCAGTTTCCCTCATACCACAGCAAACTCCATCACTTCCAAAATGCATTTGAAATCTACACCCTGGGCTCCTTGTCACTCTAGACCAAAACAGGGTCATCTCCCAGGGTTCTGAGTGGGAGTCTGCCCACCACCCACCCTGCAGGTAGCAGAGCTGGTCTCCACCCAAACATCGCTCCATGGGGGTAAACCTGGAGTCACCATACCGCTCAGCAACCCCACTCCTTGTATCCACCTGAGAGGATGAAACCCACGTTCCACAAAAACGTGTACACGAGTGTTCCTAAAACCATGACTCATAATAGTCAACCAGTGGGAACCACCCAAACACCTATCAAGGAGTCAATAAATGGGTAAACAAGATGTGGGAAAAAAAAAATCTACACAAGGGAATATTATTTGGTCATGAAAAAGGAATGGGGTGCTGGCACATGACAACATGGGTGAGGCCTGCTGAATGGAAGCAGGCAGTCAGGATGGACCCACAGCCGATCTACAGGGATAGAAAGTGGACCAGTGGCTGCCAGGGCTGGTGTCTGGGGAGGTGGGGAGTGACTGCTAATGACCATGGGGTTTCTGTCGGGGGCAGGCAATGAAAATGTTCTGTAATTAGGTCAAGGATGCAAGCTTGGAGAACATATGAAAGACCATTGCATTGTGCACTTTAAGTGGGTGGACTTGATGGTATGTAAATTATATTTCAATTAAGCTATTAGGAAAAAAGCACACTGTCTCTGCCCAGCCCTCCCCCACTACCTTACCCATCTTGCCCCTTCCTGACCTCTCTGCCCCCCTGCAGTGAGTCACCTCGCTCTGGCGATTCTGCACGTCCCCGTGTGTCCAGGCGCATTCACATCTCACGGGCCTGCAGTGCCCTCTCCTGCCCTCCCTGTCTGGGTACCAGTGGTCTGAAGTGGGTGGTCCTCAGCCCCTCTCTCCCTTCTGCTTTCTCCATGCTGTGTTCTTCCTATGTCTGCACAGTGCTCACCAGGCTCTGAAACTACCCTCCTGGTTTGTTTGTTGTCCGTTTCCTCCACGAGAAAGGGTGCTCTGTGCCCATGCCTGGTGCATAGTAGGTGCTCAAACCTCACTGGATGAACAGGCCTTGAGCGGAAGCATCATCCCCTGGGCTTGCCCCGTCTGGTTTTGTCCGGGTGCTCCGAAGCCCCAAGTGACTGTGGGATGGAGGCTGCCTACAGGGGCTTACCCCGTGGTGTGGGAATGAGACCTTCCCAGTATAGGACCAGAGACTGCAACATCCGACGAAGCACACCCAGAAAGAAGGCGAGGACGTTCCTTCTCACCGGCCGAGATGAAGCTGCCAGCCGCCCTCCCTGGTTGAAGGGACCGCAAGGAAGTGGCAGAGGCTTCAGTCACTGTTAAGGTCTCAGAGTCCTTTCGACAAATGTGAGCAGTATTGCGCGTCTTATTACTAAGCGTGATGGCGGCAGTAATGCTGCTGCAGGACGTTAATGAAATAAGACATCCGACAACTCCCTGTAACGTGGTGGCTCCACAGACGAGGGAGTGGGGGGCATGTGGCTGTGGACAAATGTCGAGTGTTTGCGTTGACTCTCTCCTTACTGGCCCAGCCGAAGTGGAAGGAGCAGGGCCCAAGTCAGCAGTTTCTCTCTTCCGTGTAATAGCTAAAGTCGCAGTGTTTCTGGTCCAAGGGAGATCGAAGGTAATTATATTCACTTTGTTCAGAAATTTAGGAATAAGCCACACGTGAAGCTTTTAAAGATTCCAGACACGTGGATCCGATATTTAAAACATTTAATTGCACCTTTTTTGTGATACGCAAAGTGTGATTATGTTGCCATGGATACAGCACACCTGGTTTGGATGCCTGCTTGCCAGGTACTCAGCCAGGCAAGGTGGTCTGTCCGCCCAGAGGTGGCCCTGTCAGGGCCCTGATTACACAAACGATTGTTCCTGATAAGACAGTAAAGCATATTGAATATCCATGACTCAGATTCCTGTGAAAGAATCTGCAGAAAATTCACACTGAGATGGGATTCATACATCGTGCAAAGTCGGAGAACTCCCTGTGTGGAGAGCATCAAAGCAGAGAACACAATGGGTCTCACCCAAGCATCACCCTGGCCAGGAGCCACAGTGCAGGGTTTGGTCCTGGTGGCTGCTGGGGAGTGGGCTATAAAGGGTTTTTACCTTCTGACTCGGCTGCCAGGGATGTTTAAAGAGTGACTTTGGTAAGAGCTGGCTCCCTAAGCCTTGTTTTTCTTACCTATTCAACGGGGTAAGACCAGTGCCTGCCTCACTTGCGGGTCATTTTGAGGATGAAGTAAGATGATGTGTGTGTGAAACGTGGCGCTGTGCCTAGCACGCAGTAAGGCTGTGAACTCCTCCTTCTCCTCCATCATCAGCATTGTTGTGGTTCAGTAGGAGTGTTTCACTAATTCTGGCCTGTTATCTCCTGGTACCTGTTCCCAGCATACTGCATGGTCTTTTTTCAATCCCTTTTTGTTCCCTTCCAGGAAGGCCTTTTTATGGGCCTCTTCCAGTCTCCCTTGGTCAGGGCCAATCCTGTGGCCACAGTAGGTCCTCACTAAGTGTTTGGTGGAAGGAGGCCAGTACCTCCCCTGTGCAGCCCTGTGTGTGTGTAGGGACCAGCTTCTTTTTAACCAAAAATGGGGGAGGTTGTCAGTATAGAATCTCCAGTCCTCACTGCAGAGGGCAGGTGGCCCAAGTCCTGGAGAATCAGATGGAGCCCCTGAGGGCCTGGAGCCTTTCTCGCTGCCCTCCTTCCCCCACTGGACCTTACAGGGAAGGGTCTCTCTTCCCTCCCTGTCTCTCTTCTGTGGAAACAACACCCAGTATAGAAACACATCCACTCACATGGAGAAGTAAGGACAGGCCCTCTGGGTGGAAGTTAGATTTCGGCCTCAGTCTGGCTGATTGGGAACAACCATGGTCCTTCTCTCCATGAGGCTCACAGCAAGAGCTCGAGAAAAACGGGCCTGGGCTGGAATCCTGACTGCGCTTCTTGGCCCCAGACAAGTTACTGTTTCTCTCTGAGTGGCAGGGGCTTTGCTGTTAAGTGGGGGTTATTTTCTTGATTGTGGCTGGCAGAGTGCATTGTCAGGTGATGATGATGATGTAGGTGATGATGAGGAAGAAGAAGATGGTGGCGATGATGAGGATGATAGTGTTGATGAAGAGCATGACGTTGATGAGGTTGATAGTAGTGATGGTGATAATGACGAAAAAGATGATACTGATGATGATGAAGATAATAAGGATGAAGATGATGATGGAGATGATAAAAACAGATAATGGTGATATTAACAGTGATGCTGCTGCTGACAAGGAGGGTGAAGTTGAGGAGGAGGAGGAGGAGGAGGAGGAGGATGGCCCTTGACAGGTACCCCCTGGGCTAGTCCTAAAATTTCTTAAGTGTTTACATTCAAGAGGCTAGGTGGGTTGTTTGCAAAGCCTTGTCCCTGAGGGCATCCACCTCAGACGTTCACACTGTGCTACCTTGTACCCCGTGTTTGGGAGGTTTGACATCTTGTTCTGTGACCTTTGTCATCTTTAAGATTTCTCTGTCTTTGAGCTGGGATTTTTCCTTTACTGTGTGTGCGAAGTTTCATGCTTTCCAAGCTGTGCCACACCACCGAGTTGCACTGCTGTGAAGAAAGAAAGGGCGCTTCCTTCCTTCCTTCCCCTGGTAATTTTGAAATGTGTGAGTTTCTGCCCCTGGGGTTTTTAGTTTTCTCAAACTGCAGGGGGTTAATTAGTTTGCTTATTTCACAGTAGCATTTACAGTTTTCTTATTAACTGGGCAGCTATCCAAGGACTCCTACTCCTTCCTCACTGGGGTCTTCTGTGAGGTTTTACTCCTAGGGCTGGGCGTGAGAAGGGGGGGCTTGCAGAGAAGCCACAGACAGGGAGAGATTTCGAATAGCTGGAATAACCTCTAGCTGTTCCCAAGAAAATCACGGGCTAGGTTTGCCTTTTTGGTCTGACCCAGGAGAGGAATATCAGCCATTTTGCAGAGCATGGTTCAACTATTCCTTTTCTACAGATTTTGCTTCAAAACACTTTAAGAAGCCCGTTATCAAATACTTCAAGAAGGGAGATTGGGAAGAGGTTGAGGAGAAGAAAATCAGGGTTTTAGAACCAGCAAAAAGTTTTTTTTTTCCTGCAACTAAAAATTTCAGAGGAGAACATTCTGTCTTGGCAGACTGATCAGTTGTAAATAAGACTTGGGCGAGAATGGGGGTGGTAGAGTGAGGGAGGCTGGTTTTCTCGCGGTGAAGACGTGTTCTCTGGAGAAAGGGAACCAGAGAACGGGCAGGCGGGCTGGGATCTAAGACAGGGCTCTCGCTGTATCTTTTAGCCAGACACTAGCCCCTCCTTCCTCTGTCCGGTCCTCTGACCACCCACGTTTAACTGCCCTGTACTCGGAGTCAGACCCTCCAACCTCATCAGTCCCTGATTGACCGTTACTGTTTATTTTCAATAATAATGTCAAACACTTGCCCAATGCAAAGATTTAAGTTGGAATTGGAAGGGAGCTTTGTAATTATACTAATGGCTCTCTGGAAAGTGTTTATTTTTTAATTGTTAGACAGTCCTTAGGACCATGATAACATCATCTTGGAGAATTTTAGAGAGAATCCTGTCCTTGGTCTTATGCTTGTGGACGTCCTAAAGTGAATTTGCTGTTTCTACCTATATCCTCCAGAGACATTCTTGAACAAGTCCCCAAGGAAAATACACAGGAACATTACTGTCAAATCGTTCATAATGGCAAAATCAAACAAAATAAAACCAAAATGTCCAATGATAGGAGAATAAATGTGTGAATTGTGGCATATTCAAACAGTGTAATTGTGTGATAAACTATTTCTATATACATATCCCCGTGGATAAATCTCTAACATAATGTACACAAAAATTGCAGAGCGATATTGACTAAATGTTATCATTAATATGTTTCAAAATGCCCTCAAATACTATATTTTCTTTTTTATGCAAAATTGTAATATTTTTTCATAACTGTTTATCCTAATATCATTTTGTTTTTGTTTGTTTTTTTAATTAATTTGTATTGGAGTATAGTTGATCTACAATGTTGTGTTAGTTTCCACTGTACAGCAAAGTGAATCAGTTGTACATATACATAAATCCACTCTATTTTAGATTCTTGTCCCATATAGGTCATTACAGAGTATTGAGTAGAGTTCCCTGTGCTATACAGTAGGTTCTTATTAGTTTCCTATTTTATGTACAGTAGTGTGTGTATGTCAATCCCAATCCCCCAATTTATCCCTCCCCACCCTTTCCCCCTTGGTAACCATAAGTTTGTTTTCTGCATCTGTGACTCTCTTTCTGTTTTGTAAATAAGTTCATTGTACCATTTTTTTAGATCCCACATATAAGCGATATCATATGATATGTGTCCTTGTTTGACTGTGACAGCTCTAGGTCCATGAAAGTATAAACATGAGGAGAGAAGACACACAAACCAAATTCCAAATAGGGGCAGCTGATGTGAAGGAGGAGACAAGATGGAAGAGGGTGGGCAGCAAGGGCTACCACTGGGATGTGTGATCGTTCCTGAGATCAAAAACTAATGTTTCTCGTTTCTTACATTTAGGCGGTGCATGTGTGTGTGTGTGTGTGATTACTTCTTGCACTTTTTTGCAGGTTATGAGATATTTCATAGTTAACACTGTTGGTCATGTTATGGATCTGAAGAGATCTTACATAATTGTTTTTGAACATCAGAATCTCTCAGAAGAGGTAGAATTCTTGGGTCTAGATGGAAATTGGGGTGTGCTGAATAGGACTTTGTAGAGGATTCTGAGACAGGTCGTGACATATGTTTTCTGCCTGCACCTTGCCTTACTCCAGACCTATGACATGGACACTCTGGTGTTTTCTCAAGCTCTGTTCCCTCCCAGGCACAGCTGGACATCATATGCCTTAGAGGGATTTATTATCTGATGGGGAATTTGAGAAGGGACCCTCCAGTGCTCAGATCAGAGCAGTGAATTCAAAACCCCATATAGAACAGCCAGTTTAGAATGTTTGAAGGGAAAAGCCCTCTGAATTAGTCATACTCTTAAAGAGTTATTTGCTTGCGTGTTATAAATGCCATCTTATTGCTTCCGAGTTCATTATATGAATATAAAAAGAGTATTACCGAGTTTAAAAAGATGAGTTAATTAAGAAATCGTAATTCCCAGAAAGCCTCTTTGACATAATTTAAAAACCCAGGTAAATGTAATCCCATCATTTAAAACCTTAAATCAAATGGGAGACTAGAAAATAATATTTAACTGTACAAGTAATCCCAACAAGAGGGTCGCCGGGTAGGGAAGGAAAGTTAGCAAAGGAACGGAGGTCAGCCGTTTGGAGCACGACAGGTGGATGAGGAAGGAGGCTCATTCTGGTCCCGAGGTCACACAAACCAGCGGGGGCATCGCGGAGATGGTTTACGTGAGCATATGGATGCGTTAGCCACGACCAGAGCCTTCCAGCAGCGGGCCACTGGCCAGCATCCCTCTGTTCACCACATAAGGGCATCGCCATCTTGGGTGGATAAACAAAGACGAGTCGTCCATCTCTCAGGGATCTTGCCGGAGGGATGGTGTTTTGGATTTTCTAGATCAGATTCTGTGATGACTCATATTAAAGTTATTCATCCTAAAGTAAATGCTGGGCCAAGAATTTAGAGCATGCCGTAAAACAAATGACGTTTCTTACCCTTTTGGGTTTGTGTTTGATTCTGTTTCCCTACCAAGCCCCAAATATTGAGGCACAAATCATCACATCTGACATTTACCCAGCAAGGGCTCCATTGGCCAGATGCGTGATCACAGTTTTGGAGTGCGAACTCTAAGATGTGTCCTTATGTCTCCCGTGGAATGGAAAGTAACTTTTCCGTTGTAGAGCAGCGGCCCGATTCCCTCCCATGTGAGGATAAAACCCCAGATCTTCCCCTGAACGGCACGATCCTGGGCTCCACAGTTAGCACGCTTGTTGGCCCAGAGTGATGGAGGATGAGCACCGGGCAAGTGCATCCCAGTGTGTGACCGCTGTTGCAGGGTTGCTCTGTGCACCGTCCCACCGTTTCCAAGACAGAAGTCACATGGTGGATGATACTGCCCTTGGTTGTGATTCAAACGGAGGTGAAGTGAGCGCTCAACACAAAATTCAGCCCGTGGCTTTTTCTCAATAAATGTTCGTCGTTGTTACTACTTCTGTGGCACTTTTGCTTCAACTACGGAAACTCAGGGGAGGCGTTAAGGACTCCACTGACAAAGCGAATCGTATGGCCTACCAGTGACCAAATTTAGGCGTTGTGAAGCAGTCCCCACACAGCATTCCCTTGGTTTGACAGAACTGTCGGGAGCAGATTACATGGTTTCATTCACTTAACGTGTGTGTGTCTTTATTTAAGACAAACTGGAGTTGAGGAAGGAGATGGGGATCTCTAATCTTAGCCGTCTTGGAAACTAGCAGTGAGAAGATTGGGGAATAATGTGATTCCTCAGCCAGAGCTCCTTCTTCTAAGATGATAAACACCTTTGTTGGTTAATTGCCATGTGCTACGAATAGGAAGCTGAGTAATTGGAAGTGACTGTCAGAGAGTCTTGTAAACCCATCTGTTTGTTGCATTTTTATGACCGTTTTCGGTGCAGAACATCTTTAAGGCAAGAGGGAGAAGCATGAACAGTGACGGACCAAAGACCAAGTTTCAGGGCTCTTAGTGGCCAGCCCTCACTTGCTTACCCCCTTGGCCCTGGGGAGAAGTAGCATTGTAAGGATTAGTGGACTCGGGGAGCACGCTGAAGCCTGGTTGTTAATCCAAGGTCTAGAGCTCATAAAACTCCTTGAAAATGCACAGGCCACAGTCTGTGAGGCCTGCTGGCCCTGGTGACGCTGTGACAGGATCACGGGTCACTGCCAGTCCTGCGTTTCGGGTCTGAAGGATGGTGAGCTTTAACTCCCTGGAAGAGCACAGACTGTGAAGATTCAGCTGCGTGATTTAGACCGTTTGTTGTGCTGTGGCGGGGAAGGTGGATGGCAAGGGTGGACGCCCTGTATGACCACTTCTGTCTCTGGGTATCTCCTTGACGCAGAAGTGGCTTCCCCCAAATCGCCCAGGCTGTGGGAGCTGGATTAGGGGTAGCAGATGGATTTGGGAAATGGGAAGAGTCTCTGTTTTAAAATTCTGCATGGGAATTCTGGCCGCATATAAAGATGGCATCTTAAGTGAAATGTACATTTAGCCTTTTAAAAAAGGTAACACAAGGAACTGAAGAATCCTAAATATTTGAAGGCATCCAGCCATGGCCTAATGCTGTCAAAGGTACCTTTGCTCTGATCCTCACCAACGGCTCACCAACTATGAGGAAAAGGCCACTCTGCCTGATTTCCGGAGGTACCCGTATTTATCAGTCCATAGAACCTCTAGTGGCTCATGGTGTCATCTCTGAACTTTGCTTGCTGGCGAAGGTGGAAGATGCGCTTTGTGCTGTAGCTGGGGAGGCGAGCATTTGTTTATACCTCGTGAAATATATTATGTTCCTGAAGAGTTTTTTCACTCAGCCAACGTCGTGTGGACCTGAGGAGATGAATATCTGTTCTAGGCTAGAAAATGAGTTGCAAACGATTATGAATTAAGGTAAAAGAAACTTCAGGTTCATAGTCCTTGCCAAAAAATAATTTCCATTCAGCTTATCTCAAGAGATTGGCTGGGAGCCAAGAACATAAAAAGAACAGTATTTAACTAGAATATTTGAACAGTTCTGTGAGGAAGTGTGTGTACAGGCGTGTGTGTGTGTATGTTGTGTCTCCATGTGGGAACCCAGACAGATCTCAACCAGCAGTTAGGATGTGTTCAGGGGACTAGGTTCATGCGTGTGGATAAGATTCCAGCAAGAGCTTGTGTAGTTGCCTGTCTTCTTGCTCCTCCCTCCCCTGTGTTCCAGCATAAAAACCTTCCACGGTTCTGGTATCAATCAGCATCGGTAAGTTATGGTTGCAGTAACAAATGACCCCAGGCTGTCAGTGTAAACCTTCTGGAAAGGTTTACATTTTGCTCAGAAAATGTTATTGTGGGTTGGCTTAGTGACTTCTTTTATACCAGAGTCCTGGCTGAAGATGTTGGTTGCTCTTCTGGCACCTGTGCCTTTTAAGGCTCTTTTCAAAGCTCATATTATGAATGGATGGATTTTTTGATGCAAGTTTGTTAGGCTCTCAGCTCCAAGACTGTGTGGGCCATTGTGTCAGCATCATATAGTAGAATGCCCATCACAGCAATGACAGTTGGTCACGTCCGCTGGGCACTGTAGGGCTGAGATAAAAAGCAAATAAACAGCAAAAGGCTCCCCGAGAAACTGACTTGACTTAGACCTAAAGGATTGTATCTCTGTGAAGGACAAAGAGGGCATATTCCAGGAGGAAGAAGAACTCTGGACAAAGCCACAGAGGCAAGACGAATCTTAACATGTACCAAGGACTTCCTGGAAGTTCCCTGGGAGTGTTCGGTGTGAGGCAGAGAGATGCCTGATGGGGAGAGGAGGTGGGTCATGCCGGCCTCGTGGGGTCAGTAGGACAGTGCTGGCCAGGGCCGACAGGGACACCTCCCTCTTAGGGTATATTTTTGTGCTTTTCTTGGAAGGGACCTGCTGTAAGGCTTTCCTCCCACCAGGGTCACACGAGAGAGAGAGAAGTCATATGCCCTCAGTTTACATGTTTGTTCTGGAATTACCTCAGGTTTGGGAATTATTTAGCTACTCTGTTGGGTTTTCCATATTTGTTGCTTGTCCTTATTCTTCTGTCCATATTCAGAAGGGATTTGAGGTGATTTTCAATAAAATACCATATACACTAAGTGTTAAGATGGAAAGAGAGAGGGGTAACTCATTGAAACGTCTGTTACTTTCTTATGGACGCCCTCAAGTATTTTTGTTTCCTAGCTTTGCTGTTTTTCCCAGTGACGAGGTAGCCAGGGACGGACCTACCTGTTCATTAAGAAGTAAGGAGTTGCTTTTCCCTGGTGCTTATTAATTTACAAGGTCTATACATTTTGACATTTCCTATATTAATTTTTCATTGTAAACTTTGTCTGAGTCCTTATTTTCCAGCGTCTTCTATTCAACTTCAGTATTTTAATTTTTTGATGAGAACTGTGATATCAACACAAATTCATAGATACACACTCAAAAGAAGACTTTCCTAAGTTTAAAATTGATACTATGAAGTCACCCTATAAAGGGACAAAATAAGTAGAATTATATAACAGTTAATCATTAGATTCTAAGGGACACGGTATGACTCCTTTGAAACAAAGTAATTTTCTGGTCTAGCCAGTTATCTGTAGAATTGGGGTCCAGGACCTATCGTGATGCTCAATTCTGCAGTGTAGTGAGTGGGATTACAGCAAGAGTCTAGGGTAGGACTACTTATGGTCTGATAATGTTAGGGGCAGAAATCTTTTTATTTTGGTTCCTAGCTGTCCCTTCTGGTAAATGATCAAACTACCAAGAGTCAACATTCTCCTAATGAAAAATATGAATAGATTTGTATGAGTATTTTGTGCCAGTCCTAATTTGTTTCCCTCATCGTTGACATATTTGTTAGATACATTCATCTATAAAGATGCTGTTTCTCCCCCCAGTGAAATGGAGATGGATGGCATGCCATTTCTTCTTTAATTTCTTACTTGGAGTAGCTGTGAAACATCACATGACACCTCTGAGCAATTATTAGCCCAGTGACATCCAAACCCTCCCGTTCTTAGAAGCAGTGTTAGTCCCTGTAATTAACTGGCCACATTTCATTGGGAATATGTTTCATTGAACAGTCAGTGTTTAATTTTTACTTAGCTTAACATAGTGTGGGCTAAAAGAAGACCACATTGGTGGAGGAACTGTGCCTGTGTGGGATGCCTGGATGTCGAATCTGTAATAACCGTGGAAGGCAGCCTAACTGGGACAGTGCTAATAATTCATTCATCTTATTCAACTGAGCGAGTGTTGAGTAAACTGTCAGGTTTACTGTCACCTTTAACTACAGTTGGGAGAAGAGAGACTTTGGTAGTCGTCCGTGTGCTTGGGACCTAAGTGGAAGCAGGAAAGGAGGTTCAGGGGCCATCTACCACTCAGTTCTCAGGATGGGACCCTGAGCTTTGAGTTACAGGCTCTGTGCTGGGCAGGTGGGCAGTGCTGCCGGCAGGAATGACAGGAACTGTGCAGGGTGCTGTCCAAGGTACTGTTTCCACCCAACACACATTTACTGGGCACCCACTTTGGACCGAGTACTTTCCTAGGCATTTCAGCTGTAAATTCTCCTTTCCTCCTGGGGATCACATTCTCGGGGGAGAGGCAAAAACACACAAGGAAGAACCTGAGTGAGGTGATTTCACCTAGGAGGGTGCTATGAGGGAAACAGAGCAGGCGGTGTGACAGGAACTGCTTTCTGCCTCAGACTGAGTGCTCAGGACGGGTCTCTCGCGGCCAGGAACAGGCATGGATTCAGTCAAGCTGTGGGGCTGTTCCTGGCAGAGGGAACAGCAGGGGCAGAGGAACTGGGACAGGGATGGACCGGAAGTCCTAAAGGGACAAGAAGGTCCCCGTGTCTGGGGTACAGTGAGTTGGAGGGAGGATGCTGTTTGTGGTTGGAGAGGTCGGGGCCACAGCAGGGAGTCTGGGTTCCATTCTGAGTGAGCAGGAAGGCTTTAGAGGCTCTTCACCAGGAGCTGTGTCCGGAGCGTGGGTTATAGGAGCAGAA